>NC_091124.1:169650839-170250839 GCF_040183065.1 Periplaneta americana
TTCTCTTTGGAACAACAAGTTTTGATGGAGAAATCATTGCAATAAGGGAAAGTCTCAGGAATCTTCTATGCCACATCAATAAATTTAGGAATGTAGTTATATTGTCAGACTCCAAAGCAGCTATTCTATCAATAGTCTTTAAACACACACCTTCATCTCAAACAGCAGAAAATAAGTAAAATGCTCTCTCAATTAATATCACTCAATAAAAGAATTGTATTCAAATGGATACCATCCCATTGTGGAATCCTGGGAAATGAGAATGCGGATGCTTTAGCAAAGAAGGGCAGCACTGCTACTTACAGACCTGTTACTAAATCTACGTATTACTCTGTGAAAAGATTGATTACATCTACATACTTAGAATTCAACAAACAAAATTTGATAACACAATCCCAAAGGAAAAAATGGAACTCTCTGCATCAAAATCCACAGTTAATTCCCGATTTACCACGAAAATCGTCTGTAGCTGCATTTAGATTGGCAACAGGCCATGATTGTTTGGCCAAACACCTGCATAGAATTGGAATATATCAGTCCCCTAACTGTCCATTGTGCAACTCAAACCAAGAAATGGATTCGGAACATCTCAAAATCTGTGCTTCAGTGGCTGGTCATGATAATATCTTTGAAAAATATTGGAGTGCAAGAGGTCAAATGACTTCATTGTCAAATGCCAGGCATCAGAAAACAACAACAACAACATTTCTCTTTGGTCAAATAACATGTAGTGGTAAGAGGATAGCAAGTTTTCAGTGACGTAGCGCCAAAATGAAGCTTCAGTGGACATACTGTACAGTTCATTTCCTCTCCAACCACTCGATGACGTTTGTTCCGATATTTTAGTGATGCCCTGTGGAGTTGGTTATATGTAGACAGTGTCTGCGGGATGAATTAAGGAAAAATGAAGGTGTTTCGTATCAGAGTATATGGCACGTGCCGCGCCGTCCGTCTTTTGTGTACCTGGCGAGTACAGCAGCGTACAGAACGAAGGAACCCCAGTCAGTTCATAGTAATATTACAACGCAATATGTGCAGTTGTGTTACCCTGCTCAAGTACAGTAGAACACCGATTATCCGTCACCCTATTAACCGATTGTCGGACTATCCGACTGTCTTCCTCTTGCTTCTTTTTTCTACAGAAATATATTAAGCTCTGTACATTATATTAGCACGCTATTTTTTCGAGAGAAGATCATTACAAGACTTCGCCCTTACACAGTATGGTCTACTGTTCAAATTGTCGTACTGTATAACTTCTATATAAAATTTCTTCCACTGGTATCAAAAGAAAGCGTATTGTACTAAGTATCAAAAAGTGCAAATAGAGTGGTTTGGGGAACGAGAAACTGTGGCACATCTCAGAATACGAGAGTGGAATCACAACTGTATGCAATTTAATAAAAATGAAGGATAACGTGTATAAAGTACCGGTACGTAAATCAACAACAGGAAACGTCCACTCTTCCTATCTTCCGATAGACAGCCATTATAAGGAGTTTCCTTGCAACTGACTTAAATCAGTGAAGTTCTCATCCACCACCTAGCGTATTCAATACAAGACCATGGAGGTGCTTACGAGCGTGTAAGCATATTCACTAAATTTACAAAAATCTTTCATGGTACGGATTATTCGATTTTTTTTATTAACCGTTCAGCCCATACCCTTCATTAACACGGATCATAGAGGTTATACTGTATTTAGTATGCGTAGAATAGTGTTGTGCTGATCCATTCATAATGTCGAAGGCAAAACGTTCAATTCGCTCAGAGATACGAAGTGCAATAATTAAGAAGTATGGGAGTGACATTTTATGTATTAACAAAGACTGTATTAATGTATGTAAAATTTAAATAAAAACCAGAACAACTCAGGCTATAGAGAAACATTCCCACAGTACATCGCACAGGAAATGCGTTGAAATTAAATCTGAGGAACCATCTACATCATCAACATTTAGTTGTGCGGGTCTAAACAAAACGTTTTGCAAAGACACGTGCAACATGACGCTCAATACAAATTTTCCTCTAAAGAAATTGAGTGATCCCCATTTTAGAAGATTTCTTCAGAAATTCTCTCGATACAAAAACTGTTTAAGCGATAGGCGAAGACGATTCAGCTTCGACAACATACGAGAATACATCGTCGTTTACTGCAACTCCAGTAATTGCATCAATGATGACGAGGTATGTGCTACAGTACGTCATTTTTCTTTTCCTTCTGGCTGTGCGGAGATACAGTAGCATGTTGACGTCGTCTGTTTACGTTTAAAACCTGTTGAGCCAATGGTCTGAATGAAAAAATGTAGCATATAGTAAATGTGCACCTATATTCAACGATAAGTCATCCCGCATCCACTGTCTAGTTATATGACTATATTTAACAAAGTGTATTGAACATACAGTTTTCTTATTACCTCTTGCCGGTGTATTATTTATATGGAACTATAGGCCTGTATCACCGTCATTCACCGCAGATTAGTTTGCTTCCGTACGAAATAGCGATCGGATCTCGCGCTACGACCGCTTATAATGTCGATAAGTTGTAGAGTCAAGCCCTGTAATACGGCCAGTCTTTTAAAATGGCCAGAAATTTAATTTCAAATTTCAGCGCCTTATTAATTCGTCTGAAAAACGTGAGAATGCTCTGGCAAAGAAGTGTTACCCGTTGTGTTAGTGTATGAGCTGTGGTTCGATTGTGTAGCGAGTGTTTTAAGAATTGAAGATATTTATAATATCTCTTGCACTTTGAAGCCAATAAGAAGTGGTGATAATTTCTTTCAGTATACATGTATTGTATTTATTTACTTTAAGAGCTACGTTTTTTTCCTTAAATACAATTTATTGTGATGGTAGCTTACTTCTTTGTGTTCACTTGGCTTTGGTCGAAATTCCTATCCATTTATCCTGCAGATTATTAATTAGATCGATATGGACATTCATGTAATATGGTCATGTGGTTTCCATTTTTCCAAGTCTGAGTGATCGTATTACAAGACTATAAGAAAGTTCTGGAAGGGCAAGATGTTTTGGTAATGGACTGTATTAATTGTCATGTGCACATTGAAAAATAATGTAGTGCTACTGATATCACAATGTAGTACGAAAAAGAAAGAAAAAGCAGCTAGAATTTATTTTTATGCTTTCCAGAATTGTAACCCAAAACTCTCTCGGTGAGAAAACCTGAGCCTTTTTCATTGGCAGTACCTGTCATTCGAGGATTAAACATCCAGAAAAAAACATAACAATGTTGCAGTTTGAAATGTTGCTTTCCGAAGCTTGGGGAAAGGCATATTCCTTGAAAATGCTGTTAATGGTTTTCGTTCATGTGGGCTTGTTCTTTACAACCCTGGGGCACTTCCAAAATCTGTGTATTCTCGATCTGAATACTTCTCCCAGGGGGCCAACGAAAATTCTGAAGGGAAGGAGGTAGAGAATTACATGTAAACAAGTGGGGCAGCAGGCAACAAACCCAGCAACAATGGGAAATTTCCAAGATTGTCTGAAAATACCAGCACATAACCAACGAAAAGGAAAAGTTCATCACCAACAGAGCCTCTCTCTTGTTGGATGATCCACGGATTGACAATGAAAACAATGAAACGTGCCCTATACCACAAGTAAGAATGAAAAGAGTGGGTACAAGGACGCAAAAGGCGACAGTTTTGTTCGTGTGAACAAATAAAAGAGAACATGGAGAAGGAATTGAATTGCAAGAGAAATAAAACCAGCTAAAACAAAGTTCAACTATGTAAGATAAAACATTGTACTGCTGCTAACAAGAACTCTACAGTAAGTGTGGCTACTGTAATGGTCTATTCAGCAATGACCATGATGAGGAGGTGTGGGTGTTCTGTGCTCTTTGTAAAAATTGGAGTTTTGAGGAGCATCAGGAATAAAAAATGTGCTTTTTTTTTTGCATTGGCTGTGAAAATCAAAACCTAATACAGTGTCCACTTTCGTGGCCATATTAAAAGACTGTCCTTTAAAATGGCCAATTCTGTGGTTCTGTAATAAAACTGTATTTTCGTATAAATGCATTCAAGCAAAAATATAAATATTTAATGTGATATTTTATTACTAATATTCGAACCTAATACAATATAATTAAGCTTAGTATTTCAGCTACGTCTAAGCTGGAATACAGTTGCCTACTCTCATACTGTACCTGATGTCACAGCCCAGGGATAAGTCCCGTCTGATACAACATAGAACCGTATCTTACTCACGCTCACTCTAGTTTGTGTTGAAGCCGGAACACGGTCATAGTGAGTGCTTTAAACCAGTGAAATGTAAAAGTCGTATTATTTACTTAACGTAACATTTGTATTTGTGACGAGGTAAAATGCCGAAGACGAAAAATTCGAAGTATGAACGGCCGGAGGACTTAATTCAGGAGTTCGGAGCCAATAATAATTTACATTACATGTAAGTTGTGCAGAGTGGATATAAAAGTTACAAGAAAACTGCATTGAAAGACACTGCAATACAAAAATGCATAGAAATATGGTTGAACATAACTCAAAACAAGCAGTACCATCAAACTCAGAGAGAGTACGATAAGAAATCCAGGTTTTGCAGGGATCTATGTGCCATGATGGTCAATGCCAATATAATAATAATAATAATAATAATAATAATAATAATAATAATAATAATAATAATAATAGCCTAATGTGTCCCTTGAAGGGCAAAGGCCTCCTGCTAGAGGGTAGCTCTGTTTCACTAACGCGGTGAGCTACTCCGCATTAGGTTGTGTCTAGTGTTTCTTTGTCTGGTTGGAGTTGATTTCGCTGTCACTTTGATTAATTTGATTTCACTAACACTTTTATTATATTGAATGCACTTTCACTGAGTCAACTTGGGATGTTGTTTGTGGCTGGCACTGTCTTCGTTTGTAGTCGACTTCCAATTGTTCTCCATGTTCTCCTGCTTCTTGCTATTCTGGACCATTGCTGGCCTGCTTGTGTTGTGTAGAAGTCTGCCCACCTCTTCCTTGGTCTTCCTCTGTGCCGGTCTCCTGTGCGCGGGTCCCACATGGTGGCTCTGCATGTCCATCTTTCGTCTTTCATCCGCTCGATGTGGCCTCCCCACTTCCACTTCAATTTGTTTTCTCTTTGTGTGACGTTTGTTGTTGATGCCATTTGGGACAGCGAATCATTGGAAATTCTGTCTCTCATAGTTATTCCCAATATCTTTCGTTCCATTTTCCTGTGGCATATTTCTAGCGCATTATACCGCTTAATAAATTGAACAATAAACACTTTAGAGAATTTCTAGAAAAGTACACGAAGGAAAATATTCCAAGTGAGCCCCAACTCCGTCAGCACTTTGTATCCATACTTTATGAAGAAAAAAAATTTGTCACGCAGGTAGGCCCTGGCCAACTTCGGGCTGTTGAGCCGTTAGATTATAAAGGCAGTAGCTGCTCTATTTTATTTCAGGTTGGATGTACTTTACGAACAAGCAGTAAGAACATGTTTGTCTGTCTCTTTCTCTGCTGCGTCACCTGGGTTGCACCTACTATATAGACTAATTACCCGCAACTTGAGCTTTTGGTAACAGGTTTACTAAGCTTAAATATAACTAATCAAAATGGTCCCAACTGAAAAGAGCGGTAGAAAATTTTGGAGTCTATATTATAAAACTTGACCTTATATGCAGCGTACTGTATTCAGAGGTACACACTCCAGACAGAGTGATAAAATATCTATAAAATTCCATCACTTTTTCAGAAGTAATGTCACTACAGACGATCCACAGACAGACAAAACAACCACGGAACAGCTGGTCGAGGGGGTTCTACGTTCTGCTATGCAGAAAATAGAATCCTACATTGACCGGCAACTAAACAGACTACAGGACGAAATAGTGACATTCACTATTTCCTTACTCACTACAGACACAAACCCCACGAAACGACACACGACACTTGCCACAGCCAACCAGGCAGCCAGACGGCTTCTACGGAAACGAGTAGCCCACCACTTTGTTGGTAACAGGTTACGAGTCTCCCTAGCGCCACTACAAAAACGTGACTAGGACAGAACTGACCAGAGCACTGGACTCTCCACCTCTCATTAACATCTGCGAGGCATGGTGCTAACTTCACTTCATTCATTTCATTCACAATTCAACTGTTAGCGTGTACATGTTTCATATAATCATTTACAGGGGAAAATACACTACTGTTAGTTGAGAGGGCAAACGGCTTTTAGCTGGGAACCTCGATCTAAAGTTAGTGAATTGCAAGTCGGGAACCAATGGAGGCATGGGATGCTTACCCTGCCTGCCATTTTAAACATCATTCATTCTTTCTTCGTCCCCTTTCATTCGTTCGTTTGAAGTAATGTATTTCAATTACCTTGCTGTCTTCGGAAACACATTAAACAATTTACAAGCGAAATTTATGAGCTCTTGGTCAAGGTCAAGAAATCCATTAATCGATTAATGGTTTGAAATGTTCTCGAGTAACAGTGTTATTTGTTAGCCTAACCTAAAGACTGCACAGTTGAACTAGGGAGCAAGAACGGGTACAATATCGACTACTTTAAAAATAACCCTGCATCGCGATAGACTTACCGAGTGCGATCATTCATGTAGGCTACGTGAAAGATGATGTGCTGTAGGTTTCAAAGCTCTTTTGGTTGCGCAGGAAGGAAGCAAGCCTTGACCTGGTCTGCCGTGCCGAGGGTTGGCGTGACCCTTGTTTCTGACCTGACTTGAACCGCTGTGGCAAATCTAATCCTCCGTAACGGACAGACGACTGCCTCACGCACATTATTACAAGTTGGCGTGCCTTCGTTCCTGGGACAACAGCGACGCAAGTCGCACCCCAACATCGATTATGCTGAGCCTGGCGGGGAGAGACACGGTGACGTCACGGTCGTAACTTCATAACTTGTCGTACCTTGATGTCTACTTTGTTAGTATTGCGATACTTCTACCAAATACTCTACAATGATAATACCGGAAAGTTCACGGTAAAAGTGGCGAATGACTCACCAGTGCCATCTAGCGGTAGGGATTGTAGTCAGCGAGGATGACGTGACGAATAACGCTATGAACTAATCTTAATAAGATTAAACCAAAAGAAATTAAATCACTACCAAATAAGTAACTTAAGTTACCTCAATAAAATAGAAAACATAAATAAAAAACATAAAAGAAATGTGTTATGAGCTTTGTTCTTCAACAAACACATGATGTCGTAAGGATTATTCTCATTATCTTATTTTTCCTTAGTCTCTACAACTCTCAGATTAAAGTTTTGGCCTTCTCAACAACTTTCTTCCATTCCTTACGGCTTCCAACTATCTTTGTCCAGTTTTATTCTCATTATAGTTGTACACAATGTCAGTTAAATGTGGAAATGTTTGTTCTGTGTTTTGTAAAAATTACGCCTGGCAAAATATGCTAGATCTTTCTTAAGACTTCCAAAAGATAGAGATTGGGAATAGTCATGTAAACATCAGTATAATATTATTTTTCTGTTACAAGATGATAATGATGATGATGATGACTATTATTATTATTATTATTATTATTATTATTATTACTGCTTCTAATACCAGTACTACAATTACTTGCTCTTGTCTTTTAGGTGTGCCATGCTCATGGATGGGCAACTCGTGCTCCCAAAGTGCTAAAAAAACCTTGAAAAAGAGAAAGGCAGACGGTGCCAGCCGCAGCAGTTACAAGTTGTTTGTAGTTTCGCTGCAAAAGCCACGGTGCGCTCTGGCGGCTCATGCAGGTGATCGTGATATCTATTCCATGATTTGAATTTCAGAATGACGCATGGCACAATAATTATACAGGGACATCACTTTATTTTTACTAACATTTTTAACATTAACCTGGCTATACTCGGAAACACTGTTACCCCCCTTCCATTACAGGAGTTTGGAGTTGCTAGTGCAATATGTAAACAAATCATTTTACTAACTATAGGAGGAGAGAAAAGTAGTGTATCCATTTATGTTACAGGGAAATATAGTATTACGATTTTCAGTTTGGTCATTACTTTTACAGTATTTTATAAAAAAAAAACAGTAGGATAGTAACAATTTTTTTTCACAAACTCAAGTGTTCAGGCGGTTATATTCATTATGTAATGTCTACTTTATTCAGCATATTACTAACCTAATTTATTCCTGAGAATTTTGTGAGCACTTCCGTAAGAAACCCCAATTTCTACAGCTAACTTCTTGACCGACTAATTACGACCTCGCTGCATCCTTTCTCTAACATATTCTACAGCATCTTCTGTCACCTTTGTTGGCGATCCTACACTTTTCTTCCTTTCTGTAGGCTACACTCTGTTGCTCTAAATATATCTACCAGATTAATGACATTTCTACGAAAATATTCCGTAATGATATAATCAGGAAACTGTGAAAAAAAAAAAAAACAAGAAAAACTGCTGTTCACATTCGGTTATATTGTAATTGCAGTTTCCATCATCGTCCTTCATACCTACAAATAGTAAAACAAAACTCTTGTTTAAATAATGTCGTTAAGTACCGTTCCATATTATAGGGTACCGTACTTTCGGTAACTCTAATCTTCACTTGTGCTCAGTTCACACAGATAAACTCAGTTATGCTACACACCATACCTGTGTGAAAATAAACTTCAATAATATAAGCTCTTTCTTCTACAGAAAACGCAACATATTTCTGAAACACACTGTACTTTGTAATGTTTACTTCACTGCTAGCAACAGCGGCTGTAAGTTTGTGTGACTGACGTTAGCAAGGACATTAGTGAAAGGGGTGGGAGTCAAGTACATTTAGAAACGCAGGTGCAATAAAAATTGAAGTAAGAATAAAATGATGTCCCTGTAGTAATTTTAGACAGACTATACCTGAACACATAACAAAATTATATTATTTTCTAGCTTTGTAAATTAGTTTAGTACTGGAAACACAAACTGAATATAATCTTTTCAAGATACAATAAATATAGCTGCAACACTTATTTATTATTACACTATTTGCTAATATTTCTTATTATATGTCTTATTTGAACACAGAACGCTAGAATTTACAAGTCTTTATACATTAAAGAGTGTTCCTCTGTTCTCAGAAAGGTAATAGTCTGTATTCGCAAACAATAACAAATTCAAGGAAGTATTTTTTACATGTCACGGCAGATGGAATTAGCTTATTTCTGAGTTCTTTCTTTACTTTGAGAGCTTTTACACTTCTTTCTTGTATTAAACTCTACCTCAAACACATAAGTATATATGGAAGCAAAGAGTATATTTGGAAATTCTTACTTAGGCAACATTACGAACAGTTGGATTCCTGATTTTGCTGGAATCTGAGTGGCGTGCTGTTCTGTAGATTTATTAATTCAAGCTATAAATTTTTAGGATTTTCTATCGGCGTAAGCCAAAAAGATATCAGAAAAATTTCGATTCCTTATCAATTGTCACTGTTTCTCCAAACTTAGCAGTGAATTCTGCTGTAGGTCTTGAATTAGGGTCTTATATTTGATAAAAAGATTTTCTTATCACTCTTCAAGATAGTTTATAGTCAAAGAAACTGAAGTTGTCTATGTTCTACATAATACTACCACGTTTCATAAATCCGTAAATGCTCTTAGCTAGTCGATCATATGTCGTGCAATTCTGTAACTCGCACGCACAACGTGCTAATGATATTTGATATCAGTCTCACCTTGTTGATATCTCATTTTTACCTTTAGCTGTTCTAAAACAGATGCAGACAGTATTTCTTTACTGAAACATTCACTGTTTACTTGTAAAATAAAATGTCATGCATAAGAAAGTGTAATAGAATACAAGCTTCACCTCTCTTCTTAATAAAAAAAGTACTCTTTTTACTCGTAACTAAAGGGAAATGATCTGGGAATTATATTGTTTTTCACTTAAAACGAGCCGCCACTTACTGCAGACGCGAGCGAACTTGTGTCTTGAAAGAACCGCACACAGACAGTACAGCTAGTACAGAGTCCGTTCTACCTGCATTGAGATTGTGCTGACACTTTGAGAGCACGAGTTGCCCACTCATGGGCCATGCTCATATAGGTAAATGAACGCAGACAGACGTTAGTTAGTGAGGTTTAATAGGGCGCGTCAGCTACTATCGATATTTGAATCTTTATCTAAAATTCTTTTAAAAACAAAACACAAACACTATCACAAACAAAATGCTAGCACTAACAAATGCTGTCAACAGTTCTAGACGAAACGTTTAAAACTAGAGGGATAAAATATCTGTACAAAAATCACAGAATATATTCAGATCATTTTTTATTATCGGACTTCATAATTCCAAACACTAGGGGTAAGTAAAAATAGGGTGTAATAAATTGGAAAAGAGTACCGAAGTTTCAAATCAGTCGTAGGACTGTTAATTTTTAATACTCTGTTTTTAATAACAGACTGAAGATAATAGTTATACGTTCACAGAATTTAACAGCTCATTCTTCCGAAAATATGAGTTAAAATCAAAACACAATGAAAGAACCGCGAAGGTCCCAAATAAACATTTTAGATCTTACATCCAGGAACCTACGGATTTTCTGATATCAGACAGAAACGAGAGACGATACTCCTCCATAGTGAAATTAGACAGTGCATTAGCAATGACATATTCTCTGTGTTAACTGAAACAGTTACTAAACTGCATAAATCTACTTTACATTGTTCATATAAAACACAATTTTTTATAGTTTCTCCGTGTAAAAAATTGAAAGTCTTTATCCAAATAGTGTGTCTTGGGATGCGTAACATAAAAATGTGAATTGTAGATTTTGTGAAGAAAGTGGACTCAGGTTTTTTCATAACAAGTGATTCAGGTAGTTATTCGGACAAATAATTTGCCTGGTCTTATACTTTAAAGGTATTATTAATATTTCACTAAGTTAAGATTTTTTTTTTTACGATGAAAGAAATCCTAAAAGATAAAAATTTACTCAAGCGGAAATTACAGCTCTGAACACAGCATGTTCAAATGCCGGTTTAGTTAAAACTGTTCAAGATGATGAATTCATTAGTCACAAGTGTGCTTAAAAAGAAGGAAATGGAGAGACGATATTCCAGTTTTGATAAAAGTTTTGCTGCAACATTCCATTATTCTTCACCTCAAGGCTAAAGATTTTTAAACAGAAAATTATGTTTACCAGCAGTTAGATGTCTCAAAAATTAACTTCATGAATTTGGTATAGGCCCCGGTATAAATCGCACCATTCTACAATTAATTATTAAAAATAAAATCCGATATTCTACCATTGAATGAAAAGATTGTAACTATCATTGTTGAAGATAAAATGTCTCCGAAGGAAAACATAACTTATAATGCTAAAACAGATACTTTGAGGGATTCATTGAATTAGGTATAGACAGACCTAATCAACAAACTTCAACTGACGTAATTATTCGAGGAATGTGCAACATTTTAAAGCAAACTACGTATAAGTTATTTTATATCAAAGATACAGGAACATCATTTTATTTTTACTTGCATTTTTATTGTACCTGCATTTCTGAATGTACATCACCCCTACCCCTTCACTAATGCCCTTGCTCCCGTCAGACACACAAACTTACGGCCGCTGTTGCATTCGAAGTCTTCAAGCAGTGAAGTAAACACTGCAGTGTATAGTGTGTTTCAGAAATATGGTTGCGTTTTCTATAGAAGAAAGAACCTATATTAATAATATCGTACTAAAAAATTATATTCAAGAAACGATAAATTCAATTTCAGAGAATATGCTTCAAAATGTTTTTAATAATACGCGTAAAGAATTGAAGCCTGCATTGTAATGAACGGCAACCATTTTCAGCAACTTGTTTAAAAATTCAGATTAGCTTATTTTGAATTGAGGTGGCTAGAAGCAAAGGAATGCTAGTGGCATTTGTAATAACATGAGCTAAGTGCATCCAGTGTGAGCTAAAGCATCTAAAATTTTAGTGGCAAAGGGATATTTTAATCGCATCACATAGTAAAATTTAAATAAAAATTTCACCGATTTTACGAAAGCTAAAATATTTAAACCCCATTTTCTCAAAAGTAACGTAAGTGCACTTACAGCCCTTTACTTATGACCCCCTCAATTTAAGTGCACTCTCTATATTGTATGTTAACACCAATAATTAATTTGCTAAATTAAGTAGACATTACATAACGAACATAGCCACCTGAAAAGTTGAGTTTTTGAAAAAAAAAAAATGTTACTATTCTGCTGTATTTTGATAAATTCCGTAAAAGTGGTGTTCAAACTGAAAATCCTAATATCGTATTTCCCTGTAACATAAATGGATACACTACTTTTCCCTCCTCCTACAGCTAGTAAAATGATTTGTTTACATATTGCACTAGTAACTCCAAACTCCTGTAATGGAAGGGGGTAACAGTGTTTCCGAGTATAGCCAGGTTAATGTTAAAAATGTTTGTAAAAATAAAGTGCTGTCCCTGTATATGCTGTAGAGTAGCAACTAGCGGTGAAGAAAACATTTATCATCTGCTGTCGGTAGCTTTTTAATGTGCCAGTTGATATAAATAACAATAAAATGAAATACAAACGCTTAGTATAGATTTTCGAAATATAGATTACCGGTAAACATTTTCAATAATAAGGATTTTCACTAAGTTCAAAGTGAATTAGTCGAACGTTAGTGAGATAGCCAGTAGCAGAGCTCTGGCCAGCAGCATCTTCCCCTTCACGGATGGGAAAGAGTGTGAGTCCAGGGGAAAGCCTATCAACCAAACTGAAATGGGGATTAGTCCCGAGGTAGAAATTTTACATGAAAATTTCTAACCTTGCCGGGAATCGAACCCGGCCCGGGTAGATGCGCTATCACTGAGCTAACTCGGCGAACTATTTGAGGAGTATCTCTGTTAACTAGACTGTAGCTCGTCTGTGCTTATGCGACTTTGTTAAACACAGCCAGACCGAACATGAACTGCAGTCTTCCATCAATTTAAATGTTATGTTTTATTTAACGACGCTCGCAACTGCAGAGGTTATATCAGCGTCGCCGGATGTGCCGGAATTTTGTCCCGCAGGAGTTCTTTTACATGCCAGTAAATCTACTGACATGAGCCTGTCGCACTTAAGCACACTTAAATGCCATCGACCTGGCCCGGGATCGAAGCCGCAACTTTGGGCATAGAAGGTCAGCGCTATACCAACTCGCCAACCAGGTCGACTCCATCAATTAAATTTTGTTCACAAGAAATGAACTTTTTTAAAATCTGACGTATGCC
This sequence comes from Periplaneta americana, assembly GCF_040183065.1. Classification (NCBI taxonomy): domain Eukaryota; kingdom Metazoa; phylum Arthropoda; class Insecta; order Blattodea; family Blattidae; genus Periplaneta; species Periplaneta americana. Next base: position 169,664,078 of record NC_091124.1, read on the forward strand.
AATCTGTGCAGTAAAATGAAGTTCTACCCGTTAAGAATTTATCACTAGAGCTAGGAAGTTGGTACCAAAATGTCAAGTTGTGTGAGATTGGACTATATCTCTACCGAGTGAAAAGTAATAGAGCGTCTCTCGGTGTCAGTGAAGCAGAACGACTAACATACAGCCGGGTGGTAAAACCAAACTTGTGCTCCAATCGTCCACAGTCTTAGAACAAGAAAATAACATAAATAAAAAATAATTTGTAATTATGAAGTTCGTAACTCCCAATCTAAAATAACTTACCCATATAAAAATAACATACACAGTATACAATTATGAATTCAAGAATGGATATCAGGCAAGGGGAAACGTGATCAAGGATGAGAATGGTGACTTGCTTGCAGACACTCATTCAATCCTGAACAGATGGAAAAATTATTTTGGACAACTACTAAATGTACATAGCCCAAATAGAAATGATCGGGACGAAATTGAAATACAAACTGCTGACCCATTTATACCCGAACCCACACTTCCTGAAGTCGAAATTACGATAGAAACTCTGAAAAATTATAAGTCTCCAGGTATCGATCAAATTCCAGCAGAATTAATACAAGAGGGTGGAAGGGCATTATCTAACGAAATTTATAAGCTTGTACGTGCTATTTGGGAAAACGAAACTGTACCGGAACAATGGAAGGAGTCTATAATCGTACCTGTCTTTAAGAAGGGGGACAAGACTAACAGCAGTAACTTTCGAGGAATATCACTTTTGTTGACGTCGTACAAAATTTTGTCAAATATTCTTTTGAGAAGATTAACTCCATATGTACAGTAGATGAAATTATTGGGGATCATCAGTGTGGTTTTAGGCGTAATAGATCAACTATTGACCAGATATTTTGTATTCGACAGATATTGGAGAAAAAATGGGAGTATAAGGGTACAGTGCATCAGTTATTCATAGATTTCAAAAAGGCATATGACTCGGTTAAGAGAGAAGTTTTATATGATATTCTTATTGAATTTGGTATTCCCAAGAAACAAGTTCGATTAATTAAAATGTGTCTCAGTGAAACTTACAGCAGAGTTCGTATAGGTCAGTTTCTGTCAGATGCGTTTCCAATTCACTGTCGACTAAAGCAATGAGATGCACTATCACCTTTACTTTTTAACTTCATTCTAGTGTATGCCATTAGGAGAGTCCAGGATAACAGAGAGGGTTTGGAATTAAACGGGTTATATCAGCTGTTTGTCTATGCTGATGAAGTGAATATATTAGGAGAAAATCCACAAACGATTAGGGAAAACACGGGAATTTTACTGGAAGCAAGTAAAGAGATAGGATTGGAAGTAAATCCCGAAAAGACAAAGTATATGATTATGTCTCGTGACCAGAATATTGTACGAAATGGAAATATAAAAATTGGAAATTTATCTTTTGAAGAGGTGGAGAAGTTCAAATATCTTGGAGCAACAGTAACAAATATAAATGATACTCGGGAGGAAACTAAACACAGAATAAATATGGGAAATGCCTGTTATTATTCGGTTGAGAAGCTTTTATCATCCAGTCTGCTGTCAAAAACTCAGGAAGTTAGAATTTATAAAACAGTTATATTACCGATTGTTCTTTATGGTTGTGAAACTTGGACTCTCACTTTGAGAGTGGAACATAGGTTAAGGGTGTTTGAGAATAAGGTGCTTAGGAAAATATTTGGGGCTAAGCGGGATGAAGTTACAGGAGAATGGAGAAAGTTACACAACACAGAACTGCACACATTTTATTTTCACGTAACATAATTAGGAACATTAAATCCAGACGTATGAGATGGGCAGGGCATGTAGCATGTATGGGCAAATCCACAAATGCATATTGAGTGTTAGTTGGGAGGCCGGAGGGAAAAAGACCTTTAGGGAGATCGAGACGTAGATGGGAAGATAATATTAAAATGGATTCGAGGGAGGTGGGATATGATGATAGAGAATGGATTAATCTTGCTCAGGATAGGGACCAATGGCGGGATTATGTGAGGGCGGCAATGAATCTCCGGGTTCCTTAAAAGCCAGTAAGTAAGTAAGTAACGTGTGAAATGGACAGACAGAATAAGAAATGAAACTGTGTTGGAAAGAGTAGATGAAGAAGGAATGATGTTGAAACTGATCAGGAAGAGGAAAAAGCTTTGGTTGGGTGACTGGCTGAGAAGAAACTGTCTACTGAAGGATGCACTGGAAGGAATGGTGAACGGGACAAGAGTTCGAGGTAGAAGAAAATATCAGAAGATAGACGATATTAAGATATATGAGTCATATGAGGAAATAAAGAAGACAGGCATTAAATAACACCACTTCTTTCATCAAAGCGGTTCGAAACGTAGTTGAAACTGATTAATGTAACTTTATGATACTAGGTACCTACCGAATTTGTTTTCTAACACAATCAACATCTTGCTACATTGCATTCCTACTGTGAGGGTGCATGTGTACCCGCAGAAATTCAACTGGCAAGAAACACTCCAGTGAGCGTTGGAACTGGCCGAGTGGATCGAAAGCGCTCAATAATTCACAAGTCTGTGTGTCCATATCGCATAAAAACCTGGTTCGCTGTTTGAATTCACACCGGAGCACGAGCCCTGTTCTTTCGAGTTCAACTACCTTATTATGCGCCAATTGCATGATGAAGTTATATGGTTGCACTTTCAAACGCATCGCTAATTTTGCAATAGGCTATTCTCATTTCCTCCCATATAACATATTAAATGTACTGTAGATAAATCATTATTATCGGCATCAAGAATTAGACCTTCCGGCTCGTTCTGTTTCAAAATTCTTCACGTCAACTTCTCATTGGTTGACCCAAATTTCTCCTTCTTGTAGACTACTGAAATACAGCGTTCGTTACTATACGTAGTATGTGGCATTGCTCAACATGATTTCTGCGCTTCGTTCTGTATCTTTTAATTGAAGAGTTCAGAGCCATAGTGGGCCAAGCGCCATTTATCAAAAACGGAGAAAGCAAGGGTTAAAGTTAAGTGAATACCATAGTTTAATGAAGATTGACATATCATTTAGTTTTAATGTGTATACTTTATATTACTTGCTATATGTTTCCATTGAGTTATGGTAATAACCAAAGCTCGGAAGTTGGGGACTTGTGTCTTTGAACGTGGCTAAGCGACCGGAATTCAATGTCAACAAACTCCCGCTTCCAGCACGGAGGTACTGTCAGGTCTGCTATAAAAGTGGTTCCTGGCTGGAACAACATAATGATAATATTATGATAGGTTGAAACATCTAATTTTATAGCATATATATAAATAAACATGCAAAATACATCAAATTTACAGTTCTGCTCTGTACATTTCATTACAGTGTATGACTACATGCATTTGAAGATTTTCGAACCCATAAATTCTTCGTCTGTTAGTTACACATGATTTGAAACGAAGGAAACTTATTTCCACGTCACATGAAGTGACGGGAGCAAACTTTAATTTTTTTATTTTATTTATTTTAACTAGCTACCTAGTGAGTACAAATTGCATTTATAAAATAAAAATGTTTCTAGCCACTACCATAAGAGTCAGGCTCGTGTACGGTGTGGTCTTAGTGAATAATATAACATAAAATTTACAAGGACAGTTTACTAAATACAGTAATTAACTTAATTCAAACCAATAAGTACAACACAAGAGCAAGAATAAAGAAGAAAGGGAAAACGAGAGAAAAATACACATTTAATATAAATTGACAATCCGACAGAAGCCAGTGATATTCGATAAAAACATGAATATAGTCGATAGAAATAAAAGGTAAAAAAAGTACATTTGTTACTATTATATATCATGGATAATTTTACAAAATTCTTTTTTAAAAGTTTCAATTTTAAAAAATTTCAAATTTGGAAAATGGTTTGAAATTTTATTATAAAGTCTTGGGCCTAAATAAAATACTGAATATTTCACTGTCACTGTTTCCTGTTCGATTTTCAGCAGATCTCGTATCTGAGAAAGATAAGTATATCCTAAATTTTTCTCGCAAATAGTTTTCAATTAGTGTATCACTACTAGGGAAGGTCCCTCTACGACTTGATCCATGGCTATGGACAAATTCTCCATCAATTTAAAGGACTGCAATGTCTTTCAATGAATGCCCGTTTCCAGCTCTAGTTTATGTGTGGTACAACTTACAAGATATAAACTCTGCATTAGAAGAAAATAATGTATCTCCTCAGAATTCCTCCACGAAATTCTGTACCTAAAATTTAAGAAATGCATTTTCAAACTTCCATAACACCCATTCGAATAACACGTATTTTCTAATTCCTCAAACAGACCGTTTACCTGTAATTCTCTTAATGTCATTGGCTTCGACGTGACACAGTTTATTCTTTCGTCTTCTTGCCATTCGATGTGACCACTTTCTTAGTACAAACGACTGTCCATGAGCACTTGCAGCGTGAGCTTTGTGTACGTTATGCCTGTAACCTTACTCAAGCACACGACACACAAGTCCCCAAGATCCGAGCTTTGGTAATAACTTCATTTTAACCCTTGTTTTCTACGGTTTTAGTAAATGGCGCTTGGCCCACTTCAATTGTAGCGCAATTAATTATGTAGCTAAATGATTCGTATGTAACGATGTATCTGTTCAATAAAATTGTCTAAAATAATTAGCCTAGAAGTTATTAGAATTTTTTTTTTAAATTCTGAATACCAAAACCGCAGTTCCGAATATTATAGGAGGTATCTGTAATATTATTATTCATGAGACAGTAGTAAAATTTTCATCTTAATTTCCAATTCAGAGAAAAAATTGTGATGCTGCAAAAATTCGATTCAGAGATTTTAGCAAAAGTACAAGTTTTCAGCATCCGTAATGTTGAAAATTGGTTTGAATTTATCATCTGTCTATCAGTTCGCCCGTGCATGTAAGACTATTGCACGGATTTAGTTCATATTCAGTATATGAGTCAGTTTATCCTGAAAAATAATACACTTGAATTATAATAATTTCTAATAGAAATAATAGCCTATGACTTTATTTCAAATAAAAACTCAAAGTGATTATCAACTCTAAATCGTTGCAAACGATTATTATTTAAATTTCGTGTCTTGCTTAAGATGAAAATACATAAATAGAATCAGCTATGCAGAATGTCCCATAATTGTGTGTTTCGAAGAAATTAATTGTTATAGACAGAATTATCATAAGCCTGATTAGTGTAATATGTAGGTAGTCGGCGATGTATAAAATGGAGGGGGGAAGAAATTGGCCATCCTATTCCATTACCTCCTACCTAGTTGCCTCATAAGTGGAGTCTTGCTGGTATCACTTGTGAGATTCAGACCTGTCTAGGGAAAGTCGACAGAGGGGAAGAGAAGGCCTGATGGCCATATCTCTACAGGTTAAATAAATAAATAAATAAATAAATAAATAAATAAATAAATAAATAAATAAATAAATAAATAAATAAATAAATAAATAAATAAATAAATAAATAAATAAATAAATAAATAAATAAGTAAACAAACAAACAAAAATAAATAAACAAATAAACAAACAAACAAATAAATAAAATTATTTATACTTTTTGTTGTGAATTTTGTGAAAGTCCGGAAAGCCCCAGGAAAGCTAGATTGTCACTACTCTAGTTAAGAACGCCTCACTGTTATAGGATTAGCATATTTTGCTATTTTTAATTTTTTTGTTTGTTATTTAACGGCGCTGTATCAACTACCTGTTTATTTAGCGTCAATGAGAATGGTGATAGCGAGATGGTATTTGACGAGGTGAGGACGAGGATTCATCTTAAGATTGGGCAAAACCTCGCAAAAAACCACGTAATCAGACCAAGCGGGAATCGAGCCCGCGACCGAGCGCAACTCGGGATCGGCAGGCAAGCACCTTACCCGACTGAGCTACAACGATAGATATCTTTTGTTATTAGACATATGTTGCGCATGGGTGAAGCAAAGCGAAGCCTATTACAAATTAAAATTTTTTCTGAACGGCCCAAGTTAGTAAATGTAGAAATATTACATACGATAAGATATATAGGATGAAAGAGGACTAAATCGGGTCCTTTTGAAAGATGAATCAGGAGAGTGAGTTGAACATAAAAGTATAATATAATCGTGGTTTTTTGTGGACGGATTTTGAGAAAAGCAGCATTTTTAATCGAATTTTAGAATTCATTTTCAGGGAAACGTTGGAGATATGTTAATATTAAATATTTATTAATTTGTCCTACAGAATAATATCTGTAATACTGACAATTAATATTTGAGGACAAAAACTCGCTCCGACGCCGGGGATCGAACCCGGGTCCTTGGTTCTACATACCAAGCGCTGTGACCACTGAGCTACGCCGAATCCAATCCACAGCACCGGATCTAACTTTCCCCCTTCAATGTTTCCCTTTTAGCCTGACTCCAAGTTAGACATATGTTGATGTTTATGTCCAAGTCAAACAAGGAGCGCACTCAGCTGAGTGACTTATTTGGCCGGGATTCCGCAGTTAAGTGCACAATAATCTGTACAGAATATGCACTGCTAGCTATGAGAATATTAAAGATGTATTAATTTTTCCTACAGAATAATATCTGTAATATTGACAATTAATAGATGAAGGTAATAATGACGGTGAAATGAGTCTGGGGTCCAGCACCGAAAGTTACCCGAAATTTGCTCATATTGGGTTGAGGAAAAACCCCGGAAGAACCTCAACCAGGTAACTTGCCCGATCGGGAATCGATCCCGGGCCACCTGGTTTCTCGGCCAAACGCGCTAACCGTTACTCCACAGGTGTGGATGATTGTAATAAATATAATATACCTACTGTAAAGTGTTTCAATGTCTGCGTTTCTTCTGTTTTACATTTTTCCAAATTTTCCTATTCTTAATCTTGATTTAAGCACCCGATCGCTAAAAAATAGTAAAATATGCTAAAATATACATGAACCTCTTAAATGTGCACAAATGCGGTTTAAAATCTTGAATTTTGGTTACAAATAACTTAAAATACATTTATATAATGGTACTATATGATTTGCAAATAAGGAATAAAACATGCAAATATGCTAAAATAGTCCCCGTTTGCTATTTGTTCGTTTTCATTTTTATGAATATCTCTATAACCGTGGACAAACGATCTCGTGATATTAAAACATTATGTGTAACTCTCCTCTCTGATTCATTTCACAAAGGCATCCCATTTATTTGTCTTCCACCTGGTATACATGCCATGCTGTATTCATTCGTTCGTAATGTTATGCCCAAGGGCAGGTCATTCACTGTAAACCAGCATTCTCTAGTCTTTCTTATTTTCTGCCTTCCTCTTACAGCGTATTCCGAATCTCACCGGACCGGTGGACAACAATGACGTCACGCTGCAGCTAAATAGGAACAAAACTGCTGGAAGGATCGATAGCTGTCATGGCGACTGTATAAGTTGTTGTCTGTGCAACGCTAGCAAGATTTTGCGAAATTTCCGTACTGCCATCTCGTTCAAAGAAAAGAGAGCATAAAAAATTTATTTCTTGAACCGGTAGTAATAACTGGTCCGTCGACATGTTCGCTCATAAGCCATTAACATATTGTTTTTACGTTGTGCTCGTTACAAACAATACAGCAGAACACACCGCCATGACACAACAGTGTACGATGTCAATCGTCTGCTAATTCCCGCCCTATACAAGAACCAATGAGATTCACTGATGGTGGTTGATGGAGACTGCCACCACCTCTGCAAGCTGATGGCACCGGTGCGACACCGGTGGAGCATCAGTGACGCCATCGGTGAAATTCGGAACACAGTGATGCCATCAGATTGCTCAGCGCTGAGATTCGAAATACGCTCTTAGTCCCGGCATATGATCCGTGTATCTTATTATCTTAATGTCGCATTTTATTTGATATCTTCTTCTGCCCCGAACTCTTCTCCCGGTTACCATTCCTACCAGTGCATTCTTCAGTATGCAGTTTCTTCTCAGACAGTGACCCCACCAATTCCTTTTTCTCTTACTGATCAGTTTCATCATCATTCTTTCGTCACCAACTCATTCCAACACAGCTTCATTTCTTATTCTGTCTGTCCATTTCACACGTTCCATTCTTCTCCATATCCACATTTCAAGTGTTCCTAGTCGCTTCTCTGCACTTCGTCGTAATGACCATGTTTCTGCCCCACACAGTGCTACACTCCACACAAAGCACTTCACTAGACTTTTCCTTAGTTCCTTTTTCAGAGGTCCTCAGAAGATACTCATTTTTCTATTAAAACCTTTCTTTGCCATTGCTATCCTCCTTTTGACTTCTTAGCAGCAGTTCATGTTACTGCTTATAGTACACTCCAAATATTTGAAGCTGTCCACTTCCTCTACTGCCTCATTTAGAATTTGCACTTTTATCTCATTTACCTTTATTCCTATGATCATGGTCCTCGTCTTATTTGCACTGATATTGAACCCTTTCGGTGAAGTCAAATCCACTCTCCTCACCTACATGCTGGGGCTCCCTTACAATCTTTTATGATGCAAAAGAGGGAGTGATGTGCGGAAAGCTGTATATGTATGTATGCATATATATATATATATATATATATATATATATATATATATATATATATATATACTAAAACCGTAAACTTATAAATAAACTCAAATGTCTTAAATTTTGGATTATAGAGAAAACCTTTTGTGTGTAATCCAGTGAATTACAGTTCATCTTTTTATTTAATTGCATATTAAATTATTTAATTAGTTAGGCCTATGTCTTTTGAATAATAGTTGAAGAAAACAAGCTGTAAACATTAACATTAATACCAACCGACACGTAACGAAGGAACTGAATTGTTGCTAAAGACTTAAAATGTATGAGAAGTTATGTGTCACTATGGCGAAACTCATAGTTTGTTATTTTTTTTTTTTTTCGTTTCCTTCAATTGAAGAGTTCTCGGGAAAAACGATGAATGTCACAGTTTTGTTAAGGTTGATGTCATTATCTAATTCAATGGATCACTACGAAATTTAATGTTGTTCTTACGAAAAATGGTAAAAAGGAGAATTATCACCACGAATACAGTAATACTTTCCTTTATTTTCTATAGAAACAGCACTACATCTTGCAGTTATAGACTCAATTATATCATTATCTAATCCTTAACAGAAATGTGACATTCATCATTTTTCCCGCGAACTCTTCAATTTCTTTCTTTTTTATCTGTTATTTTTGTCCTTCCTTTGTTTCACTTGATTCTTTTTTGTTAAGTATGAAATATGATGAATTTCCAGCTGCAAAGGTTAAAGATCTCGTTTCATTCTGTTTCTTTATATTTGTTGTTGTAATAACTATTACTACCCATTTATAGAGACGTAAACATTTACGTCAGCGTCTGGGAGCAATTACAAGGCCGCAGAGGTTTTACGAGGATTCCTCCGGACGAGTGGTCGGCGCCCGGCAATTGTTCGAAATGCCACTAAACCTTGCAATAACCCATTTTTATTCAATGACAATCTTGTGCAGCAGTAAACATGAATCGAGGTACACATTTACATGGAGATGAATTGTGCATGTTTCATGTTCTTTCCGACATTACATATAAGTATGTGTATAATAACTGGAATGTTTTAAGCAAATATGAAGAAAATCACAACTCTTATTAACGTCAAGCTCCGAAATTCGTGAAATTATATTGAACATTCTTATTCTCAACTGCAGGTTAACTATTATCTCCACATAGCTCGCTATGAATCTCATCCTGATCCTAGAGAGGAAGAGAAGGCCTGATGGCCTTATCTCTACCAGATTAAGTAAATAAGTAAATAGATAGATAGATAGATGGATAGATAGATATGGATAGATAGATATGGATAGATATGGATACATAGATAGATAGATATGGATAGATAGATAGGTAGATAGGTAGGTAGGTAGGTAGATACATAGATAGATAGGTAGATAGATAGATAGATAGATAGACAGATAGATAGACAGATAGATAGATAGATAGATAGATAGATAGATAGATAGATAGATAGATAGATAGATAGATAGATAGATAGATAGATAGATTAGATAAGATAAGATAAGATAAGATAAGATAGATAGATAAGATAGATAGATAAGATAGATTAGATAGATAGATTAGATAGATAGATTAGATAGATAGATTAGATTAGATAGATTAGATTAGATAGATTAGATTAGATAGATTAGATTAGATAGATTAGATTAGATAGATTAGATTAGATAGATTAGATAGATTAGATTAGATAGATTAGATTAGATAGATTAGATAGATTAGATAGATAGATAGATAGATAGATAGATAGATAGATAGATAGATAGATAGATAGATAGATAGATAGATAGATAGATAGATAGATAGATAGATAGATAGATAGATAGATAGATAGATAGATAGATAGATAGATAGATAGACAGATAGACAGACAGACAGACAGACAGATAGATAGATAGATAGATTAGATAGATAGATTAGATAGATAGATAGATAGATAGATTAGATAGATAGATAGATAGATTAGATAGATAGATTAGATAGATAGATTAGATAGATAGATTAGATAGATAGATAGATTAGATAGATAGATAGATTATATAGATAGATAGATTAGATAGATAGATAGATTAGATAGATAGATAGATTAGATAGATTAGATAGATAGATAGATTAGATAGATAGATAGATTAGATAGATAGATAGATTAGATAGATAGATAGATTAGATTAGATATAGATAGATTAGATAGATAGATTAGATAGATAGATAGATAGATTAGATAGATAGATAGATTAGATAGATAGATTAGATAGATAGATAGATTAGATAGATAGATAGATTAGATAGATTAGATTAGATAGATTAGATTAGATAGATAGATTAGATAGATAGATTAGATAGATAGATAGATAGATAGATAGATAGATAGATAGATAGATAGATAGATAGATAGATAGATAGATAGATAGATAGATAGATAGATAGATAGATAGATAGATAGATAGATAAGATAGATAGATTAGATAGATAGATTAGATAGATAGATTAGATAGATAGATTAGATAGATAGATAGATAGATTAGATAGATAGATTAGATAGATAGATTAGATAGATAGATTAGATAGATTAGATAGACAGATAGATAGATAGATAGATAGATAGATAGATAGATAGATAGATAGATAGATAGATAGATAGATAGATAGATAGATAGATAGATAGATAGATAGATAGATAGATAGATAGGCAGGCAGGCAGGCAGGCAGGCAGGCAGGCAGGCAGACAGACAGACAGACAGATATAGATAAATAAAATAAAGTAAGTAAGTAAGAAAATAAATAAATAAATATCTGCTGATTTACCGTTTTACAGTCCCTTCAAAACCACCCTATTACTTCTTTTTTCAATATCCTTTTCAGTCTGTCCAACATTCTTGCGTCTTATAACTAGCAGAGTGCTTACAATTTTTGTTTATTTTTTCATCCATTTTACTGAAGAGCTATTAAATTATTTAAAATAAACAACAACTTCACTGTGTTAATATTAAATTGTGGTGCTATTTTACCTTAATTCACTATATTCGATGACGTTTGCGTCATCTTCTAAATTATAGTGAGTTCCCGCATTATATTCTGGCTTCCTGTTATGGTTGATGGGATGTGTTCATTATTGGTTGTATCGGAAAAGTTGAATGTTCTGAAATTCAATTGAGTATTGAGGATGTGTTGTTGGTGTGCTTTTATGTCTATACATTTCGTATTGTTCTAGAGTATCGAGTTTCACGTCAGTTTCTATATTGCTGTAGTTACCGTTAGAGTTTATAATATGTTCTGTGTAGGTTGAATTGGTGTGTGATTTAATTATGACTGTGATATATTCTTTATATAGTGTTTGAAAGATCTTGTGCACACACACAACACAACCTCAACATTCAACTGCAGTTCAGAACACACACAACCTCAACAATCAACTGCATTTCAGAACACACACTATTTTCGATACATTACCAACATTGATCACACCTCACCAACCATAAGAGAAAGCCAAAAGACAACGTAAACTACATTGAAACAAGTCAATTAATGTAGAATACTTACTTACTGGCTTTTAAGGAACCCGAATGTTCATTGCCGCCCTCACATAATCCCGCCATTGGTCCCTATTCTGAACAAGATTAATCCAGTCTCTATCATCATATCCCACCTCCCTCAAATCCATTTTAATATCATCTTCCCATCTACGTCTCGACCTCCCTAAAGGTCTTTTTCCCTCCGGCCTCCCAACTAACACTTTATATGCATTTATGGATTCGCTCACACGTGCTACATGCCCTGCCCATCTCAAACGTCTGGATTTAATGTTCCTAAGTATGTCAGGTAAAGAATAAAATGGGTGCAGTTCTGTGTTGTGTAACTTTCTCCATTCTCCTGTAACTTCATCCCTCTTAGCCCCAAATATTTTCCTAAGCACCTTATTCTCAAACACCATAATTTATGTTCCTCTCTCAAAGTGAGAGTCCAAGTTTCACAACCATAAAGAACAACCGGTAATATAACTGTTTTATAAATTCTAACTTTCAGATTTTTTGACAGCAGACTGGATGATAAAAGCTTCTCAACCGAATAATAATAGGCATTTCCCATATTTATTATGTGTTTAATTTCCTCCCGAGTATCATTTATACCTGCTACTGTTGCTCCAAGATATTTGAACTTCTCTACCTCTTCAAAAGAGGGGTGTACAATAATCTATTGTGCCCTTCTAGGGTTGGATTAAATAGGCATTTGGACATTACAAACACACTTAGCAGAAGGAAAACAACACGGTTATTATCAGTGTCTATGCTTGACAATTGTAATACAAGAAACTTTAGAATTACTCAGTTATACTTTATAAAGTACTGGTTTGTAAAGCATAATTTATTAATATGATTTGTATATATTATTTGAAGAAAAATATTGCAGTAATTTCGAAACAACAAAATACGAACAAGTATTTCATTTTATGTAGAAGGTACGTTGTTCGTCGAGCATTATTATTCATTGGGACCATTGGTACACAAATGTTGAAGAAAATATTATACTCCCAATTAATTACAAGCAGTAGGACATTGTGAAGTTTTTACACTAAATAATTTCCTTGCTGTATGTCAATATAAATTAATATTAATATTAATAAGTGCTATAAATTAAGCTTAGAACTTGAATTCACATATAGTTTATTTGGAAAACGTTGAAAACAAGTATCGACAAGTTGAAAGCGTTACTGAAAGAAATTGAAATTGTAGTTCACAAGCTGTGAAGCGACGATATTCTATTTATGTCAAGTTTAAAGTTTCATTAATGTAAGTATATTAGCATAATATAGTGACGTGAGATGGAAAATTTGCCATTATATATTTTTCCACCTTGCAAATAGTTGTTTTCTTCGCTCCTTACAACCTCAAGAGCCTCACATGTATTCCTCACTATACTCCCATCACTTACCAGTTTATGAAATGAAAGTCGTCAGTCGTCTAATCTTTGATGGCTGTGTTAGTACAGACTCCAAAACAACGCCATTGTCAAGTTCGTTTTGCCGTATGAGTTCTGATTAAGAAATAAGCAGTGGCAATATCATATTTTGAGAACTTTACTAATCTGATCTAAACTGTCACAAAACTATTACCTCGACATGGGATGATGAAAGCCTTTCATTTTAAAATAATTATTGATGGCTGAGAAAAACATTATAACAATTATGTTATATGATTCGTAATTTTTCTTCTTCGTTATCTGTGAACTCGTCACTTTATTTATCATAACTCATTCACAGACACAGCCAAATCAGCACCCGTACTGAAACTAGGTTACTGAAACAAAAGCTGATATGCTGTTGCAGGTCTGTATAGCCCTGTCGCGTTCCCCTCCAAGGCGATTCACTCCCTTCAGGTAGGGGAATAGAAAGTGCACATCGCACAGAGACTACTGCACAATGTGCGCGGGTTTTGGCATGCCTGGCATAGTACCACAGTCTAGTATATACAGTCGCGAAGCTCAATACGTAGTAAATATGCAAACATTAGGTAGTTGCTCACCACTAGTATCACTAATATCGCCTCATTAGAGGCAATGCAAAATAGTACCGTCACAGTCTTATTGTTTCTAGCAGCCTCAAAACTCAAGCTTCGTGACTGTATATAGTAGACTGTGATAGTACTTCATGCTTTCATAATCTCGGCGCTAGAACAAGGTAGTGTAGTCGGCAACGTGCTTCGACTGCCTTCTACCCCCGGAAAAGACGATTTGATAGGCTGAGTGAACCTAGAGGCCGTTCTGGAAGTTTAGACAACGAGAAAAGTCCAGTCACCACACGGAATTGAAACCGGGACCTCGCAGTTTGTAGTCAGTTGCTCTATCAAGTGAAATACCTGGCTTTATGTAAAAATTAACAAAGGTTTATATTCTTACAGTCTTACTAATAAATCGTGTATAGTTTTTATACGAGACTTATGCAGAGTTGAGACAGAAAACGTTACTAATAAACCGTGAATAAGCTATGGACGTATAAACAGGCTGTAACTATACAATGGGAATTGCTTTGCAGTAGTTATATACACGAAACCCCTTGTTTAAGCGTTGTATATAGGGAAAAAATGGCCGCCCCTTTAACAGCTGTTCGTATCGACTGTCATTTTATGATGATGTTTGCCTTGTAACCACAGAAGAACAAACCAAAGGTCATAGAATTATTAGAATAATATTGCTGTAGCTTGTACTCTTTGACCAAAATGTAGTGTGGTAATCGATTAGAGCCAGTTGTACTATCGATATTTAACACGCCACACTAGAGCGCTCTACCGGATCCAGTAGAGAACCTCAGATATTCTATTACCTTTCGTAACGAAGTAATGACGAAACTATGACGTAGCTGTGTAACAGTTATACTGTTATACACGACGTATGTAGTGATTATTAGTAAAGAATTTACACACGACTTAAAAACGAGCTACTCATTGTATAAGTATAAGACAGTTAAACGTCTGTATATGGAGTTTTTATTAATAAGACCGTTAAATAAGTAACGAGCTCTTGCATTACACTATTATAGGCTATCTGAAGATCAATATGTGGCAATACATACTCGTTTTGTCTCTTGTAATCTAGTGTTTGTTAATCCAGTGCCTCTCATTTCTTCATTCTTTTCCAGCTAAAGAAACGGAATTTGACACGAAACTACAACTTTAGCAGACCAATCGTTTCCGCTATTGATAATCACCCGGTACAGAATCAAACAATCAACAAGTAGAATCGAACCAAACACCTCCACCCCTCCCGTCTCTTACCTCTAGACAGTTCCGTCCTACATATTTTACAAGCACACTTTTCCTCTCAAATTTTTATAGACAGTGTTATATGAAGGTCGGCTTCATGCTTATTTTATTATTAACATTTCAGAATGCATCGTTGGCGATATAGGTCACGGAGTCTTTCAGAAAGACTCCGCGCCTCGTTTCTTGCTATTCATGGTTCAGGACTTTAAATAAATGAGGGAAAGACTTAACTGAATTTATAGAACTCTAGAATCTACATTGTTATTCAGAGCGACTGTGGCAATGAAAGTGGGATGTTCTCGTTCCAATTATTTTTAAAGGGTCGATGTGGAACAGTAGAGTCTTAAATAGTAAGACTGATTTGTAGTCGTCTTCGACAGCTGTATGATCAGAAAAGCAACAGACAAATCAGGAAATGACAAACACACAAGCCATAATAATTCCTATTACAAACATCTAGGGGTTGTAGAGGGGACTAAGTAGATGTAAAATAAGTTTGAAGATCGAATCGATTTCACATTTCCCACTCCACTAGAGACAATGAGATCTTGCCAGTGTGCACTACAAGAGTGGTTCCACGTACCGTTATTTATTTTAGGTTATTCTACGACGCTTTATCAACATATAGGTTATTTAGCGTCTGAATGAGATGAAGATGATAATGCCGGTGAAATGAGTCTGGGGTCCAACACCGAAAGTTACCCAGCATTTGCTCATATTGGGTTGAGGGAAAACCCCGGAAAAAACCTCAACCAGGTAACTTGTCCCGACCGGGAATCGAACCCGGGCCACCTGGTTTTGCGGCTAGACGTGCTAACCGTTACTCCACAGGTGTGGACTCCACGTACCGTCTAACGGGTCCCAGGTACTTCACCTTTCTGTAAGACGTACTGGTAGAGTTATGTAAAATTTTGCCACTGGCACTACGTCAGCAAATGTGGTTCCAACATGATGGCGCAACCGCACACTTTTCACTTGCCGTCCTCGAACATCTCCAGCAAACGTTCGGGGAAAGGTGGATAGGTCGAGGTAATCTAACTCCTTGGCCACCACGGTCGCCAGATTTAATTCCTCTCGACTTTTTACTTTGGCGCCATATGAAGAACCTTGTTTATGAGACTCCTGTAGAGTCGGAGGAAGATCTTCATTGTCTCTAGTGAAGTGGGAGATGTGAAATCGATTCGAGCTTCAAACTTATTCTGCATCGAAACGATGCATTTACGTTCATGGATTCCTAATCAAAACTTTATCTACTTAACCCCTTCTTCAACCTCTAGACGTTTGTAATAGGAATTATGAAACACCTTATATATAAGCCACTGGCATGGCTCATCGGTTAAGGTGCTTCCCTGCCGGTCTGAAGTTGAGCTCGGGCGCGGGTGCGATCCCCGATTGCGCTGATTATCTGGTTGGATTTTTTTCCGAGGTTTTCCCAACCGTAAGGTGAATGACAGGTAATCTATGGCGTATCCTCGGCCTCATCTCGTCAAATACCATCTAGCTATTACCAATCTCATCGACGCTAAATAACCTAGTACTTGATACAACGTCGCTAATAACCAACTCATATATATATATATATATATATATATATATATATATATATATATATATAAGCGAAATAACCCTGCAGATTTTTAGAGCGAATAGCTCATGTTGTATGTAACAAGAAACTGTAATACCATATTAGTGGAAAGTCCATGGTTTTCTCAGAAAAATAGGCTTTCTTTTACGAAACGTTTAACACCCTCTTATTCGGTAACTATTGCGAATTGGATCGTGATTTTTGTCCACATCGATAGAAAATCTAATAAAGAATAATTTATTCCTCTGTTGTATTTAAATAACGCGGGCGGTTTTCGTGTAAATTTAATTTACAAACCACTAATTTCAAACAAATGAATGATGTAATCCACATTGCAACATTGTAGCTAGACAAAGGAGCGCGAGGCAATACATGTACGCTGAGTTCGTTGACCTCTTACATGTGTATTGCGATACGAGAGGAGACTTTCTAGCGTCGAGGTTGCCAGACTGCGCGTAGGGGATCTGTGACACGCAACTCATTCCATATCGAGGGTTAGCGCAATAGATCTCAACAGGTCGCAATGCTGGGCCATCCGTGTCCCCCTCACTTAAATTTCATTCCATTCCAATGGTAAGAAATGGAAGTTTGTAAGTTGAGGAAGCAGAAGGAAGGAAGACAAGAGATAGGATATTAGAACATGTGAGAGGGAAGGTAAAAACCAGATGATTATGAGGCGAGAAAGAAGAAGCAAGGAACACAAAGCAGAAGGAAAGGTAAGAGCCAGAAGAAGATGAGTGGAGAAGACGCAAGGAAGAGTAAGAAATAGAATATTAGGAAAATGTCGGAGGGAAGGTAAGCGCCAAAAGATTATAAGGGGAGAAAGAAGAAGTAAGAAAGGTAAGAGATAGAAGATTAGAAAAAAGTAGGAAGGATAAGAGCCAAAAGAGGAGAAGGTGGGAAAGAAGAAGCAAGCACAAAGGGCAAGTGAAAATGAGGAAGAACTGAAGAAGAGGGAAGGTTAAGAGAAGAAGCTGAGGAAGAAGTGGGGAAGATGGTTAAGAAGTAAAGAAGAAGGAGAGGTAATAAAGAGAGCAGTGGTGGAAAACAGGAGATTGAACTAGAGAAGGAGAAGTGAATAGAAATTGTTAAATATAAGAAAATATACAAATATGAAATAAATATTTTCTATACTTTACAAAATTGGACTGCCACGATCTGAGGACGTGCCAATACTCGTATTATACAGTGGGTAATCAAATTATTAGGGACACTTGGTAAAAGTAGGAATTTCATCTTCAAGTTCACATAAAACACACGTAATTTGGATTTTCTCAACTGGAAAAGCTTTATTACTCTAAATAGTGTTTTATAAATAATATTATTACATATTTAATTGTGTAATAATGAATATGGAATGAAATAAACAAGAAAACTAATATTTTGTCACACATCCCTTTGTAGCAATTATAGTTTAACTCTCTTTGGCATACTAGAAATGCATTGAAAACAATTTTTTTTTTAATTTCTTGGCTGTGATGCCACATATTGATCAGTTTTTCTATTAAAGATTGTTTATTTGCAATAATTTCTGAATGAAGTTGCCTCTTCATTAGCTCCCAAATAGTTTCAATCGGATTAAGGTCCGGAGAGTTACCAGCCCAATCCAATGTTGTCAGATAGGAATTTTGTCACTTTATTTGCCTTGTGACAGGGCGAAGAGTCGTGCATGAACACAAAATCGCCACCTGAAACCATTCACGGACTTGTGAAAGAAGCCGTTCCTTCAGAACCTTTATGTATTGATATTGTCTCATCATTCCTTGAACAAAATACAGGCGACCAGTTCCATGACCACTAATCACAGACCACACCATGATGCTTAGAGGATGTTTAACAATCTTCTACATAGAAAGGCGCCAATGAGAGATGCTGGAATCAACATATCTTGTATGACAACCCGTCGGAGGATCAAAGAGTTAGGATTTTCATGTCGCACTCCAACCAAGAAATCATTCCTGAAACCATACATGGTGAAGAAGCGTCTCTCTTGAGCAAAGTAGCATCAATCTTGGAGTGTTGATGATTGGAGAAAAGTGAGTTGTTTGTCATTCAAATGATTTCTTTGTTTGTCACAATTTTACTTTGTGCAAATGTGTTTTATGTACTGTTTATTTCTTTTTTCAGGTGTGTTTTTCAGATGAATCTACCATAGAGATACTTGCTGACAAATCTGTGTTCGTTAGAAGGCGTAAAGGTGAAAAGTACAATAATGAATGTATGACATGAGCAAGGTGAATATGAGACACCTAACTGATTTTGGCTGGAAATTATAAGGAAAGGTAATAGAAAAGCTCGAAATGAAGGTTGGGAAAACAGACTTACACGAGATGCGAGACAGAGGAGTTGTGAGGAAGTGAACCGTATCGATTTCATCTTTGATATGGTTTAGCGGTGAGCTTAAATGAGAGCGGCAATGAACATCCGCTTTCCTAAGGGAAGGAGAAATGCTTCGGTTATTACTAACCCCGGATCGTCCCAGCTAGACTTCTCTTGATCATTTTGCTGTCGTGGTGACATTCTGTGCAGAGGAGATGGATTTGGATCCGTGTTGCAGCAGAGCAGAGGGTCCCTCATGTATTCCCGTCACTCTGCCATACCGTTGCGCTGCTTCTTTCACTTCCCTATCACTTCAGCCTTCTCGCTCGTCTTCACCCACGCATATTTACAGGCTCAGAAATGAGAAATTGCTGGTTCCATATAATAAAAGATCTAGCGTCGCTAGCGACATCGGGTTTCAAGCAACATGATGAAATGTGTAAAGGAACTAGGAGATAAGATTCGTGTTTCTTATACCATAACCAACTTAAGGTCTGCAGACACTACGTTAAGAATGAGTGATGGTATTATTATAGGTTTTAAAGCTATTCCCAGTCTCCATTGAATTAAGGAATAAAGGGGTAGATGGACGACTAGATAAGAGAGGTAGATGCATTTATGGATGAAAGGATGAAATTATAATTGGATGAAGAAATTAATTAATGCGAAATTTTGAAGAAAGTGAACTGAAAAGTAACAAGGTTGTTCTAGTAATAAGGAATCAGTACACTATTTTAATCTAGTCTGATAACTAATTTCAAGCAGAACGGCCACTTGTTTCATACGAATCACATAACAACAAAAGCCGATAATTCAATAAAAATAAAAATAAACACATTAGTATACATATTAGTATTATATTACAATTAAGTAGAATTTACATAATTAAACCAGAAACCGACAATTGAATAAAATGTACACAAAAATATATGAATAATAAAAAACACATTGGGATACATATTGACGTTAAGTGATAAATAAACACGATTTACATGATTACACAGTAAAAATAAGAAAAAAAAATAAAAACAAATATAGTGGAACACATTCCATTAAATATTTGCAACGCGTTAGGTCTGGCAACTCTTCATAAGATATTTTTCTAATTTACATTTAAAGGAAATTAAAGTTCGGCAGCCCTTGACTTCAGGTGGCAGAGAATTCCAGTGACGAGAAGTGCAACAGTGAAAGATGAAGAATAAAGAGATGATGCGTGGAGTGGTATTTCTAGCGTGTTATATTTTGATCGAGTATTTAAGTTATGATACCGTGAAACACTGTGCAATCGGACAGATAAGTAAGAGGGAGTAGAGGTGTGCAAAATTCGGTATAAGAGAGAAAGGGAATGTAACTTTCTCCTCTCATTTAACCTGAGCCACAATAATTTATCGAAAGAAGGCGAAATGTGATCGTAGTAGTGGACATTACAAATGAAACGAACACACGCATTATGAACACGTTGCAGTTTCTGGGATAAATCCACCCTGAGATAACTGAATAAAACGTCACAATAATCGAAATGAGGCATAATAAGAGTCTGTACAAGCGTCTGCTTTAGTTAGCTATTCGCAGTCTCCATTGAATTAAGGAATAATGGACAGATGGACGACTAGATAAGACAGGCAGATGCATTTATGGATGAAAGGATGAAATTATAATAGTTGGATGAAGAAATTAATTAATGCGAAATTTTGAAGAAAGTGAACTGAAAAGTAACAAGGTTGTTCTAGTAAAAAGGAATCAGCAGACAAATTTAATCTAGTCTGATAACTAATTTCAAGCAGGACGCCCAGTTGTCTCATACTGAAACTTAAGGTCACATTGACGGAATTTAAAAATTTGGTAGAGAAAAATGCCCGAAAGGAATACCTAATTCACTTAATTACTTAAGGAAAACTGATGTCACTGAAAATTACGCTGAAGCTTGAAATCAGTAAACCAATTAAATAGGTACTTAGTACATAGATAGGCAGCCAGTTACGTATTTACTGTGGAATAGCAGATAGGTACGTCACAGGTAGTTAGGTCTACACACAAGAATAGAGGTAGGAATGTAAGGAAACAAGAAGATATGATAGGATGAGTAAATCGATAGATAGCATGCAGACAGTACGGTATATACTTTGGGTTCATATCTAAGTAGGTAGTAGAGATGAACAACCATCGAGAAAGCGAGACTAACAGCGCCCGCAAAGCCGAAAACCCGCACGACAATGTTGTATTACGTCTCGTCCTTGACGTAAAAACTGTTGTGAGTGTTCCGAGACTCGAGATTGATCACTCCCGAAGTCCCGAAGTCAAACAGCCTTGAATCGCCACAGTTGTTTATACCTGAGTGAACTTTTATCTACTTCGGAAACTGTTATTATATGTATAAACAATCAAGTAGCCCATTTGAAACATCTATACCTTTCAGTGTATAATAATCCGTTCCCCAGTCTTTATTTAATTACTCTAAGGCTAGGAATTTGCTTTCCATATTTTTAAGATCAAGTGTGCAATCTCAAGTAAAAGGATATTAATGTTATGTTTTATGTTTCTTAGAAATCCAAATTTATTTAAGAATTGTTTTTTTTTTCTATTTATATAACCATAGGTAATATTATATACCTAATAGAACCAGGGCATTTTGATAACTAAGATACAGTTCTGTTTTGTCTTTTTGTCTCATTTAAACGTTTATAATGTCATTTATTTCAAGTATGTATATTATTCAAAGATATGATATCTTTCCACGCCGAACAAACGCTATTTCGAGAATGATGAGCGAGACTCGAAGCGCACGAGAATGACGAGACGAGACTCGAAAGACAAATGCAACGAACACAGCGAGCGAGAGCGGCAGTTAGTTTTGTTCAACTCTAAACCTAGCAGGCAGGTAGGCCTATTTTATATATAAACAGATTTGTACACAAGCAAATAGTATTGCAGGTGAACAAATGCAGTAGTTTGGCAGGTTGGAATTTTGGTATGTTGGCTAGAAACTTAGGTAGAAAGCTACAGTACAACCTTGGATTACGAACGTAATTCGTTTCACAAAATTTCATGTGATGAATTAACAAATAAATACTGTAATTGCCCATATCTAACACCTTCCACACAAGTCAAATATTTAGATATTATTATAGATCAGCATTTACGTTGGGATAAACAAATTGATTTTATGTGTACAAGTATAATAAATACAATTTATAAATTCATAATAACTTACTTCGAAATTTTATCACTAAGGAGGCATTGAGAATAATACTTTTAGCTATAGTACAATCATTAACACAATATGGTATAATAAATTGGGGTGGAGTAGCATCATCTGTACTTAATCCACTAATTTTATTACACAGATTAATAAAAATTTGTCTAACCAAAAATATGGATTACGCAGCAAATTTAATTTATACAGATTTTAAAGTATTAACTGCATAACTCTATTGAAGAAATTTATAAATATAGTGTACTAACTTACTATCACAGAAATCATATAAAACATAAATCTAATCGACATGAATATCGTACTCGAAGACAAAAGTCTACTTTCCCATTAATTGAGCCTAAATGTCATACAAGTGCAGCTCTTGAAAAAGGTGCTAGTTTCGGCCCAAGACTTTATAATACAATTACATATCATTTTCCAAATTTGAAATATTTTAAAAATAAAGATTTCAAAAAAGGAATTTACAAAATTAATCATGATGTATAACATTAACAAATGTCTGTATTTTTTACCCTTTATTTCTGTCGACTATATTCATGTTTTTATTGAATATCACTGGCTTCTGTCTGATTGTCAATTTATATTAATGTGTTTCTCTCTCTTTTTCTCTTTCTTATTTTTTTGCTCTTGTGTGTTATTTATTGGTTTGAATTAAGTTACTTACTGTATTTAATAAACTGTCCTTGTAAATTTTATATTGCATTATTTGCTAAGACCACACCGTACACGAGCCTGGCTCTTGCGGTAGTGGCTAGAAACATGTTTGTTTTATAATTTTAATTTGTACTCACTAGCTAGCTAGCTAACTAGCGAGTTAAATAAATAAAATAAAATAAAATTAAATAAAAAATAACATTCTCTTAATCCAAAACACTCGCATAGCGAAGCGACTTTCTCCATGAAAACTCAGATTAATTCGTTTTCCAAACTTCTATTCAAATAAAATATAGTATAATTTAGGTAAAATGCAATACAGTAGTGCAACACAAATTACTTTACTGTATTTTCTTTTTGACTACCTTTCATCAGTTTTACTGTTTTGTAATCTTCTTGAACATTTAAAGAAAATATTATCACTAGGCTTGGTATTCCAGCTACCTAAAGACTGAAGTTAAAGACACATTGGGTATATAGTACTCCGAACACAGGTAATGCAACGGATAAGGATATAAACAAACACGTCGTCGCTGCGTGTTCGTGGAGTACAGTCAACTCCCGACATTCTGAAGCTATACTAGTAAACACATGCTTGAGCCGTGATGTTCATTTTCGTCGTGATCTTTGCAGTGAATAATAACGTGCATTCGTAAGTTACGGAACTTGAACATATGCGGATGTCACTAGAAATGATTTTATACTGCAATAAATTCCTTCAATAGCACATGACGTCATTGGTGTATGATGTAGTACAAGATATTCCTATTGCATGATATTTTTTCATGTTTCATTAGAATATTGCATGTCGTTCATGACTGAAAACCCACTGATTTTATGTGTAGTTTTCTAGAAATTTCCTAAAATGCAAA
Organism: Periplaneta americana; assembly: GCF_040183065.1. Taxonomy (NCBI): domain Eukaryota; kingdom Metazoa; phylum Arthropoda; class Insecta; order Blattodea; family Blattidae; genus Periplaneta; species Periplaneta americana. The sequence continues at coordinate 169,688,040 of NC_091124.1, forward strand.
TTATTTAATTCATTAATTGGAATGTTGGCACTGAACAACATGGTAGGCTATACAAAGCCATGCTAAACGTCGAGTTAATATCTTCATAATTTTCAGATTTTGATGGTACTGGTTCTTTTTGATTACATTCAACACAATTTCTGTGCCTCTTGGTATTGCATTGTCTTGCAGTGCACTTTTTTGTCACTTTTACATTTATTTTACACACTTTATATGTAATGTATATTGGTAGTGAATATGTTATTTCAAATATCCTCAACTATGCCCTGCAATATTACACGCTTGAGCGTCTTACCTAAGACATTTTACCTCTGCAATGAACCTTCAATCAGCCACAAAGATGTAGTTATTTAAATAATGCGACTAGCAAGAGCAGTGATCGATAAGACTACTCACTATGACTGCGTCCCGGTTTTGACTTTCTAGAGGAAGAGGGCAGAGGATGCGTAACTATTTTGAATACGAACGTACTTATTCCTGCGCTGTGACGTCACATATACTTCGAATGAGGCAACTTCATTCCAGTTTATAGGTAGCTGGAATACGAAGCCTAATTATCACTGTCATTAACGGAATCACTTCTGACTGCTTGACTGACTGAAATCTTTTGCTTTGACTAAGAACCTATGCAATGACACCTGCTTTTGCCTCGTTTTGAGGATTTTGCGGAAATGTGACATTGCATTGTCGTTAAACAGATTTATCGCAAACATTGCTACAACCTTATCGGGTTGGTGAATTTGAATATCATTTTGTATTGCTTCCCACTTTTTACACACCTCTTTAATCTCAACTCAAGAGAGGAATTCGTCCGCTCTTTTCTCCTCTTCCTCCTCAGACGAGATTCCTTAAATTGCCTCTTGCTGTTGCTCGCAGATCGTGCTGCTCGTATTGCAAGACATCGATCGTTTATAAACGAAAATGTTTCCTTATTGTTCGCTCGCTTTGCAAAACACTCGCAAAGCAATCACTTGTAATCCAAGGTTTTACTGGTGCTTGCTTTGGCAGCAGATTATGCAGATTATCTGAAAATAATTTAGACAAAGATATTCTAGGTTAAAGACAGAAACAGACATGCGAGACAAGACAGAAGCAAGATAAGGCAGAAACAATACAAGACAAAGCTAGGACGAATGGATGGACTGACAAGACAAGTCTGTATATTGAGAGTGAAGGGATTGAATTTATTTATAGACATTTGGGCTAACATATGCGCTAGTAGGCTCACAGGCAAATAATTGTATTGCTTGTCTTCTTAAATTAAATTTTTTTCCTCAGAGTTGGTGAGATATAGTCCCGTCGCTCTTATTTCCGTCAGCCAATCACGTTGCAGGTCGGCTACATTTAAACGTGTGAGTCTTGTGATTCGCTGCTGATGACGTTATGCACTTCCTAAGAGTCGATATTTACTTAATATAATCGCCCGCCATTTTGGCTCTTTCGTTAGAGTTCGCAGAAAGCACACGAGGACGTTATTTGCCGCTCAATTATTTGTTCAATTACAGTGCGTTTTATTTTATTATCATAGGAGCTACGACACGATAATGTTTAACGATGTGGCAAATAGATTCCTCTTCTGGTAGCTAGGCAACGAAAGAACAAAAATAGCGAACGATACTACCGACCTAGACTTTATAGAGCCTTCACTTCCTAAGACGTAAGCAAAGAGGAGGAGTCACGCCGGAAATAACAGCGACGCGACTATAATATAATATAAAGTGGAACTATTTTAAAGTAAGAGCAGTAAATGATACCGCGTACTGCAAGTAAATGTGCCTCAAATCCGTTTGACTTATAAAAATTACAAGAGACCTACGAGTAATGGAACATTTTGTTCTTGCGAACTCTATATAATATACATAGGCGGTAAAGACAAGCAAAGAGTCATGGAAAATGAATTATTCGTAAAAATATGTTGCAGTGAGATACGAAGCAACGAAATAAATTAGGCAGAAATTCATGTTAGTGACTCTCATGAACATAGTCACGAAATTCTCCGTTTCTAGCTTATTCCCGCGTATATATTGCATTAACTTTTCTTGAATTGGAATCAAGTACCTATTTGCATGCTATCGGAATAGATGACGGAAATAACAAGGGTTCGAATTTGAATACAGTATGACATCCTGCTTACATAACTCTTAACCACGAACAAATAAAATCGAAGACCCGGGAAAAGGATAAAAGAAAGGAGACAAATGTAAGCCCGAAAGCAACGGAGTTCTGGCAATGGTATTGGGGATTGTATTACACGTGAATGAGTAGTAGTAGTAATAATAATAATAATAATAATAATAATAATAACAAATCTTAATTCATGCATTAAGGAGATTATTTTTTTCATTCACATCTGGCTTTCATATGGAAAATCTGGGTGCTGTTAGTGATGAACAAGGGGAACGGTTTCATCAGACATTTCCATCATGTAGAAGAGGTACCAAGGTCGTAAGGATCCAGTAATGATGGGGAATTACTGTTGGTTTCTTGAGGCAGGCAGGAGTATGAGAGAAAATCACACATTACCAAACACTTTTAAGCAAAGTTATAGGATATTCCCTTAAAACAGGCATGTCAGAAATCAGACTCTAAATGTGCAGTTATGTGCGCGGATCGCCGGTCTGTGCAGGTTGCATCAATCAAGGGTTGCTCTTACCCGTTCTTAGCTGGAGGGGTGTACAATAATCCATTCTGCGCTTCTAGGGCTGGACTAAATAGACATTTGGACATTTTAAACATAGTTAGCAGAACGAAAAAAAAAAACATTATTATCAGTGCCTATATTTGACAACTGTAATACAAGAAACTTTAGGCTTACTCAGTTATACTTGACAAAGTAGTGGTTTGTAAAGCATAATTTATTAATATGATTTTTATACAGTATTTGAAGAAAAAAATTTGCAGTAATTTCGAAACTACAAGAAACGAACAAGTATTTCATTTTACGTAGTAGGTACTAATTATTTTAAAATAATAGACCCTACTCTTTCATTATTCGTCAAGAATTATTATTTACTGTGACCATTGGTACACAAATGTTCAAGAAAATATTATACTCCCAATTAATTACATGCAGTAGGACATTGTGAAGTATTTACACTGAAATCATTTCTTTGCTGTATGTCAATATAAATTAATATTAATATTAATAAATATAAATTAAGATTATAATTTAAATTCACATATAGTTCATTTGAAAACGTTGAGAGCAAGTATCGAAAAGTTGGGAGCGTTACTCAAAGAAATTAAAAGTGTAGTTCACAAGCTGAGAAGCGACGATATCCTCTTTATGTCAGATTTAAAGATTTATTAATATAAGTATTTTGAAATAATATTGTGACGTGAAATGGAAAATTTGCCATTATATATTTTTCCAGAAAAATTTTCCGCCTTGCAAATAGTTGCTTTCTTCTTTCTTTACAGCCTCAAGAGCCCTCATATGTATTCCTCACTATATTCTCATCACTTACCAGTTTATGAAATGAAAGCCGTAAGTCGTCTAACCTTTGATGGCTGTGTTAGTACAGACTCCAAAACAACGCCATTGTCAAGTACTTTTGCCGTGAGAGTACTGATTAAGAAATAAGCGCTGGCAAGATCATATTTTGAGAACTTTACTATTCTGATCTAAATTGTCACCTCACAACACTATTACCTCGATATGGGCTGATGAAAGCCTTTCATTTTAAAATAATTATTATTTTTGGCTGAGGAAAACATTATAAAAATTATGTTATATGCTTCGTAATTTTTCTTCTCCGTTATCTGTGAACTCTTCACTTTACTTATCATAACTCATTCACAGACACAGCCAAATCGGCACTCGTACTGAAACTGTGTTACTGAAACAAAACCTGCTGCAGGTATTGTATAGCCCTGTCGCGTTCCCCTCCAAGGCGATTCACTCCCTCCAGGTAGGGGAACAGAGAGTGCACACCGCACAGAAACAGTTGCACAACGTGCGCGACTGCACAATGTGCAGGGTTTTCACATGTCTGCGTTAAAATATGGCCCAAATATTATTTAATGTATATGAAACTATATTTGTTAATTATTCTTTACGTAGTATGATTACATCATTATATCATAAGAATTAATCTAACATAATATTTTATCTGAAATTGCGTATGTGAGATTCTAAATGTCTTTATATATTTTTAACCAGACGTGATAGGAGATTTCTATGGCGATTTTCAAAATCAGCACAACTTTTTCGTTAAGAATCACCTATTTTTTTTTTATCGCAGAGTTATGACAATTTTATCTTTTTTGTTGAGTAGTGTTACTACAAGCCGATATTATGATTTCTAGTTTCTGTTTGAGCACAGTAGTTCAGGAAAGTTCTGTGCTGGATCGCCTATCATTACAGTCTTGTCAGTTCTATTTATTCTGCTTATTTATGGTTCATTTGATTATTACTGTATTAGTATGTATTTTACATTTACATGTATTTATTTATTTATTTATTTTTATTGCTAGTAAGTTTGAAATGAATACAAATTAATAAATACAATGGAAGATAAACTAGCCCACTCCTGAATGAGTAAGACTCGTGCTCAGGAGGGGATTCCAATACAGACAAAAATAAAATTAAAATTGAGAGTGAATACAGATTAAATAGTGTTTAATCTGTTTATACCCAAACTATAAATCCAATACAATTTCTTCTATTTTTTTTTTATTAATTTGGAGAGGATTCGTGATTGAAATATTATTGGAATAAAATTTGTTTAATAATCTGGGACCTTGACTCATGCTATGATAGAAAACTGCATTGGTTTTACATTTTAGTTCAGACAAACGCAGAGAATTCATATTTTTAGTTCTATATTTATGTATATACCTTGGTTTGTGTTCTTTATTTCTTTAAATATTAACTTATATCCAGCCTTGGTTTATTTCTGGTCGTTTCCACTGCGCCATTTGATGAAATTCTCATTCACCTTTAACGTCTGACGATGTAAACGTAACCCAATATGTTTTGTGACGATAGAGAGCGTTTCAATATTACGCAGATCAGAAATGTGTAATAAATAATTTCCCATAATACTGTCATTAGAAACTACTTAGTAAAAGCTAAAAATACGTAATAATCATTTGTAATGAAAGCCGGAGGTCTTTGAGAGACTGAATTCCAACTAAGTGTACCTATTGTGCACGCACGAGAGTCTTGCATTGAGGTGCTGGCAGTTTTGGTATTTGCCAAAACCATAAAAGACGAAAAAGGACGCGTATAAATGGCATTCTGAATTCAACTGACAAACTTAGGTCTTTTGTTAGGACAGCTTCAACCGACTGACTTTTCTATAGGTTTTAAATAGTTGGCATTTGTTTTTATTCTATAGCCGAGGAGAAGTCATTAATGTGTGTGGCCGACAGTTCAAAAAGTATATCGACGATCCTGAACAGGAGAGGAGAAAATCAGCGCGAAAACGCAATTTTTTCCTAAATTTAATGGGGTATTTTTCTGACGTAAAACAGCGGGACTATTTACTGCCAGAAGTGAGGTAATCAGAGCTAGCGTAGGTAGGTACTCCCGTGTTATATGAGCGAATGAAAATAAAACAGTAAAATCAATCTACTTAGGGGAGTGTGATAAAATGCGGGATATTATGATTTTTTTTGACATAAATACGTTTACCGATAAAAGATCCGCCCAAAACTAGGCTGCCATCCCAGAAACCCGACTGACACGTTTTCAGGCGAGTTTTGTCGCGCCTATAATTTCTAAATTACACGACATATTCCATTGTACTCGCAGTAGATAGTGATCGACAAACGAAGGATCAATGTATCCAACGCGACTTTAAGGGGAGAATGTAGGTATCGATAGGTCCTTATCTCCGCCATGTTAAATTCCACTGTATGTACCTTTTTCTCTGAATGTATTTCAGGTAGAATCATGCAATTTTGCACACTAGTAGACAAGAATGTTTTTAATCATCCTTGGATTTTTCAGATTATGTTAGAAATATTGAGATTTCTAACCAAACATACCTACATTCCAGTGGCGGTTTCTCGGGGGAGGGAAGGGGGGAACATCCTCCTCACAATTTCTTATTTTCAAAGTAAATACCAAATAAAATATGTGCCTTGAAATTCGAGAAAGATTCGATAATTTTTAAGTTCACAGCTATAAGAAAAATTCGGTTGATCGAGTTTTAAACGATGCGCACTCATGTGCTGCTAGAAAACTGTGAGAAAGATGCGAGATTGTCTGTGTGGAGGAATGGCACTCCATTCCTCCTCTACTGCAGTTAACACACATAGACAACAGAGCACTAGCGGCCAGAGAAAGAAGCAGAGTTTTAAAGCAAGTGAATGAACGGAGAGGGAGGAGATCCTCCTCTGAATCAGTCATGGGCGGGAAATAGAAACCGACTGGTCGTGCAGCAAAGCTCGCTACTGCTGCCATCTAACGATGCTGCATTCAACCAGACTATAACACATCTAGGAGAAGGCACAACAAAAAGTTTTAACGCAACGCTATGAAAGACATCATGTAAACTTTTTTTAAAATTATAAATCGAAAATATTATTCATTGCACTTTATATAGGCTACTATTCATGGTTTGAAACTTTCGTGGATATTTGAAAGTTAAAGTCGGGTTTATGTAAAACAAAGAGGAAGTAGTTCTACGTAGTTGTCCCCTGAAATTCACTTCTATTCATTGTTTACTAGACAGGGCAACAGCCAAGTTGTCAGTTTTGTACAAATATATTTGAAACTGAAAGTAGGTACTCCAAACTACATAATTTTTAACATAACAAATTAATCGGCCACAGGCAGCTTTGAACAATAATGGTAGTATGACTTTACAAGAACTAACACTCTTCAAAAGCATGTGATACTGTGCTTGTAAAATGTAAATGTGGCAACACAGACCACGTGGGTGAGTGCAGTGTTCTCGCTTTCGTCAGATTATTTCCCATTCCCATTTCCATTTCCGTAAAACGGTTCCGGTTACGAGTTAGTAGCTAGTCTCTTCCAACACGTGTGATGCTGTAGTGTGCGCGAAAAATGCTTCGAGGTTGTGAATTCCCTTGTAATTGTTAATTTGCGCAATTATTCAACAATGAATAGAAGTGAAAACATAATATATTTAGGACAATTTAGGAAACTCAGTTTACAAGAACAGATTATTGCTATGCAGAAGGGAAGGCCAACCCCAACACTACCTGGTCTTACATGTATGCATGTAGGCTAATTTGTAGCATGTTTCATTCAAGAAGGTGTCATTTCGTGCTGTTAACTTCTTTCCTCCTCTTAAGAAATATGCATGAGCCGCCACTGCTACATTCTCCCCAGTTGAAACAGGTAACGTCATCTAGCGATACACGTGAGGTGGGAAGTTGAGTCACGAACTGGCGGGTTGCGTGGTAGCCTAGACCAGTGGTATAGGTCGCGCCAGGGATTTTGGCAGATGGATTTTCTTAATGTGAACTGGAGAGCGAGTTCTCACCGCTGCAAGATCGGCTGTTATCTCTGTCGCAGTGGAATGGGTAGGACATAAGAGTAAACATGCACGCCCAAGTATTTGTGCACTCTGGACAGACACCTCCAAAAACTAAACAAATATTACAGTAGTCTATATGTGTCTTTGGTATTCCCAAGAAACTTGTTCGATTAATTAAAATGTGTCTCAATGAAACTTACAGCAGAGTCCGTGTAGGTCAGTTTCTATCTGATGCTTTTCCAATTCACTGCGGGCTAAAGCAAGGAGATGTACTATCACCTTTACTTTTTAACTTCGCTCTAGAATATGCCATTAGGAAAGTTCAGGATAACAAAAAGGGTTTGGAATTGAACGGGTTACATCAGCTTTTTGTCTATGCGGATGACGTGAATATGTTAGGAAAAACTCCACAAACGATTAGGGAAAACACGGAAATTTTACTTGAAGCAAATAAAGCGATAGGTTTGGTAGTAAATCTCGAAAAGACAAAGTATATGATTATGTCTCGTGACCAGAATATTGTACGAAATTGAAATATAATCTGTTATATATATGGAAATATATATGCATATGGAAATATGTTAATCCTTAGTCAATAGATAAGACTGAGTTTTACGAAATACGAACATTAAGGGATGGAAAATGGGAGGCAGTAATGATCAAAATAATTATACCGATTTATTTTGTTTAAACAGCAGACGTGCAGCCTTTAAATTTAAAACAAAGATTCACTCATAAAATTGGGTTAGACTATTCATCTCATATCTCAGAATTGTTTCTAAAATGTATAAGGAAAGTGAAAAAATTCAATTTCATGTAGGCTACTCCCTTGAAATAACTTATTATTATTATTATTATTATTATTATTATTATTATTATTATTATTATTATTATTATTATTATTACTATTTATTTATTTATTTTTTTTGCTTCCGAGCAGAGAGGAGAGAGAAAGAAGTCGACGATTTTAAAAATTCACTAAACTATATTTAACTAGAGACGTAAAATTTAAAATGAAGGTTACTCTCTACAATATTGGTTAAACATTCTTAGATTTTTTAAATACCATATCCTAAGGTAGTGACGAAAAGGCAGAAGGGAGTGAGAAATCTCATGTCATCGATCTCGATGAAAGTCGATATCTGGGGATCTTTGCGATCACAGAATACGAATAAGGTATTATTTAGTCCGACTTTGTCCCTAAAATGGTGGAGTGGGACAAAAATGGGTGAAAAATTAAATTAGATATCTTAGGGGTTTTCGAGACGAAAATTACGAATAATACAATTTGTGCGAATTCAATATGGCAGTTTCAGTACTATGAATTATATTTAAACAAATTAAACATCGGATATCGCACAGGTAACACATGTACAGTATTTAAGAGGGTATGTAACACCTTTTTATAGGAGGCCTATACATTGAGTAAAATCCAAAGTATAATTTCTACATATTCTGAATTAATGTTGTGCTGGAATTTAATATAGTCATCAGCCAATACCTCTAGATTAATAAACAACTTTTTAGAATCCATAAAATACTGTATTTATTGTGAATGGTAATTATATTTTTCAATTGGTGCAATTTGTGCAGGGAAAATTGGTTTCTCCGATATTTTGTACGATTTCGAATATTTTAAAATGCTTTCTTCTCTGTTCTATTCACAATGTACGTGTGAAGAAATTATTGCCCTTATAATATCCATTACAATCCTATTTATTATACTCTTATATAAATGTAACTTCCGCAGTTTGCAATTTTACCCAATTAACCAAATTATATTTTGATTATTATAGAAGAATCGTAATTTTATTAACTTGAATTGTCGCACCACCAGTAGACGATCCCTAGATTATTACTGGACAAATCTTGTATATTGATCTGGTAAGGGTAGGATTTTCCTTTTAATTAAGAATTACTTTAATTTAGAAAATGTAGGAGCCGTATTGTAAAATCATTGCGAACGGAAGTAATTTACATTTATTAAAGGTATTCTTTGAGTAGGATTGTACCGTGGTGTGTTTCATAATAAGGATAATTGATATGAGCTGCTCTTTATGAAAATATGAACGACTCAGAATGTTATCGCATCTCATTCTCGCAGCTTACACAAACAATATTGGCTCGCCTACTGGAAATGTCATCGAGGTCATCTGCCAAAATCGGTGCCTCCGACTATACCGGTATTCATCTATGGTACTCGTACGCCTGGGGGTTGTTTCAAAGGGTACGCATCCACTTACTAGATATGTATGTAAAATGCTGACGTTTAGTTTATTATTCCAAACCCTCTCTGTTATCCTGGACTTTCGTAATGGAATATTCAAGAGCAAAGTTAAAAAGTAAATGTGATAGTGCATTTCCTTGCTTTAGCCCGCAGTCAATTGGACAATCATCCGACAGAAACTGACCTATTCGGACTCGTTTGACTGAGACACATTTTAATTAATCGAACTAGTTTCTTGGGAATACCAAATTCAATAAGAATATTATATAAATCTTCTCTCTTAACCGAGTCATATGCCTTTTTAAAATCTATGAATAACTAATGTACTGTACTCTTATACTCTCATTTTTTCTCAGAAACCTAAAAACCACTTTCGCAGTCGCAGAATTTGGACCTATAATGCACTTTTTCGAAGTAAAACGCAGCTAGATCGTGACGCTCTTTTCTAACTACCCTCCAATGTTATCGTTATCATGGCAGAGGATCTCTACCTCCCTATTACATGCGTGAATGACAATAACTAAATGTATTCAGGATATTGGAGCAGGATGAGGGATATTATATGACATCATATTTCTTGTTAAAATTTTATTGAGAACAGTGAATATCCTCCATCCACCCTGGACCGGAAGTCTCTTCCATTACGCTGATAGTCTATTAAGTTTCATTTTGCTGCGGAATACAAGGCCGGATTCCGCTTACAACTTCCGTGCAGTTCCAGCAAGCGTTCCTCGTTTAATTCTGAACGAACGTTTCGACCGTCCATTACGATGTAATTGTATTTCCAGTGACAGGTAATCAGTTTGGGTGGCGTACTAAAATAACAACTTCATTAGAAGAACGGTTTCCACAGAGGAACACACTTCGGCATCATTTAACAATACAAAACACTATACAGCATGTAAGAGACAGCGTTGCTGTTTTCTTTGATTCTGGATTCAAAAGTATTGTGGCGTAAGATGTACGACAAAGCATCAGACATTAAAAAAAAACTATTTTTGACAACATTTTATTCCATTGAGAGGCTATTGAAATTTGGCTAAAATTCACATTCCGCTTAAAATAATCTTTCGACTGTAGAGAATATATTACAAATAACATATAGACCTAAGCCCTAACTCAATGCTATGAAATTTAATGACGCCATTTTTAAAACTCTGTTAGCTGGGTATTTAAAAGGCTACGTCCACTTCATTTTCCAGTCTCATTTGTTTCAAATTTACCACATAAAAATGACAATTTAATGTTCATGTTTGAATTTATTAACATAGATATCAGGCTAGAACTTAGACTGGTTAGACAGATGGCAGTATATGGCAAGAATAAAAAAAGTGGGAGATCTCACACTTCTTTCTAGAACGTGATCACAGTTATCTGCCATGTGACCGACACTTTGCCGTCATAGAACGTATATAGAGAAAACTGGAACATGTGAAAAGCCTCGAAGATTGGATAGATGATGTTATATCAACAAAATTCACAACGGTGTCTGTAAAAGGATTCATGATCAAATAATTTTGAAAGCATTTGGAACCGTTCTTCAGATACAGTACTGTGGCAAAAAGTGCTAAAGATATCAAGTTCATGATCATAAAGTACAAACTTTTTGTTTTCACCCAGTACTAGAGAGCACTTGAGGCCAGTGTTGCCATTAATGACTTGAGATCTTTTCAGTTCGAAATTGTGAAATCTGATGTTAGTCATTTTCCTTTTCCTTCTGAGCCTCTGTACACAAAGACACTACCTATCAAGGGAGCAAAGCTAAAAGATGTCATGAAGCTTTCAAAATAATGTCACAAATCTGCAGACATTGAACTTTTACAAAATGCTGACATCTTGTGAAGACAATGATACACAAAATGAGGATGACGAAATACAAGACCTGCTCTAATATGGGATACCAATACAGTGAAAACTTGAACATGTTTTGTAAGCTATATGTTTAAAATAATGTTAGTTAAATTCATATAACTTAGAAATTCATTTTTTTACCTGTATTTATAAACTGTTTTATATATCAGTTTTCTAATTGAATTGAAAGAGGAGAATTGGGAGGATAAATTTAAATGGTACGCAAACGCGTCCTTGCAAGGGTATCGGGGCTGTAAATATGTGAGCTCCAAGCCGGTTGGCCACTTGTCTCACTCCGTGTTACGCTGCTCCACTGAAGGAGCTCTAGAAAATTTTGAAGGGGAAAACCGAAAATGGACGTAACCTCTTAGGTACCACATTCGCGAGGGGCCGCAAATGTGATCAAAATGATCACGGGACGGGACGAAGAAGAAATGGCTGGTGTAAATCTGCACATTGAAATGAACTGTGTCATTTCGCAGTGCAAGAAGTGTCGAGAACACTCGTTTTTTGTCGTTAGGATGGCAGGTGTTATCTCGCACATTGAAAGGGGCTTTGCCATTTCGCAGTGCAAGTGGAGTCGAGAAGACTCTGTCATCTGTTGTTCGATGACAAGGCAGGTGAAGACATTCAGAAGAAACGCCGTGAATTCTGAATCTGCATATTGAAAGGTTCCCTGTCCTTTCGCATTGCGACTAAATGAGTGACCTCGCACATTAAATAGGCAATTTATAGATTCTGAACTAGGGCATTACGTCGTTTGTTAGAAAAGGCGGAATATATGGGGAAGAGCATATAGATCCGTGGCCCATTTCTTTTAGGGGTCATCCTGACAATTGGGGGATTATGCCTTAGGCAAACCACAGAATACCTTAGACAGGATGAGTTGTCTCATATAAGACACTAGCCAATTTGGCTATTAGGTAGGAGGTGATTGATTGTCTTGAGCCTTGTTGAATCGTCTCAATTTAGAGACCAGCCATTTGGCTTTATGGTGACTCAATTACGAAGAGATAGGCAGGGAGAGATGTAATTATTAATTAATTTAGAGTAATTAAGGGGGTTCATGGGGGATATGAGTGCAGGTCCGTGGCCCATTTTTTTAGGGCTCATCCCGACATTTGTCTTAGCGCCTTAGGAAAACCACGGAAAAACCTTAGGCAGGATAAGGTTTTTTAATCTGACATGTTAGATTTTGTAAAGATTTTACCCTGCATAAAAGCTGAATTGTAGAAGAAGGTCCTAATTTTAATTTTTCAAAATGAGTTTACCCCAATTTAAAAGATTGTTAGAAATGTGAAAATGGCATTAGATCTTTATGGAAGTGTTATATATTTAATCTTAGACAATTTACTTTCATATGTGTATTTGATAATGATATACTTAGTTTTTTGTCCGTCCTGTAAAATTTAAACATATCGATTTGGAGCCTTCTTCTAATAAATGCTTCAATTCAATTGCAGTACACTTCAAAATTTAGGTACTACGTGAATTTAGACTCCTTGTTTAGTTTTATTCTTCCATTTGAATTTAAGCCTCAATTTAAGTAACTTTTTAAATTTCTAACACAATAAAATTGTCTTCAAATTAATATCTCGTCGCATTCTGTGAGGACGAGGTACAGATGCCTCGTAATTTCTGACACTACATTCTGTGAAATTGCTGTTATAGCCTGGAACTCTAACACGACTACTCTGTTGAGAAGGCGAAGGCGTCTAAACCTGATTTCTCTGTCTCTTCGCAATTTCTCAGAGTCTTTCTCGCCTAACCACATTATATAACTTCTATGTGCAACTACTCTTGCGGTTACTTTCAGACGCTCGAGGCTAACATGTGTGTGGAATCTTCACCAAGTTTCGTCGATGAGAAAGACAACTACGGAACCGAAATAGGAGGGCAGAGGAATACAAAACCAGCCGCAATCACTCGTCCAAATGTCCAAACAGTTGTTCTTATCACTTTTCTGACTTCAACAATGTCCTAATGTAACTATTCACCAGAAGCTTATCCGATGTGAAATTGCAGGATTTCAAGATTATTGAGTTTAAAAAAACGTTTTGTATTTTTCAATCAAAATGATGGGAATTATAAGGCAGAGAGGAAGTGAATAGTCAAGGAATTGATGTAAGTGGAGTCGTGAGAAAGTGAAAATGAGCGCAAATAGTAAAAGTGAATAACAATAGAGAAAAAGTGGTAAGATAATTGGATAAGTAACAGCAAGAAAGTAGTGTCAACATTTGAACATTGTAACAGTAAATCAATACGTGGTACAGTCATTAAGTTCTGACACTGACGCCTGAAGGGTAGGCACCCACAAGAATCTGGATGTCTCAGAAGATGCCGCGTGATACGGCGTACACTTAAACAGATCGACATCCTCCCTCAATATAGTCGCCGTTGGCCGCTATGCACGTCTGCCAACGTTGGTGTAGCTGCTGGAAGCACTGCTGAAAGATGTTGGCAGGAAGATGCCGTATGGCTTCTCTTGTGGCAGTCATGCCTTTTCGGCCGCATAAAAATTACGCCCACGTAGGATTGATTTCATGAGGGGAAAGAGAAAAAAAATCGCATGGTGGGAGATCAGGTGAGTACGGAGGATGTGGCAAAACAGCGACCTGTTGCCTTGCAAGATCCTCTTGGACAAGGATGGAGCGATGTGCAGGGGCATTTTCGTGTAGCAACAGCCAATTCTTCCTATGCCAAAGCTCAGGACGCTTACGACGAATTGAATTGCGTAAACGGCCAAGAATCTCTTTGTAGAGGATCTTGTCTACAGTTGCACCTTGTGGGATGAATTCTATGTGAACAATTCCATTTGAATAAAAAAACTGTTAAAGCATCACCTTGCCTTTTGACCTGTCTTGTTGCGGATTTTTCTGTCGTGGAAATAATGGCGTTTTCCAGGTGGCGGATTGTCGCTTCAGTTGCGGATCGTAAAGGAAACACCATGTTTCGTCTCCAGTTATGATCGGTTATAGCAGTTTCGCCTAATTTCTGACAGAACGTAACGTTTGCCCGTTGCTCAAACTGCAACATACTCGAGTTCCGACGCGCGCATTCAAATCACCGTCACAACAATGATCGTAGTTCTGCTTACACTATATGCACGTAACTGTATAATGCTGGGACCAGAGACTAACTGACAAGGTACCATATCACGGCGCCACCTATCCGTTCTAGTGCACCACACCGCCACTATGCCCTCAGTCTCAGAACTTAATGAATGTACCACGTATAAGAGAAAGATAGAAGAAAAGGTCAATGTAAAAAGTAGAGTAAATAATAAACTATGGTAATGAACAGGAAAAAGTGAAATTGAGATTTTAGTGAATATTAGTTAGGAAAAATAAGAGGATTGAAAGTATATAATATAATACTAGAGATTAGGATTAGTGAACAAATAGGGAATAGTAAAGAAACTGTAGGATAATTATTGAAATGGGAGATTAGACCGAGTAATAAAAAGATATGTACAGTTGTCAAAAAAAAAGTGGCCGCACTCGTGAACAGCGAATATTTTCTAAGTCCATTTCGGGTCACGGCGATGTTACATGATGCATGTGCTTGCAGAAGCAGTTCCGGAACTATGGAAGTATTTCATATCTGTGTCTCATAGACCAGCGGTAGAGTGCTTGCTTCATGATTCCAAGCTTGCGGATTCGGGTCTTCAAGTTTTCATTTCATTTTTTAATCGTTCTTTAGCGATATAAATAATATTCAAATCATCATTTATATTCTGTTATCGTTCTTTATCGATACCAGTTTATTTATATTTTGTTATCGTTCTTTTAGAGATGTAAATAATATTCAAGTTATAATTTTTTTTATTCTGTTATTGTTATTTAGAGATATAAATAACATTCAAGTCATCATTTGTATTCTGTTATCGTTCTTATTAACCAAAGCTACGTTTACAATAAACGATCTCGAATGTAAGAATATGTCTATCAAGTATATCGCTAATATATTCGTACGTTGAAAGTTTTTAGTTTTCAGAAGTTGCCTAAACTGTTTTAAAGACTATCATAATTCCGTTATTGTTCAATATACAGTGAAATAGTTCGTACGCCATTAGAATTTTAATTGAATATTAAGTAATGTAAGTAATTTTTATTAGGCGGTTTGTATTTTTAGTTTCCAGAGGTTTCCGAAACTGTTTTAAGACTATCATAATTCCGTTATCATTCAATATAGTGAGATAATTCATGCGCTATTAGAATTTTAATTGCATATTAAGTAATGTAAGTAATATTATTAGACGGTTTTTATTTTTAGTTTTCAGAAGTTTCCGAAACTGTTTTAAGACTATCATAATTCTTCTATTATTCAATATAGTGAGATAGTTCGTGCGCTATTAGAATTTTAATTGCATATTAAATAATGCAAGTAATTTTTATTAACCGATTTTTATGAATTTTATTTAGATTCTAGCTTTCCCGTCCCATTCGGGAAACAGTCCTAATAAATGCCATTCGAGGATCTGAGCTTTCTAGATAAAATCTTTCGCTCGAAAATTTATCAATAATCTCACTCATAACCTATGACAAATCCGATCGTACAACCGCCCACAGATAAATACGGAAGCACACAATTAAAACAAGTTACCAAACACGTGTTTAAATTAAGAACGAAAACATTTTAACTGATATTTTAGTTTCTGTTAGTCTTGCTGTTCTCTCAGTCATGAAATTTGGTGCAGCGGTAGGACTGATGGACGAACAGCCAACATCAATATCCAAGGCGTGACAGCGACAGGGATCTGGCACCCAGATCTATCTCCTTCTGTTAACTTCCCTGCGACCAAACACTCAGCCACTTCCAAGGACTCAACTTCACGGAAAGCTATCTCGCCTCCGGCAGCAAATGCTTTATCCACACTATCCTCTTATCCGGGCATAGCAAACCCCTCTTGCAGCCGTGGTGAATTGTGAGGCAGTTCAGTAGTAGTAGTAGTAGTAGTAGTAGTAGTAGTAGTAGTAGTAGTAGTAGTAGTAGTAGTAGTAGTAGTAGTAGTAGTAGTAGTAGCAATAATAATAATAATAATAATATGTTAGGAGAAAATCCACAAAAGGATTAGGGAAAACACGGGAATTTTGCTTGAAGCAAGTAAAGAGATAGGTTTGGAAGTAAATCCCGAAAATACAAAGTATATTATGATTATGTCTCGTGACGAGAAAATTGTACGAAATGGAAATATAAAAATTGGAAATTTATCCTTTCAAGAGGTGGAAAAATTTAAACACCTGGGAGCAACAGTAACAAATATAAATGATACTCGGGAGGAAATTAAACACAGAATAAATATGGGAAATGCGTGTTATTATTCGGTTGAGAAGCTTTTATCATCCAGTCTGCTGTCAAAAAATCTGAAAGTTAGAATTTATAAAGCAGTTATATTACCGGTTGTTCTTTATGGTTGTGAAACTTGGACTGTCACTTTGAGAGAGGAACATAGGTTAACGGTGTTTGAGAATAAGGTGCTTAGGGAAATATTTGGAGCTAAGATGAAGTTACAGGAGAATGGAGAAAGTTACACAACACAGAACTGCACGCATTGTATTCTTCACCTGACATAATTAGGAACATTAAATCCAGACGTTTGAGATGGGCAGGGCATGTAGCACGTATGGGCATCTGAGGGAGGTGGGATATGATATTAGAGACTGGATTGATCTTGCTCAGGATAGGGACATATGGGGGGCTTATGTGAAGGCGGCAATGAACCTCCGGTTTCCTTAAAAGCCAGTAGGCTACGTAATAGTAGTAGTAGTAGTAGTAGTAGTAGTAGTAGTAGTAATAATAATAAATCGTGGCGCCAAAGCCCTTGAAGGGCCCAGACCGACCAGCCATCTGCTGGCCTCACGTTCACAAGCAGAAGCAGAGGTAGACGATCATCCAACCAGAATGGACGTATCGTGAGGTTAGCATGATGATCCCCCCACCGTTATAGCTGGCTTTCACAACCGGATTTCGCTACCTATAGTAGCTCCCCAAATGCATCACGATTCTGGGTGGGCATCGGTCCGATACACTGATCGAAATATCATGAGAAAATTTCTTCCCCCATGAGGACTCGATTCAGCGCGCATTCTGCAACGCGAGTTCTAGGCAGGATGTCTTAGATCAGTGATGTCAAAGCAAGCGCATTTTTCTTACCTTGACGTCGTGCGCGGGCCACAAGCGCTAAGTATGAAAGGAGGAAGAATTATGTATATGAATAAGCAGCCTGTTGGATTAAGAAAACAGTGGTGCACAAACTTCAAACGAAACGTAAAAATTTTATATCGTTATTTTTATTTGGCTTCTTTCTGTTTGATATTTTATTTATTGTCTGTAAAAAAAATATTAGCACCAATTTCTTAATATTGCACTTATGTTAATAACATAATAAAGAGTTAAGAAGGAATATTCACATAAATTCCACAGTAGTACAATTATACTGTACTAAGTGAATGAAACACACCGTTCATAAAGAAAGTTATATTCCAAAGAAACGGATTGAGTATGATGCAAATCAAGATTTCAGGTATAACCTCCTGTAAAAAATTGGATCGGTGTCGGGTAGAGTTCCCGGGTAGCTCAGTTGGTAGAGCGTTGGTACGTTAAACCAGAGGTCCCGGGTTCGATGCCCGGCCCCGGAACAATTTTTCCCTCGAAATTATTCAGATTGAGTATGACATTGTAAGTAGGAATTGATATTGATGGTATCTTTAGCCTTAATCAAAACAATATTATAGTACAAAGCAAAGTTACCTAGATATATGTTTTAACTGTAAAAACTCTTATCACATTATGCTTTTAAGATGATATTGGTGCGCAACATAAGAATATTAAATTATTTTCTCGAAAACTGTTAAAGCTATAGAGCCCAAGTTTTCACAACACATCGGCACATATGTTTATATGTAACAGTAGTTGCTTTGTTATTTCATTTCCTTACAAACATTTTCCATGCGAATATTTTCAAAATTTTCAGTACGCTATCTTCAATATTACGTATTTACAATAGATTTAAGAAAACATTGTTTCAGTATCTGTAAGAATACAAAATAAACATATCGGTAACTGAAAAAATTCACTTTTATGTAAAAAGTAGAGAAAATATGCTCTCCTGAGCTCTAAAGCGCGCGCTTGCGCCAATGGGCTTCAGTTTACATGACTGCCTTAGACCATGACGGCACGGCGCGGGACGAGGCAGTTCTGTATTAATAACAAATATGAGAGCATAGCACGGGACAAGTTTAATTTTTCATTCATTAGTGGAGTCCTGCGTTTGGTTATTTTAAATACAAGTTAATGTATATCGATCATACTGGCAAGTCAACAGTTTATACTTCAATGAACCAAGCGATCTTCCCGCAAGCAGCGGTACTGTGTTTCTACTGGGTGTTGATTTCAAAGTGTGTCATGACGTCACTGTTGTGAGTCAGCGATTTGAAGCGAGTTTCAGCTTTTATGTCAGAGAAGTTGCCTGTTAATCAAGGCGTTCAATCTGAACTTGAGAACGTGTACTGTATAACTTGAACGTCGTAGCAACAGATGGCGGTCTGTACGGTCTGCGTGCTACCATAACCTCTTTCGAACTGTGTTTTGCGCGGGCAAGTCGTACGCAGGGTTTTTGAGCGGACAAGTCGTACGCAGGGTATTTGTTATCATCCGTTGCATACCGCAACATTCCACAACACAAATCAAATGCTCCGTGTCCATGTTGACCGTCGAAGTTAATGTCAACAAATACGTAAGTAATCGTCTTAACTCTCTCGCCATATCCCGACAGTAAGAAAAAAACTTACCTCAGTACGTGTTTCCAAACAGTTCACATTCCTGCCACTACCGGCGTTACCGCACGTATCGGTACGTACTTACAGAGTCCGTGGGTATCCACGGACTCTGCGTACTTCAGAATGAACGCCGTACTTGCTAGGCAACTTCTCTCGTATTTAGGTAATACGCCTCTGCGGAAGTGTAGGAAGTTGAATTCTCTAGGCTCATCGGCTAGCCACATGACGACATAGAGCGAGTCATGACACACTTTGAACTAAACACCCAGCACTTCTGTTTATTCGTGTACCTGTATGTGTAACTCGGTGACCAACAGGAATACCACTTGGATTTAATAGCAATAACGAAGTATATATTTAAAGGCATCTTATATGCAATAAAGGATAATTTTTACCAGGGATAGAAGAAATTAAAAAGAAAAAACCAGGAGCCAGCACATTTCGTCCAGACATGCAATGAAAAAACAATTGCAGCTGCGATAAAGATACACTTCGAAGGTTCAGAATGACAAGGTTCTATCTAGTGTTTAGTAAATTTTACAGGAGAGCATTTTAAAAGTTTCGTTGTTAATAAAATCAATGCAGATAAGAACCTTTTCAAAATAACTTTATCACGAACAATAATTGAGATATCAACATATCGAGATCGTGCGTATTTGTTTGGTTTCCGCACAAAACCAATCCGCGGAAAGTGTGAAATTCCACATTCAGTATTCCCAACCTAACACACATAACAATTTTTCTCTTCTTACCGCTTAAGTGACATATTGATTTTACTGCTTTAGGCTTTTAACATATTATTTTTAGAGACGTTCAATACAGTAATAATTATAAATTGGAATCTCACCACTGCAATTTCACCTAAATTGCACTGTTAATTATTGTTTTAAATATTTGCAAAAATTAAGTAAAGTCTACAACTCCACTAAAGTTACTGCATTCGTGATGCAAGTAACATTAAGGAAGCCGAGAAAAAATCAACGAGATTCCAGATGCCGATATTATTACTGCAATATGTTATATAAATAATATTGTTAAAATATTAAAATGAAAAATAAATCATTACATAACCTTACCGTTTGTTTTAAGTTCGCATTTATAGACTGGGGGGAAAAAAGACAGACGTACATCACGGCCTGCTGGAGTATAGTAAACACAGAAAACATTTTATAGCAACAATGTTCAAGAAGGATATATTGGTTTTCCGAAGTTGCCGTCATTAAACAGAAACCAAGATGGAGATTTCATTGCAACTAATTAGAAAATCGCCTTTCAGGTATGTAATAAACGATCTTCGCACAAAATAATGTACGATACACGAGCGATATGTTTTCTTTCAATTCTCGGAAATTAAAAAAGCTCAACTATGTTTCGCTTTTTCAAACTTTTCCTCGAAGATTAAAACTTCAACATACCGCTCTTGTAACGCATATTACTATTATATAGTAGATAGCTGTGAAGTAGCAGAATTCAATGCAATAAAAATCTCAATTTTGCTAAAAATGTCAGCTAGAACCTTGTTATTCTGAGCCCGCGACTTACTGAAATATATTAAACAACATTAAATACCTATGCAATGCAAACACATGCTCTCGGAGACGCTCTGAAGCTATACAGTATGTAACAGTGTTGTTTGTACATTCTATCTTCCAAATAAAACTCTAATTTATCATATGAAATGATATAATTTGATTTGTTTTCAAATGAGAGAACTATTACACATGGACTTTGGAATATATTAAAGTCAAACAGTATATAAACTTTTGAATACATTAAACAAATCAAAATAAACAAAGACATGTCCAATTTCTATGTAACAGTCTTGTCTGTACACTTTGATTATTTATACTTTTCAAAAACAATTAATATCTTGTAGAACATACCTGCACAAACAGTGCTCAACGAGCGCGCGCGCTCCTTCGGAGCGGGAGAGCTATGTTTACCGCTCGCCGAAACAGAGAGGAAGATACGTCAGAATGACATAGACTTGCTTTGGGTAGAGGAGAGGGAAACGATCACTCAGTTATCTAGTGGAGTGCAGTGCGTAGGCCTATTCTCAGTAACTGTTTCACGTTGCTTACCTACTGCTACAGTACAGTATGGAGGAATCTAAAAGACGGAACATAAAATTTAACATTTAACGATTTACAGCTCGAACTTATTGATCTTCAATGTGACCTAAGGGCTAAAGATCGTTTGAATAATACTACTAGCCTGGTTGAATTTTACAAGACTAAACATTAGCAATAATATCCACGACTACATAGGCTGGCTGTGAAAATGATTGCTATGTTTGGCTCAACATTTATATTTGTGAGCAACCGTTTTCTATAATCAACTTTAATAAAGGCAGACATCGAACGTCTGTAACTGATGTTTCATTACGATCAGTAGGCTACTGTTCCTTTCATCTGCAACAGCATAAAACCTCGTTTTCATGTACTGATAAATATAAATATAACAAAATGATATTGTACATTTAAGTAAGTATAAAATTCTATTATTTCTGTAAAATAAATGTTTCTGTATTAATTAATAAGTCCAAGACAGTTTTGCAAACACTGAAAGGAAATTCATTTCATAAACACTCGTACTAGTACCTCCCTTTTGTGTACATTTTGTACGAGATCACCCCTTCTTCCAGTCCACCCTATACAGAGAGCAGCTAATATCTGCATTCCGCTCATGAGCTGTTAGCCGGCTCGGAGAGCTCAAACCTTGTGCAGGCCTGTATTTATATCTTTCTAAATTCTTGTTTGCGTTTTCCTTACTCATAGTCTATCCTATTCACTTAACTTTAAAACTTCCTTTAATTTCCTTTTTCTTTCCCCTGTGCCTTCTTTAATCTTCCAACCCACTTTGTATCTTATTTTTACCCTTAGTTTCTTTTCCTTTTTCCTTCACACTTACTCTTTTTTGTTTTCTGTACATTCTTCATATTCTGTACCTCATTTCTTTCATTTCCTCCCCTATTTCTTCCTCTTTCCGTGATTCTGATGTCTATTTCAATTTTTATCGGTTCTTTAACGACTCTGTATCAAGTACGCTCTTTTTGTAGCGTCCATAGGATTAGTTCCGCCCTGGACATAAGAGGGAAAGTGAAAGGGACAGAGAAACCCCAGCCCATGTCTTTTTCGCTTACAGCCCTTATAAACGAACGCAGAGTAGGTCTCTGTGCATCAGTGATGGAATTTAGGCGACCAGCGAGAGCGAAATTTCGTAAAATCTATGATTCCTTCCTGACACAATCCGTCACTGACTTTCCTGTCTGCTCGTACTACACCAAAACATAACAGTCTCAGCCGAGGAATGTGGAGTGGGGAGTTAAGGGGTTGTCTGCAGTGACTCAATTGAGTTATTAGCTCCCAGGCCTGGATTCTTCTTCTTATTATTTGGTATTACAGCCCAGGTGGGCCTTAACCTCCTCTATGGCTGTCTTCCATCCTTCTCTATCCATCGCCAACTCCCTCCAATTCCTTATTCCTAATCTATTCACATCCACTCGTACACAGTTCCACCATCTTGTTCTCGGTCTTCCTCTTAATCTGGTTCCATCTGGGTTGTTATTGAAGACAATATTCACTTTCCTTGTTGTTTCCATCCTTGTGACGTGTCCCAACCATCTCAGTCTTTGACATCTTATGTGCGCCTCCAAATCCGATTCCTTGTACAGTTCGTATATCTCATTATTATACCTGGCTCTCCATCCATCCACTGTTTCAATTGCTCCGAATATCCTTCTTAAGATTTTCCTCTCAAATACTGCTAGTTGTTTGCATGTATTTTTATTCAGAACCCATGTTTCTGTACCATATGTTATAATGGGTCTTATTAGGGTTTTGTAAATCTTGATTTTGGTTTCTCTAGATATTATTTTATTTTTAACAATTGGTAAAAGTGAATAATATGCCCTGTTAGCCAGATTTATTCTTCTTTGTACCTCATTCCTTAGGTCATTATTTGCTGTCAATATTGATCCGAGATATGTAAATTATTTTACTTTTTCAAACTTGTATGTTCCCATTTTAACTTCCTTCACTTGATCATTTTGTCTTTTGGTGACTGACATAAATTTAGATTTCTTTGTATTTATTTTAAATCCCAGCTTCTGAGTTTCCTTATCCAATGCTATCAAGGCTTCTTCAACGTCTTGTATCCTTCTTCCGGTGATGATGACATCATCCGCATAGCCTAAAATCTGTTGTGTCTTATTAAAAATAGTTCCATTAATTTGGACTTCTGATTTTATTATTGCAATGTGTAGGGCTATATTAAACAAGAGAGGTGCCAGCCCATCTCCTTGCCTGGTTCCTTTCTCCTGGATTAGTGATAGCGAAATAGTATTTGGCGAAATGAGTCAGAGTATTCAGTATGGGATTTCTTCCAGCTCATTAATTTCTTTTCTTTTTTTAGCCCTTATTTTTTGTTTGGCGTTTTAACTTTCAAGAATTTACCTCTAATGCTCTTTACTCCCTCGAGGGAGAAGGCACACTCAGTCAGTAAGTTGAGATACTCCTTGGCCTGACAAAACGGTCAGGGGAGATGAGAAGCTGAAATACGAAATCATGTTGCGAAGGATTTTAGGATCGGAAATTATGCACGTCGTAGCCCTTGTAATTGGCGCTATCCCAGCATTCACATGCAGGGACTTCGGAAACTACGAAAACCTCAAGTCCGGTTAGCCGGCCCCTGGGATCGAACCCCGAATTACCCGATATTCTTACTTATTGTCTTCTATTTTCTATATTTTATATCTCCTTTGTTCTCTTTCTATTCATTTTCTACGTTATGCACTCCTTCTTACTTTATTTTCTCTCTTCTGCATTTTCTCTGTATTATCTTCATTCTAGTATCTATTTTTCTCCTTCATTCCATCTCTATATTATTAAATTATATTTTTCCTTTCTCCCTTTTTCTATTTCTCGTTCCTTCCTTCCTTCCCCCTCTCCTTTCTTGTCTTTTACTCATTTCTCTTTTATTTTCTCAAAACTTCCTTTATTTGTTTGACATTTTTCTCCTTTCGCTATCTTTCTTTCTCCATTATTTTCTTCCCTTTAGATCAGCGATGTCAGACAGGGACTAAACGGAGCGGAGCGCTCCACTAGACTGGTTGCGTGCTCCGGTGTTTCCACAGACATAAGCAAGTTCAAGCTCCGATCTAGCTCCACAACCGGTATTGGAGCTTATAACTCTGACACTACTGCTTTAGACAATTATATCTTTGTCCCGTTTGCTGTGGAGACCTTCGGTCCTTGGAGTCATGACGCTAAAGTTTTGGTATCTCAAATCGGCCAAATTTTGATCTCCATTACTGGTGATCGCCGTTGCACTACTTATTTGCGTCAACGCTTAAGTATTTCTATTCAACGCGGAAATGCAATGAGCGTTTTGGGCACTCTTCCAGAGTCCAGCCCTTTGGACGAACTTTTTCTCCTGTAAAATTTATTATCTCTATGTAAATGTTTATATTTAGTTTTTATTGTATGTGTAACTGTAACGGTGAAAACATTGTTAATCAAATTTTTTTTTTTCATAAGTGTATATTAGTAGGCTATACATAGTCCTAGTAAGCTTATATTAAATTAATTTGAAGACATTATTACAAAAACACCCCTTGTCAAAATTGCTATTTTTCAGGAGAACAATAAAAAATAAAAGAATAACACATGTCAACTATTTCCGTACAATTGGTGTTTTATCCTTGTGTCTCTTGCACTTGACATCGACCTTTTTTGGAGTCTATAAACATTTAAAATAGTAGCAAATGTGTCCTCAACTCAATTTCATTAAAAATGACTAGGGCTGTTTTTGTAATAATGTCTTCATTTTCATCATTTTACTACCTAACTTAAATATTAAATTAATTATAATTCATTGAATTAAATTAGCTCATAAATTAAGTTACTACTTTACCTTACAGATTTATCTAAATTTAAATAAATATGTACCTAGTGAAGAATATTGCTGGAGAACCTTTTAAGTGTAGTGTAAATATTTGTAATTTAAGTTTATATATTATATTGATTAAGGCTGGTTGAGTGGAAGAGAAGGCCTTATGGCCTTAACTCTGCCAGCGAAAGTAAAACATTATTATTATTATTATTATTATTATTATTTTGGGAGTGTTTTTGTATACGCAAACGCATTATTAATTTGGTTATAACTTTTATATCACCTTTATAAAGGTGAACACGCTTTGAAATATTTAAGTGGGAAAATCGTCGTATCTCGGTTATTTTGACAAATTTTATGTACATTTTCACTTTATATGAGGCATTGTTGTGTATCATTTATTTATTTATTTATAATAAGGAATTAATTTTCTCTTTCCTCTATATTTTTTTATTCATTTTCTATCTTCCACTTTCTAATCCGAATTAATTCCCTTTCTCATTCTCTTCTTCCATAGTAAATCGCCGTAAATACTTAGAGAGTCAAAAATTATTATTTACTCACTTAAATTCGAAGTTGTAAGCGAACAGTATTTGAAAGTTTTAACGAAGAGATTAAGTAACAGTCTTTAAACTTCAACACTGCATTGCTTTAGAAAACAATGCGGGTCGTTTCATCTCTGTTTTCGTGTTACCATGGAACCCATTGTTTTTCGAAGCTATTTCACCGTCTAAGTAGCACGTGGAATGCACTCAATTTCCGCTAGATCACTGTGATATGTATCTAGCAGGCGCGCTGAAAACAAGCTATCTTCTGGAGCAATCTATCTTTACGTGTTCTTCACAACTTCTCTCATTTCGCAGTGGATTGTTTTATCTCGTTAATTTACGCACTTCGCTCCGCTTCATTACCTCTACACATTATGAATAAAACCGTTGTGGAAAATATATGCTTTAATGATTATCTGCAGCGACGTTCTAAACTGCGACACTCTATTATAATTATAGAATTCTAGTACACTAAATCCCAATTTTATTTATGAGATTATAGGCTTTTACTCTGATTCTGCTGTGAAAAGTTTGTATTTTGAGGGAATAGGAAGTTTAGTTTATATGGTATAGGGTAAAGTAGGGTCTGTTGGACAGTCGGGCTTGTTGGACACTTTGTACTTTAACGTGTTACCTCGCCACTTGTGGGCACCACATTCTGCTAGAAGTCAATGACTGAAGTAGCCCCACTCGTGGCTATTTCCGTCATTGACTTCTAGCAGAATGTGGTGCCCACAAGTGGCGAGGTAACACGTTAAATTACAAAGTGTCCAACATGCCCGACTGTCCAACAGACCCTAGTTTACCCTATCGGAAACTGCTTATAAGGTCCCTGAGCCAAATAACGCCATGTATACCTTTAACGCCACCCTATTAAAATTTGTTAACGACACAAGTTTTCGGTAGTGCACTGTAGCCTGCATTCGCTTGCAATCTAGTGATGAAATGAGTTACTAGCTGTCCGCTGACATTTACGAGTGACATTACCCATATATTCCATCATTTTCCTGTTGTGTGTTGATAGTGAATGGCTGTTCTTATATCAAGATAAGAGGCAATATTTTATTTTGTGTGTTGAGCAAATAATAACTGTATTAAACTATATATTTTCGTGATCCTTAAACATTCTTCTATGTATAGAACGTATTTACTATTTATAAAATTTGAAAACAACTAGTCAACTGAAAAGAATAGAAGCAGCTGAGATGAGATTACTAAGACCGCTACCAGGCTACACTCTCTATGACCATAAATATAATGAAGACATCCGACAAGAACTAAATATCGCAGCCATTACAGAGACAATCCACAAGTATCGGAGCAACTGGCATGAGCATGATCTACGGATGCCAAATGATAGACTACCCAGGAGATTATTAAATTACAGACCCCTTGGATACCGAGATCGTGGACGCCCGAAGAAGCGATGGAGAGACCAGCTTTTCACCTGAGACGGAACAGGCCTAAACCCTGATAGCTATTGATGATGATGATGAAAATGTTAGAGAAACAGGCATGTCATGTTATCAAGTACTCAGTAGCGCTTTAACACCATGTGGCGTTAAAAATCTACAAACAAAATTTTAGGTTATGTTAGTACTAAGGCTGACAGTACAGCATCAGTGTGAAAACATCAGGAAAATCACTAAGCTTTCAACTTACAAATGTTCAGAATGTGCAGTGGTGATATTGGTTCAATTGCTTATCGAACTCTTTTTTTTTTATTTTACATAACTTAATTTTTTTGTTTTACTTATTGGAAAACATTCATATTAAATTAAGGTAAATGCTTTTGTGTTTAATAACTTTCTACTTTATCACATTGTCTCTTTTTTTAAAGTAAGGAACTGGAAAACATATTTTCCTAATCCATCTGGTGTTTCAGTTTCAGATCAAGAATCTTTCATTAGTATTGAGTGATTTTGTATCTTTTATTAACAGAAACTCAAATTTAGTCGCTTAGTTCTATTTGTGTTGCTTAGGAAAAATAATTCATTAACAATTATAAGTGTATAGGTTACTAGAAAATAGGTGGCGTTAATTGGACAACCTGTTCCTAATAACGCCAGTTTACAAAGTTTTCCTATTTGAGTTTTAATTCTTGTTCGGTATATAATATATCCATTTTCATTGTGCTTTTTGGTAAAGATAAAATTACAGTT
This sequence comes from Periplaneta americana, assembly GCF_040183065.1. Lineage (NCBI taxonomy): Eukaryota > Metazoa > Arthropoda > Insecta > Blattodea > Blattidae > Periplaneta > Periplaneta americana. The sequence continues at coordinate 169,715,955 of NC_091124.1, forward strand.
TCTATTTAATAATTTTCGTATTTGTGCATAACTTATTTTCAGAGCAAGAGTGACTGAAGTGTTAAGGTGGCGTTATTTGGTACGTGTACCTTACAGTCCATTCTGAGTAGCGCCTTGTACTTGGTTAGCCCACCAACAGGATAAAAGAACACGACACAGTTCCATGCATTCATAGAAATGCAACCAAATAGCTCATTCTGTCTGTGTTTTTCTTAGATTTTTCTATGATGAATGTCTAGATAAGCTTCAAAAGCTTTTAGATTCAAATTTAAATTTTCAAATTCAAGTGACCTACATATGTAAGAAAACTTTTTCCATAATTCATTCCCTCAGACACTTAACCAACGTTTTACCTCTCAGCCTTAAAAAGAATCTGATCCAAACTTTAGTGATGCCCCACTTCGATTATTGCGATTCTCTATTCACGAATCTAAATACTGATCTTTCCCACAGGCTACAGCGTGTTCACAATATCTGCGTTCGTTAGTTTGTAACATTAGAAAATTCGATCATGTAACACCGTCACTAGAATTGTTGTCTTGGAGTCCACTTAAAGAAAGAAGATTCTTCAACTCCCTCTTATTACTATTTAAAATCATCTACACATCCACACCCTCTTACCTAGCATCTCGTTTTGTTTACCTTTCACTACCTCGAACCCGGAACATGTACCTTCTCTCTATTCCTCTGCACAGAACATCCTTCTACTCATCATCTTTCAGCATATCGATTCCAAGCCTCTGGAATTCTCTCCCTGACCATGTCAGAGACTGTCGGACAATATTAAAATTCAAATTTAAGTTAAAAAATCACATTCTAGTTCATGGAATTGCTTGATGAACATCTGTCAGGTTGCGCAACTTCGGCTTAACCCACGACATATAATAAGTATTGTAACTGTGCTGTTGTAAAATTAACAATTAACATGTGATGTATTTTATTATTATTATTATTATTATTATTATTATTATTATTATTATTATTATAACTTATCACTATCATCATTGCTATCTCTGTTTATTTTTCTTTTTTTTTTGTATTAACTCAATAAGAGCTCTATAGTGTTTTTTGACTCTGTTGACCCTGTATAGGGCTTTAATTTTATTTGTATTATTTTCATCAGTGTTTGTATTTCTTTTTTTTATATGTACTATCTGGTAGGATGGAAGAGAAGGCCTTATGGCCTTAATCCTGTCAGATTAAATAAATAAATAAATAAATAAATAAATAAATAAATAAATAAATAAACAAAAGCAAACAAACAAACAAACAAACAACCAACAAATAAAACAAACAAACAAAAGCAAACAAAGAAACAAATAAATAAATAAATAATTAAAGAAACAAACAAACAAATAAATAAATGAATAAATAAATAAACAAACAAACAAAAGCAAACAAACAAACAAACAAACAACTAACAAATCAAACAAACAAACAAACAAAAGCAAACAAAGAGACAAATAAATAAATAAATAATTAAAGAAACAAACAAACAAACAAATAAATAAATAAATAAATAAATAAATAAATAAATAAATAAATAAATAAATAAATAAATAAATAAAAGCAAAGATTTAGCCTACATAAATTCCCCTTCATAATCTTCGGCAATTTCCAAACGAATGCGTTCACAATTAAATGTTTTGGCTTTTTCATTACGCCTTGTGGCCTTCATTCGCTTAGTCAGAGGGCCGTATTCAGAAAAGTCCCTTCAATTTCATTTTCTCTTACATCAGGAGGTAGAAAATGCACAATTTGTATTTAGAGAGACAATTCAACTTACAATTTAATCGTAATAGCCAAAAGCTTGTGCGATTCAAGAAACATAAAGATCAACCTTATACCTCACTTGGTATTATAATTTGAATGAACATCAAATAACGAGACACTTATTTTCGACGATAAAGTTCCCCTCAAAAAAGACACCTTCCGAAATGTGTGCTTTATTCACCACAGATTCCATAACGTTTTGGCCGGGTATCGAACCCGGCCCGTCTAGATGGAAAGCACAACTTTTCCTCTATGTCACTTTAACACGTAATCGTATTTGCTGCGAATCAATATTGCCATGATGATTACAATTCGCCTGAATGTACGCTCATTTGTTCTTGTATGTTATCTAATCCGTAATCGATGGTGCTTTTCAAAATGACGGATGTATTTGCTTACGTGTTCATGAATAATTTTTATCAAAACAAGTTTCACAGTTTTGTTCCACGGAACTGAATCCGATATTCGACACACCCACGCTTACGTGACTCTCTACGGCTCTGAATTTCATCGCCGACTTTTCCTTAAAAATTCACAGTCTCACATTAAATCTAAAATTACGGAGTTACTAAAGAAAACATATCTATATAACGACGCACCATTAAAGAAGGGGGTAGCCACCGGCGTAGATCAATCTGCTTAGACGCTTATCTACCGACTAGAAGTTGCGTTCGAGCCTGGGTTTAATTCCCGCTTTGGCTGATTAACTGGTTGGGTTTTTCCGAGGTTTTCGCAACCGTAAGACGAATGTCAGGTAATCTATGGCGAATTCTGCCAATTACCATCTCCCTATCAACAATTCCATCGACGCTAAATAATCTTGTAGTTGGCACAGTGTCGTTAAATAACGAAGTATAAATAAAAAAAAATAAAAAATCAACATAAAAAAGAACAGATTGATTTTTTCACGTGATGTACTCATTGACCTGATGATCCATATAGTACTCATCAACAATATTCGACTGACGGAAGCTAATCAAGAACATTGTCCAACTACGTAGATACACAGATAGTTGCCCAGCAAGGTAAACGTATTTTTTCTTGTGCACCTAAATCATTCACTCATTCATTCCTCCATTAACTTAGCTACTCAACTCTTCATTGCATCAACTCCATTTACTCAATCATGCATCCAGTCATACAGATACTCATTGACAGACCAACTCGTTCTTTCATTCGCTCACTCGTTTATTCATTATCTCATTTATTACTCATTCATGCATTCAGCCATAAGATACTCATTGACAGACCAACCCGTTCCTTCATTCGCTCGCTCCTTCACCTATTATATTATTTATTACTCATTCATGCATCCAGTCACACAGATACTTCTTAACAGACCAACTCGTTCCTTCATTCGCTCACTACTTCATCCATTATCTTATTTATTACTCATTCATGCATCCAGTCACACAGATACTTATTGACAGACCAACTGGTTCCTTCATTCGCTCGCTCCTTCACCTATTATCTTATTTATTACTCATTCATGCATCCAGTCACACAGATACTTATTGACAGACCAACTGGTTCCTTCATTCGCTCACTACTTCATCCATTATCTTATTTATTACTCACTCATGCATCCACTCACACAGATACATATTGACAGACCAACTCGTTCCTTCATTCGCTCACTACTTTATCCATTATCTTATTTATTACTCATTCATGCATCCAGTCACACAGATACTTATTGCCAGACCAACTCGTACCTTCTTTCGCTCACTCGTTCATCCATTATCTTATTTATTGCTCATTAATGCATCCAGTCATACAGGTACTCATTGACAGACCAACTCGTTCCTTCATTCGCTCACTCCTCCATCCAGTATCTTATTACTCATTCGTGATTCAGTCATAAGATACTCATTGACAGACCAACTCGTTCCTTCATTCGCTCGCTCATTCATCCATTATCTTATTTATTAGTCATTAATGCATTCAGTCATACAGATACTCATTGAAAGACCAGCTCGTTCCTTCATTCGCTCACTCATTTATCCATTATCTTATTTATTACTCATTAATGCATCCAATCACATAGATACCAAACCAACTAGTTCCTTCTTTGGCTAACTTGTTCATCAATTATCATATTTATTACTCGTTCGTGTATCCAATCATACAGATACTCATTGACAGACCAACTCGTTCCTTCATTCGCTCACTCGTTTATCCATTATCTTATTTATTATTCATTAATGCATCCAGTCATATAGATACTCAGTATCAAACCAACTAGTTCCTTCTTTGGCTAACTTGTTCATCAATTATCATATTTATTACTAGTTCGTGTATCCAATCATACAGATACTAATTGACAGATCAACTCGCTCCTTCATTCGCTCACTCGTTTATCCATTATCTTATTTATTACTCATTAATGCATCCAGTCATATAGATACTTATTATCAAACCAACTAGTTCCTTCTTTGGCTAACTTGTTCATCAATTATCATATTTATTACTCGTTCGTGTATCCAATCATACAGATACTCATTGCCAGACCAACTCGTTCCTTCTTTCGCTCACTCGTTTATCCATTATCTTATTTATTACTCAATAATGCATCCAGTCATACAGATACTCATTGACAGACCAACTCGTTCCTTCATTCGCTCACTCGTTTATCCATTATCTTATTTATTACTCATTAATGCATCCAGTCATACAGATACTCATTGACAGACCAACTCGTTCCTTCATTGGCTCACTCGTTCATCCATTATCTTATTTATTACTCATTAATGCATCCAGTCATACAGATACTCATTGACACACCAACTCGTTCCTTCATTCGCTCACTCGTTTATGCATTATCTTATTTATTACTTATTAATGCATCCAGTTATACAGATACTCATTGACAGACCAACTCGTTCCTTCATTCCCTAATTTGTTCATCCATTATCTTATTTATTACTCGATTTTGCATCCAGTCATAGAGATACTCATTATCAAACCAACTAGTTCCTTCTTTCGCTAACTCGTTCATCAATTATCATATTTATTACTCGTTCGTGTATCCAGTCATACAGATACTCATTGACAGATCAAATCGTTCCTTCATTCCCTAATTCGTTCATACATTATCTTATTTATTACTCATTAATGCATCCAGTCATACAGATACTCATTGACAGATCAAATCGTTCCTTCATTCCCTAATTTCTTCATCCATTATCTTATTTATTACTCGTTTATGCATCCAGTCATATAGATACTCATTATCAAACCAACTAGTTCCTTCTTTCGCTAACTCGTTCATCAATTATCACATTTATTACTCGTTCGTGTATCCAGTCATACAGATACTCATTAACAGACCAAATCGTTCCTTCATTCCCTAATTCGTTCATCCATTATCTTATTTATTACTCATTAATGCATCCAGTCATACAGATACTCATTGACAGACCAACTCGTTCCTTCATTCGCTCACTCGTTTATCCATTATCTTATTTATTACTCATTAATGCATCCAGTCATACAGATACTCATTGACAGATCAAATCGTTCCTTCATTCCCTAATTCGTTCATCCATTATCTTATTTATTACTCGTTTATGCATCCAGTCATATAGATACTCATTATTAAACCGACTAGTTCCTTCCTTCGCTAACTCGTTCATCAATTATCATATTTATTACTCGTTCGTGTATCCAGTCATACAGATGCTCATTGACAGACCAACTCGTTCCTTCATTCGCTCACTCGTTTATCCATTATCTTATTTATTACTCATTGAAGCAGCCAGTCATATACTCATTGACAGACCAACTCGTCCCTTCATTCCCTCACTCGTCCATTTATTATCTTATTTAGTGACTTACATATCCGTCCATCCACTTAACCTCCTATTTACTTAGCAACTCACAAGAGAAGAATGCTTTATTTTTATTAACTCTATCATAATCTTAAGCTTAAGAAATAAATTTCCGAACATCTATTTCATAGTGAACCAGATTAAAACATACCAGATATTTGGATTCTGGGTGAGACCTGGAATTTTCAAAATTAATCTAATAGTAATTTGTAACACATTTCCATCACTAATTATCATTAGTATAATTGTTCTCATAACTTGATTAGTTAAACAGATAGTATACAGAGTGTGTAGAAAATCTCGCATATGAGCTACATCGTACAGATATCGGTAAATATGAAGAAACCACTTTTAACATTTGTGTTAGCTTGTCATTCACTTCTATTGTTTTTTTTACACATTTTAAAGAATTAAAATACTTATTCTATTTACACACAAGCTTTACTTTTAGGAAGACACGGAGATATTGCAATAAACTTCTGGATTTGTGCATAGAAAATATTTTTTTAGAGAAATTTTTAAAAACTTCACTCCATTTTGAGCAAAGATCAGCATTTTCTGCATTCCTCTTTGCTGTTTTCTCTCTAAGCAAAAAATGTTACAAAATACCTTATTTCATCCAGGTCAAGTCCATCTAGATTGAAAGAAAAATAATGGCCTGTCTCTACAAATTTTTCTAGTTGTGGAAGACATCTTAGCGATAGACCTCGTACATCCCATAGATATGGTGTGAATTAACACCCCTGGTACTGAGATTTTCAACGGAATTTTAATAAAATTATAATTACACTTAAAATTCGAGAATATCTGGTCACAATTATTACGTTCAGGGACATTCCGGGCACGAATTTTGTTCCGGGACAAAAGCAAAATTCGGGGACTGTTCCCGGGAAACGGGTTGTCTGGTAACCTTACTTCAATCCCAACACGAAACTTAGTTTAACTCGTAAGTAAAGAACTAACTATCCTCTTCTTCATATATCGTGTTGCAACAGCGTTTGGCTTCTTGTTAAGTGTCGTGTGCCGATAAGTTTCACTAGCTGCAATCTAATATTCTTTCGCCACTTATTATTATAATACACTGTTCTCTTAAATTGTCTGAGTATATTGCGAATTAAATCAATAGCTTTCACAAAACACGCTGAGAAATGTTTCGTATAAAACAATTTTTATCTCGAAAAGCAAGCAAAAACGAGCAAAATTGTATTAAACTTTTTTGATTGAAATATCTCAAAGAATAACCCCCTCAAATTAATGACATTACTTACGGTTCATTCTGTATTTGTCTATCCCCTATGGCAGTGGTTCCCAATATTTTTTGACTGAAGACACATTTTACTGAACGCCCACGATATCGTGACACACTTATTTCTTTTTATTAATAATAATATAACAACAATCAGTGCTTTTCTTTTGGATAGAAAGGTGGTAGAACTCTGTGTAGAATATTTTATGGCGAACGGAGAGATGATTACTGTTCACTGCACGGGAATTTTGTCGTTTTTGATCTCCTTTTCGTCCAACTAAGACTTTCAAGATCTAAGAGAAATTGAAAGAAAAACTATATTAAAACACAGTTATTCACACATAATATATTATCGATTTCATGATGAAAATTGCAACAAAAAGAGTCTCCCAGAAAAAAGCACTGATAACTTCTATGTATTGTCAAACATCCAGTGTTGTTGATAGGTCGATGTTAACACGCAATCGAAAAATCTAGAAACAAGCAGCAACTTGAGTGGCATTAGGAAAAACAAAGGTAGGTATGTGTAAAAAATTCGAATCTATTTATGCTGAATGTTCGATAAAATATTTTTATTATCGTTTTTGAAATCTCATCTATTTAAATAATTTAAATTTCAAATTAATGTCAAGTCTGCGCTTGGTGGGTTGCACAGAGTCCTCCTATACGTTGCTTTATGGTTGACATGCCAACACGTAAATTATCTTCAAGATGCAGCAGTCTATTACTTTGTTTAGATTTCACTATTTTCAAGGCAGAAAATGTTTATTCACACACGTATGACATTGAAAACGGTAGTTCTAAATGTACTTTTAGTTTATTCGGCACCATCGACTGATCTGAAAAAAACATTTCCACATATATGACACTCGGGATTTTATTTATATTTGTCGTTTTTGATCTCCTTTTCGTCCAACTTAGACTTTCAAGGTCTAAGCGAAATTGAAAGCAAAACTGCATTAAAACGTATTTATTCACACATAATATATTTTCGATTTCATGATGAAAAATGCAACAAAAGAGTCTGCCAGAAAAAAGCACTGATAACTTCTATGTAGTGTCGAACATCCAATGTTGTAGATAGGTCGATGTTAATACGCAATCGAAAACTCTAAAAACAAGCAGCAACTTGAGTGGTATTAGGAAAAAACAAAGGTACGGTAGATATGTGTAAAAAATTCCAACCCCATCTATACTGAATGTCCGATAAAAGATTTTTTATTATCGTTTTTGAAAAATCATCTATTCAAATCATTTAAATTTCAAATTAATGTGAAGCCTGCGCTTGGTGGATTGCACACAATCTCCCTACACGTTGCCTTATGGTTGACATGCCAACACGTAAATTATCTTCAAGATGCAGCAGTCTGTCACTTTGTTTATATTTCAGGATTTTCGTGGTAGAAAATGTTTATTCACACAAGTATGACATTGAAAACGGCAGTTCTAAATGTCGTTTTAGTTTATTAGGCACCATCAATTGATTTGACAAAACATTTCCACATATAAGACACTCGAAATTTATTTATAATATTTATCTCTAAGCCACGTAAAACCATACTGCAAGTATTCATCACTATATTTACGAAACGCAATACATTTTTGTGAACCCTGAAGTGGAACTTTCGCTCACATTATTTGAATTAGCACTGCTGTCATCTAACCAAGAAACTGATTCAATTTGTCTTTTTCGAATTAAAAATTTGTCCATGATAAAATGTAAATAAAGCACTTTTGACAAAATAGTCGCACTATTACCCACTCAAACGCACCTGAAACTGAACAATATATTCTGATGATTCTAAACTCTGAATTTACTAAGTGGAGAGAGTAAATGAACTACTAATAATTTTGGCAGGTGTTCACTTTTATTCGCATTATCGTCTGGCAAAAAAAAAAAAAAATTAAACTGAGCATTGTTGCAGGTGTTCACGTTTCATTGGTAAAGTCTGTCTCAAAATAAAATGTGCCGTCCAACCTGTGGAGTAACGGTCAGCACGTCTGGCCGCGAAACCACGTGGCCCAGGTTCGAATCCCGGTCGGGGCAAGTTACCTGGTTGAGGTTTTTTCTGGGGTTTTCCCTCAATCCAATACGAGCAAATGCTGGGTAACTTTCGGTGCTGGACCCCGGATTCATTTCACCGGCATTATCACCTTCATTTCATTCAGACGCTAAATAACCTGAGATGTTGATACAGCGTCGTAAAATAACCAAATAAAATAAAAAATAAAATGTGCCATATCAAAGACTTCGTTATAGATACAAAAATTCGTTGTAAAGAGACTTCCAAAATTTCGCGACACACTCCATGGGGCTGCACGACATACCAAACACACTGGTTGGAAGCCCCTGCGCTATGGAAATATGTGTAAGTTAACGTATTCTCCACACTTCAAATTTGTTACTATTTTTTTTTAATTCGTGCCTTATTTAAAGTTCGAATCTTCCCCCTTGAGATCAACTGGGCGTACAATAGGAATCAACGTTATACAGGGACATCATTTTATTTTTACTAACATTTTTAATATTAACCTGTCTATACCTTTTGAGAACCGGAAACTCCGCTAGCTCCCCCCTCCAAGACTGGAGTTCGATGATACTAGCGTAAAACACAAATCACTCTACTAGGTATAGGAAGGAAGAAAAGTAGTTCATCCATTTACGTAAACTAGGAAATATCCGATTTTGAGTTTGATAATTTTCATTAGGTTTTTCTTTAATCGAAGTACAGTACTGTATTAAGAATAAGTGTTTTTACTCACGAAGTGAGTTGTCCATGCGAACGTATTCATTATGCAGTGTATATTATACTGCCTACAGCACATTAGCGTACAGTATTGAGAAATAAGTTAAATTGAAAAATAATCATAATATGAATATTTAAACACAATTTTGAAAATGGTGGCCGTTCATTTCGATACAGGCTTCAGTTCTTTTGTGCATATTATCGCACTGTACACTATTGCATCTAATTCCAATTGCCAGTTTCGTCCTTCGTACTAGTAACTCATGTTGAAATAATTCTGTACCTACTCTACGTACTGTGAATTCAATCTTCACTTCTGCCCGACCCGAAAATATAAAATTACTCAGACATGCTATCTACTGTCCGTCCAAGTGGTTATGCCGCAGGATCGTAGAAATGGAGGAAATTACGTGACAGTTAATTACTTAACGAGGCCCTTTTATTTAAGTTAAATTAAACAGCTGTATAATATTACGTAAACTTCCAATTCCTAAGAGAAATTAATGTTTTCAGAAAAGAGCTAAGACAGCCCAGCTATTACAGAGGGGCGAGCAGAAGCAGGTGGGGGAAATCGGGATGCGACGTAGACAAACGGACAGTACCTGTGCGAAAATATGATTCGATATTGAAAGCTCTTTCGTCACTGGAAAACGCGAACATATTTCTGGAACGTACTATACTCAGTAACTCAGTACTGCTTACTATCTGCTGTCTTGGTTCTGTGTGGAGTTGGAACTTCCTTAGTAGAAGGGGTGGGAGTGAAGTACATTCAAAAACTCAGGTACAATAAAAATTGAAGTAAAAATAAAATGATGTCCCTGTATAAACAGCTTGATATTTGAGAACAAACGAGCGATAGAGGTAGGAGGTCTGGGATGTCTTTCACACGTCGCGAGTTAATTGTTTAAATATGTCGCTTGCGCAGTGAGTTGTATGACGTCCCGCTCCGCCCCCCTCCGCCCTTATCAGATGTCGTAAACTCGGCTCACAGGATTTATTGCATTTATAATGGATTGCGGCATTTAGCACTACGCGCCAAAGGTAAACAACAGGACCGGAGGATTGCGTATCAAAATTCCATATTTCCCTATTGAATGGGTGTCTAGTGCTGTACGTGGCACCATCTGCAGGGGTTCCCTGTGATTACCTGCGTCATAAGAGCAAAATATACAGCTACAGTATTAAACTGGCTAGTTTTCTCCCTGTGGTTCAAGCGGTAGAATACATAGTTACATCACAGTCTAATATATATACAGTCACGAAGCTCAATACTTACTAAATATGCAAACATAGATAGTTGCTCACCACTTCCACTATTGAAATATTAAATACATAAGGTTTACATATTATTTTCATAAAATACAGACTGGGTGTTCATTTCGAAGTGTGTCATGACGTCACTGTTGATGAGTCAGCGATTTGAAGCGAGTTTCAGCTTTTATGTATGAGAAGTTGCCTATTAATCAAGGCGTTCAATCTGAACTTGAGAACGTGTACGCTATAACTTGAACGTCGTAGCAACAGACGGCGGTCTGTACGGTCTGTGTGCTACCATAACCTCTTTCGAACTGTTTTGCGATGCCAAGTCGTACGCAGGGTATTTGTTATCATCGTTTGCGTACGGCAACATTCCACAACACAAATCAAATGCTCCGTGTCCATGTTGACCGTCGAAATTAATGTCAACAAATACGTAAGTAATCGTGTTAACCCTCTCTCCATATCTCGACAGTAAGGAAAAAACTCACGTCAGTACATGTTTCGAAACAGTTCACACTCCTGCCACTACCGGCGTCACTTTATTTTATTAGGTTATTTTACGACGCTGTATCAACATCTAAGGTTATTTGGCGTCTGTATGAGATGAAGGTGATAATGACGGTGAAATGAGTCCGGGGTCCAGCACCGAAAGTTACAGAGCATTTGCTCATATTGGGTTGAGGGAAAACCCCGGAAAAAACCTCAACTAGGTAACTTGCCCCAACCGGGATTCGAACCCGGGCCACCTGGTTTCACGGCCAGACGCGCTGACCGTTACTCCACAGGTGTGGACCCCGGCGTCACCGTACGTATCGGTAAGTACTCTTCAGAATGAACGCCGTACTTGCTAGGCAACTTCTCTGGCAGATAGGTACTACACCTCTGCGGAAGTGTAGGATGATTGAATTCTCTAGGCTCATCGACTCATCGACATGACGGCATACAGCGAGCCATGACACACTTCGAACTGAACACCCAGTATTATATTCTATAAATTCACCTTCCTGGATCTTTCGGAAGAAGGATAACTCTAACCTATTTTTCTTACAATTTATAGTACTACAAACGTGTCCTTGTCCCATATTATTATTCAAATTATTGTAGTTTAGCCATTTACAGTTATTACAACCGATGACGAACATTTCACAGTTTACATAGGTTTTCACAAAAATGCGAAATACGGCACAGTCAATGCCTTTTCGATCTAGACCAGGCCGTAATGTTTATTCAGGTTTTCTATTTCAGTGTATGGAGCTCAGTGTAATATATTATAACTTTATTGCGTATCATTGCTAAGTTTTATTTTGTGTAATGTGTCCATAAGTTCCGTTTACTTCTTGTTGCATATTATGTTGCAGAAATAATTACAAAACTGTGTTATTTTAATGTGAAGAGAATTTTACATGTTAACATAATCTGTTCTCGTCAACATTTTAAGTTTAGAATTGAAGCTATTTTGAGATTTAATAAAAAATAATTTATATTGTGATTTCAATTTAGCACATCTACCTTCCTTAATTTTACACAAAACATTTACCATACCACTCCTATGAAATTAGGCCTAGTGTACGCCTACGTATAATTGTGTTATTCGTCTCTTAAGTAGTAGATAAATACAATAATTCAGTACTGAATTGTAGTATTAAAATACAGACAAATTGAATGTCCGGGGTATCATACATGACATTATGCTTAATAATTATAATGTATGATTGCGAATTTAGGAATATAAGTTAAATATAGTAAACATAACATATAATCCCATTTGAATGGCAAGGCATTGGAGAGCACTAAATTTAGACAGAAAGGCGCAACGGGTACAGTAAACATAACCTATAATTTCAACATATCTAAATATCCGTGCGGTGCAATTGAAAATTATTCAATTGTGCATAAATGAATGTACAAGAATTTCGCAATATTTAATGGAAATAAAGCCAGGTATTACACATACGAACAACGTAATTTTCATACCATAAATAATATTACACCTTAACTCGCAAGTGAATTATGTCTGAAGTGTCTCATAATCATTGTTTTAAATTTTATTAATGGAATTACACTACATTTTAGAGAAACATATGTTACTGTTTATGCATTCCAACTAATTTATATGGTTGAAACGCCGCCCTTCGTGATCGGGTTAAGCGAGTTGCATGGTCTGCCTTACGGCCTGTATTAGATCACGATGGCTGTGGCACAGTCTATTGTTTCTAGTACTCACAGCGCTCCAAGCGGCTAGCAACTATCGCGAGAATTGCAAAAAATCATCCCAAGCTTCGTGACTGTATATAGTAGACTGTGGTTACATCCAGTCCACAGCGAACAGCGGATCAGTATAGACGTTGCGGAAGGAGTTCGGCAGTGAAGAAATATTGTACTGGAGGCATTGACACCGACATCGCGTAACAATGTAATAATGGCGAATATTGAAGAAAATAGTCAAGCGGTAGTAATCCTTGAAGAAAACAATGAAAAGACCTACAACAAGTTGAAAACTCAACAGAGAAAAACGACCTAACGATAAGTAAGGTGAAATATCTAGAAGAAGATCAGGGGAGAAAAAACTTAATATTTTTTGAGTCGAGGAACAGAAGAAGGAAGAGCCATTGGAATTATAGGAGACTGTAATGAAAGTGTGCTGGGATTGGTTCAGGATTGATTTGAGTAATGGACAAATGTAAGAAGCATAGAGAATTGGGAAAAATGTAAATAGACTTATTTTAGTTAAATTCTCAAGTATAATAATAATAATAATAATAATAATAATAATAATAATAATAATGATTTATTTTAGCTGGCAGAGTTAAGGCCGTAAGGCCTTCTCTTCCACTCAACCAGCAAAAAGTGTATATACATATGCATGAACTTGCAAAGAATTCAACAATTTGATTTAGATGAAAGTTACATGTATACAAGAGTTATTTACGAATTAAACAGCAAAATACTATGAACTATTAATTAAACACTGAAATAAACTGGTAGCAGAATTAAAGTAAAATACATAGAATGTTAATATATTTCAAATGATATTAGATAATAGAAAGAGATTATTATGAGACAATTTTGAAAATACAGCACAATCAGGATGATGTCTAAAGAAAAAAGTAACAGTGTAGTCAGTGATAGTTTAAATCAGTATGATTGGAGTGAAATGCTAATAAGGTTATCTTTTAAGCTGTTCTTAAAGGTGTCTGTTGTCTTGCAGCCCCTAATACTTTGTCACAAGGAATTCCATTAACGCGAGGTGGATATTGTAAAAGATGAGGAATAACAAGATGTTCTATGAAGAGGTATACTTAGCGTGCCACAGATAAGTGATCTGGTATTTACGTCGTGGTTAGAGTATAGATAAGAGAAACGAGACGAAAGGTAATTTGGTGTTGAGGTGTGCAGAATTCGAAAGAGTAAAGACAAAGAGTGTAAGGTTCTGCGTTCTTTAAGTCGGAGCCACGAGAGACTTGCGAAGGACGGTGATATGTGATCATATCGTCGGATGTTGCACACGTATCTGACGCACATATTCTGAGCTCGCTGTAACTTGATTGACAGTTCAGAACTTAGGTCACTTAACAAAACGTCACAATAATCGAAGTGCGGCATTACTAGGGTTTGCACTAGGGTAAGTTTTAGTTGCTGGGGCAAGAAGTTTCTCAAGCGACTCAAAGAGTGAATGGAGGAACAGATTTTTTTTTTATCGTTTCTTTAACTTGAAAATTCCAACTTAGATTATTATCAAAAAAGAAGCCAAGATTTTTTACGACAGATGAATAAGGGATAATGGTGAAAGAAAAATTTTTGAGCAAACGAAAGTACTTAAAAACTCAAATATTAGACTGGAACATGATTTTGAATATGAAGTAAGATGCAGGAGAAGAATATTAATTCCTTTTATGAAGGCAGCAAGGAAAAATGGTCATTTCGCTAGATTATACGGAGACAAATTAAAGATAAATGGGGAGATGTCTGATGTGGAATTCTGTTTGAAAAATTTGAACCATACAGAGATAGGGACAAATGTTAATGAAATGAAAAAAGAGATATGGAGGAGATAAGGTACATTATAGTAAAACATGCGATGGGAGAACTATATGGAAAATTAGAAGGTGAAGAGGTCATCACACAGGAAAGAATAGCAAGCGATGGAATGAAGCATTCAGCGAATCACATGAACCAGGAAGAGAGACCAGAGACCAAAATAATGCAAAGCACAGCAACAGCAGCAGATGAGGATGTCAACAAACGATTGAGAAAGAAACAAGAGACTTGCACTAAAATAACGATGACGGCATCAGGTAGACAGAGGAGAACAGAATGAAGGCATACAGGAGATGAGAACAGCAAAAAGAGTTCAGTGAATCCAGCTGGAAGAACAAATATGGGTCAGCTATTACAAAAGGGGTCGAAAGATGAAGAAGAAACAAAGATAAGAAGTCAAAAATTCTGCAAGAACTGGAACGGATGAATAGCATTAGCGACACCGAATAGAGGTACGTTAGTGGGAAGAAGTAAGGGACAGAAAAGTTGTAACTTAAGAGGTTGGTACATAAGTGACAAAACAGGTAAGTGATAAAGTGTTGTCAATATTTAATATGTGATATTATCATATTATTACTAACTATGATAAATTGTGAAGCTAGGTGCAATAACAGCGGTAATGTAAAAAAATATTTTTGAGAAAAATTAGATAGAACATTTAAAATTGTCAGGAACAAAATCTTTACACCTGATAATAATAATTAATCTCATGTTAAGGGGTTACATATTAATACAATTAGAGACTTTATAATGCATAATATTTAAGATCACCTATCTACGTAATAACAGTGTTAACAGGCTAACGGCACAGTCTACTATATACAGTCACGAAGCTTGAGTTTTGAGGGTGCTAGAAACACTAGACTGTGACGGTTTTATTTTGCATTGCCTGTAATGAGGCTTTATTAGCGATCCTAGTGGTGAGCAACTATCTAATGTTTGCATATTTACTACGTATTGAGCTTCGCGATTGTACATACTAGACTGTGCTAACGGTCTTACTGCATCCACGTTCTCAATTGCTATGTCTGGATTCCTCTTATTCAATGATAATGTGCTTTATGTTCAGTTCTGTGACTCGAGAAACTCAGTGTTATGTACTTTCGGAAAGAAGACATGCTAAATATTTTATCATTATTAAAATTAAAGCGATTTATGCCGGGTTCGAACCCACAACCCTCGATAAAATGTAAGAATTCTAACAAGTTTTGAAATTTCCAGTTTCAAGAACGGCATCATATCTGACCAATCAGTTATGGTAAAAATAAGTAATGTAATAAAATAGCTACAATCCATTTTCTATTAAAGTGGAGGTACTCAATATTCTCCCTCTACATTATCATCCATCGCGTAACAGGAGAAACCGCTCCGAAAGTGACGTCATCGTCGAGATAATGGTAGTGTAGTCTAGAAGGCGAGCTATGCCTCCAAGTTGAGAAAGTACTACAAGTTTTATCATCTACCACAATCCTCAAAAAAGCAGCAGGACGAAAGTTGTCGGCACCCACGATCCCCACCGCACCCCAAGCGCTATTTATGGTATCTGATGCGAGGGAATGCTGAACTAACGACCTGCAATACAGCCCCGATATTACGGGGGACATCGTTCAGATAAATCCTGCACAGATCGAAGCCGAGTTTAAAATCGACGCTCGCTCACAGAAGTTCCCCCTCACTCCTCGGTGAGATTTCATTTCCTGTTCTCTAAGTTTGCCACTTGCGATTATTTCCGGGTCGGGACCGCGTTCGGTTCCTCGACACTACAGCGAGTCGCAAGCGCTTTGCAACTTCGTGACGTTCGGTTAGATCGGCGACCTCCAACTGGATGCTGTATGAGGTCACAGGTTCTTCTCTCCCTCTCTAAGTAGATGCTGCAAAATATCGGAAATAACGAACGAGCCAAGTTCTGTTGGGGTCGACTGAACAACGACGTGAATAAAATGCAATTTGAAACATTTTACCTAATAATCCTTACTGTTTTGTCGGATCTCGCTAATATCATTCTAATGTACACTTAGCGGCAAAAAGAATGGTCCGATCGACAATTTCTAAGTTCCAGATACATAACATTGCGCATGCTCGTCTCGTCAAAGCCGTAGTTCACCAGGTAACACATAATTAAACCATTTAAATTTGCTGTATTTTGTTTAAGAGTCTAAAATATGTAATAAAATCGTATGGCGGGTTGATTCTAGATACATCAGGACCCTTGAAGAGAGAAGTAGTAATAAAATTGATAAATACAAAATCAACCGGAGCGAATATGAACAGGAAAACCACGTATTATGGCGAACTGATATTAATAGTCACAGTAGCGTAAGTCGTTACGGCATTGGTCTATTGAACAAGTTGATAGTAGTAGCTCAAGGTTCGAATTTCGCCCAATCTTCTTTCTTTTATTACAAATTTGCCATCATATGTGACTCGCAAAGCTATAATTATGTGGCGATATCTCTTAGAATATGCCCAAACTCCCTCTCTCTTTCAAGCAATACTGCTATCTGTTAATACAACGGAAAACGATATCCAGAAGGAACACTTTTCTTCCAGCAGGATAATCATCCGATACACACCGCCAACCGGATTCAAAGATGGTTTACGAGGAGGCGTGATGTCGACCCAGTCGACTGGCCTCCAAATTCACCAGATATGAATCCGATTCAAAATTTGTGGGCTGCAGTCAAAAGGATCCTACGCTCTAATTGGGCAGAACAACCACCCGTTCGGACACCTGAGGAATTGTGGGACAGAGTTCTAGATGCGTGGGAGGAGACGTCCAAGAATTTAGACCTGTTCCATAATCTTGTGGACTCCATGCAGCGCGGAATGAGGTCAGTTGTTGTCGCAGGTGGTTTGTGGACGAGATACTAGTCCCCACCACAGGCCTTGTTTTGTTAATATATTAAAAAATGGTTTGTTTTTGTTAATTTAATTATTTATTTGTATTTGATATGCGTCCGGATTTTTAGGATGTGAAACAAGTATTAATAGCCCACAGGCAGGCATAATGAAGATTGTTAACAAACGCCATTTCACATTTAAACTAATAAATTAAGTAAAAATTAAAATAAAATGCAATGCCTTGCAGTGGGTTACGTTTACACGAGTGAACCGCGCGATAGAACTTTGCATTTCTATCGACCAAGTGTCGGCCCATTCTTTTTGCCGCTAAGTGTACAGAATGCAAGTAATTTAACTGGGTGTATGTAATGTGCGCCACGGTTAGCCAAGATATTGTAAATGAATGAAAATTAGACATGTAGAGTGCTGCACAAAGATTTGTAAACTACGCCACGTAGATTTACAAGTTGAACCAGGAGTAATACGGTAAACAAACTCGAGGGAGTTATATCGATATTGAATCTAACTATAGATTCGTTCGATTTACCAACGGTTTATAACAACTATTCCATATCATAACAAAATAGATCACAAACACGCACACTAAATGGTTCCAAAAGTAAATCTATAACATTTTGTAAAACCCGAGAGGAAACTAGTCTTAATTATGAATTGAGTGGTGTTGTAATTCCGCAAAAACAATGTTGTAAATACCTAGGAGTGTATCTAAACTCCACACATTCTTGGGGAGAGCATGTTGATAATTTTACGGGTAAAGCATGGAGGGCACTTCACTTTATTATGAGAATCTTGAAAAAGGCTAGCCCCAAATCGAGGGAAATAGCATATCTAACGTTAGTGCGACCGTTAATGGAATACGGAACTACATGTTGGCTTCCCTATAGAATATATCAGATAAATTCCCTAGAAAGTATCCAGTATAGGGCAGCTAAATTTGTTAAAGGTAAATGAGAAGATGGAAACGATACGATAAAAGAACTTAAATGGGAAACTTTGGAAAACAGGAATTAATGGAGATAAGACGTGAGGGTGAAAACTATTTCTGACGACTTCCAGTTGTTACTCTGAGCGCCACTCGTGGGGCCGTAGCTGAACGGGAGAACATCCATGGAGTAAAATACGCATTCAAGCATTAACCTATACCGGTAGGCCCTATGCAATTTATTTGCACTGATATATTGTATATATTTACTTGGTTATTTAACGACGCTGTATCAACTACGAGGTTATTTAGCGTCGATGGAATTGGTGATAGTAAGAAGATATTTGGCGAGATGTGGCCGAGGATTTGCTATAGATTACCTGACATTTGCCTTACGATTAGGGAAAACCTCGGAAAAACCCAAACAGGTAATCAGCCCAAGAGAGAATCGAATCCGCGCCCGAACGCAACTCCGGATCGACATGCAAGCGCCTTACCCGACAGAGCTACGCCTGTGGCTTACACTGATGTACCTATAATTAATGTGTCACCTACAAACGTTTTATATATTCTATTTATTTATATTGATGTATAATTAATGTGTCATCTACCTACTTCTTTGAAGACAAAACTAATCTTTCAATAATTTATTTTATTACAACATTTTCACAATCGTCTCCGAATAATAACAAATGAATAACACGTATCTACAAATCACTGCCTGCTGAATCCCATCCTATGGCTGCTTACACTGCATGTCCAATCAACGCTTATGCGAGAGTAGCCGCTAGGTGGCAGGCAGTGACTTTGCATAAATACTGATAATGTTAATAGAGGTGGGCACTGCCTGCCATCTAGCGGCAAAATAACTTTTATTCAGCAGGCAGTTTACGCAGGCATGCAGGCAGTGCTACAAATACAAGTAATAACAAATGAATGACACCTATCGACAAATAAAATACGGTGATTCCACATGAAAATATTAGCATCCAAAAACAAACTATTTATTTATATTAAAAATGATTAATAATAATAATAATAATTTATTTTTCATTAAGTTCAGCCGAAAAAATAGTATGCAATACATGTGTTAAGTGCATAACAGAATTTCGGAAACAGAGAAGACCCGACTTCATCTCGTCTTCTGTAACTTTTCGATTCTGTTATAATGCACTTACCACGATTGTACCGCAATATATATAGGGTGATTCACGAGGAAAGGTAAAAAATTGAGGATACGATATCTTAGGCCATTTTGAGTGAAAAAGTTCATATGAACATAAGTCCGTTTTCGAATAATGGCGGAGCTAGATGCATTTTTTTGGTAAAACATCTCGCCCCAATGTGAATCAGACGTTACCATATGCTGCTGACGTGAGTGAATAAAGTAACATTGGTATCTGCATTATGAACGATGTAGATAAGAGAGAGAAACCGGGTTGTGGGGCATTACAAATGTCCAATCGCCTGCCCTTGTCTGATGTAAGGACACAAAACCCGCAGATAACACAAATACACTATCATCAATTCACAGCAGTTGAGTCAGTTACCTACAGTACAGAAGTTATACAGGTACAGTTATCGGAAGTGTTAAGTTGTGTTTTTCAAGATGTCTTATAAATTTTCGACTACAAGACACATAGATATTGTGTATGTGTATGGTTTGTGCGATGGAAGTTCCTTGCGTGCCGTCGCTGAAATTGAACGACGCTTTCCGAACAGAAGGGTATCGTATCGCAGAGTACTTACTGTCTATGGGGTTGGATGAAAGACTTGGTATAGCAAAGAAAGGGAGAAACAAGAGAGGCGCTAATCGACATATTTTGGATGCGGCATAAAGAACAGCTACGAGTAACTCTCCCGAGCGGTGAGCGCGATTCACGCCCGAGCGCAACAGTGCATTGAAGCAGAAGGAGGTACCTTTGAAAATGTGCGAAAACATCGACCCCGACCTCTAGAATATTAGGTATGTATGCATACTTGAATATAAACTTTAAATTTGTCTGTTATCCTCTCTCTAAATGCAAGTTAGTACAATGGAATTTTAGAAGTTTTTGTTAAATCAAAGAGCCATATCTCTGTAACCGTTCGAAAACGGACCTATATTCATATGAACTTTTTGACTCAGAATGACTTCAGAATTCACATCCTAAATTTTTTACCTTTCCTCGTGAATCACTCTGTATATTATGTACTATTGTAATACCTTTGATGTAATGATTTTATAGCGATTTTATTTTAAGCATTGCCAAGCGGATCAGATGTGCGTACGTAAATAAGCCTAGTGAAAGAATGCAGCTACCACACGTTTGATACAAGTTATCTACATATATGAGTTTCTGCATGTTGCTTTAAAATGATAACATTGTTAAACAAAATATCCGCTCCGTCAGTGACGCCTTTACTACTATTTCATGTTCTTTCTACAATACCAAAATGAGCCGGTTTGAAATACTCTCCAATTATTAATGACGCAGTTCGCGTCAGATAGGTTGTAGTCAACCAATCAATAATGATTTATAGACCTTCTCCATTATTCACACTAAAAGGATAGAGTGTAAAATTTAATTAGAACTCCAACGTATATCATGCAGTGATTTGAGTAATCACTGATCAATATTAAACAGAAAAGTGATTTTTATTTTATGAGCACGTTCTTTCTGAACATACGCACATTTGTATTTCTGCTATCCAGAATTGAAACAGAATTGCTAAACGAAAATTTTACCGGTACATAAGTATAAGTAAAACAGCAGAATGTCATTATAAAGAACGCTAGTAAAACGAAATAATTTTCTGTCCTCCGTCTTTTTTTCCATATAATTTAATGTTACAATGTTTCAATTCAACGAATTTTTTTTACGAAAAAAAATCAGTATAACGAAATAAAAATTTCACTCCTTATCGAAAAAGCCACCATTTAAAGAAATACTGTATATCTCAAATTTAATATAAGATACAATTCATTGACAAGTAGGGACATATTTCATATTATAATTATATGGTATTTGCAAAGTCGCCACGTGGTATTAAATATCTAGCTACTGCACCATATTTGCTACGATGCAGATGTCTCAGAATGTTGTGTTAGTTTTTTCATGCCTTTGTTCCCTTGTTCTCTCTATTTCCTTTCCTTCTATTTCGCCACAAATCACACCACACAAATCTCGCAACATTGCTTCCCAAAAAACATTACACCTTTTATTTGAATTTTCACATTTTTATGTTTTCCTTCAAAATTTTTCCTTTCATAATATGCAATGAAAATTCAGATTTCTAATTTATTTAAAGATATTTTCCAGACCTTACATACAAATGGCTTTTAAGGAACCCGAAGGTTCATTGCCGCCCTCACATAAGCCCGCGATCGGTCCCTATCCTGTGCAAGATTAATCCACTCTCTATCATCATATCCCACCTCCCTCAAATCTATTTTAATATTATACTCCCATCTACGTCTCGGCCTCCCAAAGGTCTTTTTCCCTCCGGCCTCCCAACTAACACTCTATATGCATTTCTGTATTCGCCATGTCCTGCCCATCCCAAACGTCTGGATTTAATGTTTATAATTATGTCAGGCGAAGAATACATTGCGTGCAGTTCTGCGTTGTGTAACTTTCGTCATTCTCCTATAACTTCATCCCTATAGTGACAAACCTGGGTGCATTATTCTATCACTTATTCTCTAATTGTTTCCGTACCCTATATGCCCCTTCTACGTAAGAAATATTTTCCTAAGAACCTTATTCTCAAACACTCTTAACCTGTGTTCCTCTCTCAATGTGAGAGTCCAAGTTTCACAACCAGTATTATAACAGTTTTTTAAATTCTAACTTTCAGATTTTTTTTCCAGCTCTAAATGCAAAATATGCGGAATTTACGGAGTAATAGGAGTAAGTGAACAAGTATGATTTTTTCTGTATAAAATAACTTATTTCGATATAATGAAATTTCACTATAACAAAGTAATTCCAAAGGCCCCTAGGACATTGTTGTACTGGTACTTCAGTGTAATGTCTTAAAGACAGACAAGCTTCTCAGGATGTCTGACGCGTTACTGTAAGTCTCTAATAAGGCGTTTGGTTATGCTAACTGAAGATCTTACGTTTTTAATGTACAGTAGTGGCAAAAAAACCGGACCGACCCTTGTAGCTGATTTCAGAGCCTTGTTCACTCCGGAGCACGATAGACTGGTAACTAAGACTTTCATGGTTCGAATCCTGCCTGGGAAGGAAACATTTTTTTTTGTTCCTCATTCAAATTTACATTTTTTTTTGTTCCTTATTCAAATTTATTCCCAATGCTTTTCGATCGCTGGTAAAATTCTTGTTCTGGGAATAATAAGTTAATTAAGTAGTAAAATATCTCTGCAATCGCAGTTACGTGCACAGTAATCTGTACAAATATATGCACGTAACAGTCCTCTCCGTGCGTCGCCAGCCGGCGATCGGGGAATGCTATGGAATCATGACGAAATGGAAAAATGGTGACGGAGTGATGTAAAGGCCCTTACTAACTGCCTCTAAGAGTACTGGACAGCAAAGTTCTCAATCGTTATCACTCATTAATGGAATGGAGGCCACACCAAAGCAGATCATGGACACGTTCATGTCTTTCACGGCTTCTGTGCAGCTGAACGGTTTTGCCAACAGTTGTGTGCGAATGTGCGTGATTACAGTTGGAAGTGGTTTGCAGCTGTAGATCACCAGATCTCTGGATGTCTTCCTCTGGGAGCAGATCTTGTTGTCGGTTTACTAATCCCCTTTGAAAACTGAGAAAAAAACTAGTTAGCTAGACCGTGATGCCGAAAACAGACGCCAAAGTTCTTCATTCGAGGCAGCATTTTCTTGCACCGGAGTAATGTTTGCGTCGATGTCGCCGTTCACCACCTTCAGCAGCAACTGAGATTCACAAAAATGTTCATGTAATGAAAACAACCAATTGCCACTATATCTAAAGTCTCTGTAAAATGTGATGCCATATACGAAATCTCTTAGTAGGATAGCTGCAGCTGTTAGAAATAATATTCTCAAATACTGCGGCTACGTTAATAATTTATTAGTGGTTTTAAATTTCCTTGAATAGCCATATGTACTATGTATTG
Organism: Periplaneta americana; assembly: GCF_040183065.1. Lineage (NCBI taxonomy): Eukaryota > Metazoa > Arthropoda > Insecta > Blattodea > Blattidae > Periplaneta > Periplaneta americana. The sequence goes on from NC_091124.1 coordinate 169,739,737, forward strand.
TGAGTCCCTATCACCACGGCATGGCGCGTCCTCAGATTGTGGACAGAGGAGACGGCCTCCAAATATGGAGGGTAGCTGCGAATATATTGAATAAGCAGTCGTGGACAGCCGATAAGGGGTGGTCCTCCAGCTTGCAGGTTGGGCGAAAGGCTGACAACCCAACACCGTAAAAAATAGCTTGTTACGAATCCATACAATAAGCCTCGGAATAGGGCTGATTCTTTTTCACGACCACAGCAAAGGAATAAGTTATTATATTTGGTACGTGGAACATAACTAGTCTTTATAGAACAGGAGGGGTAACATTAGTAGCAAAAGAACTAGCTAGATATAGAATAGACTTCATGGGAGTACAAGAGGTTAGGTTACATGGGAATGGTATATCACAAATAGGAGATTACTTGTTATATTATGTGGAAGGAAAAAATAATCACCAATTAGAAACAGGATTCTTTGTTCATAAAAGAATAAAATCAGCAGTAAAAAGGTCGAATTTATCAGTGACAGGTTATCATATTTAGTGCTTAAAGGTAGATGGTGTGATATCGTAGTTATAAATGCTCACGTCCCTACAGAAGAGAAAGACGACCATATAAAGAATAGCTTCTATGAGGAATTGGAACATACTTTTGACGAGATGGGCAGGACATGTAGCACGTATGGACGAATTCAGAAATGCATATAGTGTTAGTTGGGAGGCCGGAGGGAAAAAGACCTTTGGGGAGGCCAAGACGTAGATGGAAGGATAATATTAAAATGAATTTGAGGGAGATGGGATATGATTATAGAGAGTGGATTAATCTTGCACAGGATAGGAACCGATGGTGGGCTTAAGTGAGGGCGGCAATGAGCCTTCGGGTTCTTTAAAAGCTATTTGTAAGTAAGTTGTAAGTCATATGTATATTGACGTTTGTAAGCGTGATTCGAGAGTAGAAGCAATGTATGCATAAGAAAGATATTTATTAAGCTATTCAAAACATTATACAGAGTATATACTTTAATCAGTGACTCGCAGAATACAAATTTTAACCTAATTCACTAAATAAATCATCAGTAGTAAGCTCTTATGTGTAGATTATTATTCATTCACGAACTTCGAAGTTGATACGCGCGACATATATATCTTACGGTATTATTTTTTACTTGGTTATTTAACGACACTGTATCAAATACTCTGCTATTTAGCGTCGATGGAATTGGTGATAGTGAGATGCTATTTGGTAATATGAGGCCGATAATTCACCACAAATTACCTGATATTCGTTTTATGGTTGGAAAAACCTAGAAAAAACCCATACAAATATTTAGGCCAAACGGGAAACGAACCAAGACCAAGCAAAACTCCAGGTCAGCAAAGTATCACTCTTAACCATTAAACATTGGATGAAGATACGAGTATATAGCTGGGAAACATAACGTACTTTTCATATCCTGAACTGTACCTGTAAGTACTGTACATAGTGGTTGTAAATTGTGTACAATTTCTGCAGAACATCAAAGTATAAGTTGAAACAAGCATAACTAGGTCACGAACCAACTGTTTATCTCGTAAATATACACAAGTGTCTAATGGTACAATTGAATTTTGTGTATGAAACACAGCTGTACCGGAGGTATAAAGGCCCATTCACAATGAAAATTAAACATAACGTAAACATAACACGTGTGTGGAAACAAATATACCGAATCAACAAAGCTACAGAATCTATTACATAAAAATGGAGAATTGCACAATGACTGACGATGTAGCTATTCAATTTATGTTTCTAATAACTACAATGGCATCAGTAGATGTAAAAAACGATGGTGGATTCATCCATTGAATTAGAGAAGAATACAAAGGGGGACTTTTATAACCACATTCACATACTAATATATTTTGAAACACCAATACTTTGAACTATAAAATAATGTTAGCTATAAAATGATTTAACTAATACCTACCCTCAAGAATTAATTTCTTGTGCTATTTTTTTCCATACATTCTCTTTTAATGTAATATCTTTGTATGTTTTATGTTTCTTGTCGTATAGACAAGGGTTTTCTTGGTATAAAATAATCAACTTTTCGTCATATGATTCCATGTCGCGCGCCTAGCTATCATCACGGCCAATAGATCAAAATATTGCCTGTAGGCAAAGCCCATGAGATGTTAAACAAAAAGTGAAAACACGCTTTCCGCTTGTGTACTGTTTCCATATCGCATAAACATAAGCATGAAAGTTTGGAGTTTGCAAACTTTCATGTTAATGTCTTATGATTAAGATTAAGTTTATGCTTATGTAATTCATTGTGAATGCTTTCATTAAATAACATGGACACAAGGTTTTATGCTTACGTTATGTTTATGTTTAATTTTCATTGTGAATGGGCCTTAAGACTCCAATTCTCGTTCCTTGTTACCTTGAACCTCCCAAATCGACTTTTAATTGCTCAATAACACTGTTATGCAGTAATTTCAGATTAAGAGTCCCGCCTCTAACCACACATCACGAGTATAGAACCCGATGTATTGACATCACTGGGTTTCATGGATCAAATGTAAGAGGAGGGGGGTTATGGAATAAGACGTCTTATAGTACCTACAAGCGATTTATCGAAAAGTTATACTATGCACTACATCATGGAATATATCTTCGAAAAATACCGTGATATGTAGATCTATTTCATCCTGGGGGCATGTAGTAACCATGCGAATGCAGAGAGGAATTGTCGAGACTCTATCTTCCTGCTAATATTTTTCGAAGATTGCACCACCGAATGATATGTGGCAACATCGTTCTGACAACTATTGCTTTTCGACGCTCGAAGAGAGGATTCCATGGATGGTGGATGAAAGCCCAAATCTCAGCTCGCGCACGATTATACAAGTCGTAGTAGTTTAACACAACTTAGTTCTCTCCATAATTCACGATGACGATGTGGATCTGGATCCATATCTATAAACTAGTGTTGATGTTTAATGTCAGGAGATCTCTCTATTGACCTACAGACTACTATTGATGGTTAATAACTTCGCAATAACAGGATCCGGACTTTATGAAACCATTGTACACAGGTTGTAACTTTAATAATGGCAACGAATATACAAGTGATACATCTGTGAAACTTCTACAGTCCTTCAATGTAGTAACCAGCATTGCCTACAACTCGTTGCCAGCGATGTGGAAGTCGTAGTATCCCTGTAGCATCTCCTGTTCTGTTGATGTTTCTGATGGACCGCCTTACTGACTGCAGAATATCGGAAACAGTCCGAACGTCAAGAAATGGTTCCTTCATCTTTGGGATTAAGTCATAATCACAGGGACTTAAGTCCGGTAAATGTGGTGGATTTTTATTTTAGTAGGTTATTTTATGACGCTTTATCAACATCTTAGGTTATTTAGCGTCTGAATGAGATGAAGGTGATAATGGCGGTGAAATGAGTCCGAGGTGCAGCACCGAACGTTACCCAGCATTTGCTCGTATTGGGTTGAGGGAAAACCCCGGAAAAAACCTCAACCAGGTAACTTTCCCCGACCGAAAATCGAACCCAGGCCACCTGGTTTCGCAGCCAGACGCGCTAACCGTTACTCCACAGGTGTGGACGAATGTGGTGGATGGAAAAACACTTCCCACCCCCAGCGACGGTACACATCAGCTACAGGGTGTGTCTGTCGTCGATCGTTGTCTAATGGCGCGGAAACAGCTTGCACTTCCTCTTCACTACTCGGCCGAGTCACGTTTCCCACGCGGTCACGCCCCTCGTTGAAGGCTCGAACCCACCTCGCCACAGTCCTGTATGGTAACGTCGTCTCTCCACAAGCCTCAACAAGACCGTCATGACATTATCGTGCTGTATGACTACGGGCAGATTGAATTTTCAGCCAAGATCGCTGTTCCTGCTTTGTAAACATGGCGAAACACAACTGCTTAGAGCTGTAACTAACAAGAGACTAACTTCAACTCTACACAGCGCATGCGCTGTGGGTCGGACGGAAGAGTCCTTTTAGGGGGGAGGAGGGCAGACATAGACTAACATGTGGTAGAAGTGACAACAGTGAACTCCGTCTCGTTTCGCTTTTATAGCAGTGTTGCCACTATTAAAGTTACACCACACGTATGAACAGATGAGTAGTAGTTCTTTCAAAAGGGAGCTTTCAATCCCACGGAAATCCCCGCGCAATACAAGAAAGAAGACATGAAGTGCAATGGAAATTGAATGTATTGGTCAGCAATATGAGTACCAGATTGTGGGGCCTTATTTGTTTCCAGAAAACCTCACCGGACCAATGTAAATGATTTTCTCCGAGATATACTTCCGTTTGTTAGAAGATTCCCTTGACAATTGCAGGGAAATGTGATATCAACATGCCGGAGTACTTCCTCATCACAACGTGTTACCTTGGCTTCAACTGGACAGAATGTTATAGTAACAATGGATTGATAGCATGGCGGAGGAAACGTATCTTGGCCACTGAGGTTTTCGAATCTGAATCTCTTGGATTTGGTCTTAAGTAGACATTGAAGAACACATATACCGAGAGCCTTGAGACAAGGTCGAAGAAACTGTAGCCAAATTGCAGGAATCCCTACCTGATGCTAGTAACATTTGCACTGGGCACAGTCTCACCATACGATCGATGCATATTAATGTTGTGTATCATCTAATATCTTCTCTATACCGGAATTTTCCTCCATTTACCATTCATTCCATTGCATCTTTTAGTAGTCAGTTTCTTTTTAACGAGTGATCCAGCTAATTTCTTTTTCTCTTCCTCTTCACTATCACCTTTTCTTCACCCACTCTTTCTAGCATGGCTTCATTTCTGATTCTGTCTGTCCATTTCACAAGCCATTCTTCTCCATATCTACATTTCAAATGCTTCTAATCGTTTCTTTTCAGTTTGTCGTAATGTCTGTTACTGCTCCATACGGTGTCAGACTCCACACAAAGCAATTCAACTACTCTCTTTTTATAGAGTTTGGCAGAAAATCTTCCTTTTTCTATTAAAAGCTTCCTTTACCATTGGTGTCATTTTTTGACTTCCTGGCAGAAACTCAAACTCATGTTATTGCTTATAGGACACCCCAAGTATTTAAAGCTGTCCACTAACTTGCTCTACTGCCTCATTTCGAATTCGCACTTTTATCTTCTATATTTTTCTTCCGATGACCATTTTCTTCATCTTGTTTGAATTTATCTTCATCCCATACTGCTGTCATTTTAATCCAGTAACGGATCCCTTAGTATCATCTCCTCTTCTGCTAACAACGCCATATCATCAGCAAATCTTATGCTCTTTATTCTTCTTCCTCGTGCTATCATCCCTTCCATGTTCTGGAAACTGTTCTTCTGTAAATCCTCCAAGTAGGTGTTGAATAGGGTAGGTGATAAAGGACAGATTTATGAATATCAAGTTGTAATTAAGTTACTTTATTACCCTATACTGTAAACATTTTACGTAGGTAACCAAAGGTTCTTTACCTCAACTTGCTTGTCTAGAAACCCTGTATATTCATTGAAAATATTGCGGCGCTGCTCAGTGACACCCTATACAGGGTGTTCCCGGGCTAGTGTTACTAACTTTCAGTGATGATGGCGAAGGGCACATGTATCAATTTGAGATCAGGAACCCTGGTCCGGAAACCGAGTCGAAAGTTACAAGAAAAAATAGTTCTGTGGAAATTAAATAATTTTATTCCTCTGTACACCTTATTTAAGTGTATCTATCTGTACATCTTACACATACTGTATTCACCTGACGTTGTTTACGTTGTCTACTTACAGTATTCCATTCAGTGCGCTGTCTGAGAGATGGGGGCAGGAAACTACACTAAAGCATTGCAGATAGCGTAAAGTGTAACGGACATGGTCGGTCCTGATATCCACGTCTATAGACAGCAGTGTATGTGTACAAGTTGCGGTGTCCAGTCGATCAGTCCTAGTGAAATGGAGGAATACACGAGAGCAGAATAAGCAGACCTGATTTTCGAATACGGCTGAGCCAATGGGAACAGTAGACAAGGTCACAGATTGTATCGGGTCAAGTATCCAGTTAGGAGACATCCGGCCCATACCATCTTTCCACGACTGTTCCAAAAGTTAAGGGCAGGAGGGCACGTGGTGCCAAATTACAATTCCATTTCCACACAAATATTTTTGCTTATAACTTTCGACTCAGTCATTTCCGGACCAGGGTTCCTTATCTCAAATTGATACATATGCCCTTCCCCATCATCCCTGAAAGTTTGTAACACCGCCTCGGAAGCAACCTGTATAGATGTATAGAGATACATTTTCCTTCATGGAAGAACATGCATTAATGTCTCCTTTAATTACGTTCCAGTTTTCCGAAACCTTTGAACAACTCTTCCAATAGTGTAATATTCGATGAAACCAGTACCGTTATACTTTTTGCACTCTAGTGACAACTCTTTCATCTAGGAAAGGAAACAATCTCTATACACTGTCCTTTGAGCAAAGGCATTTCAGAACTTCTTCTAAAAGAATTGAATTACTCCCTCCGTTTGAAGACAACGGTAAAAAGTAGTAGGTAGGAATTCTCATCGGAGACACTACAGGAAATAGAGCGATTTTGCTCGCGCGAGCTCCACCTGGAGGGTGGAGAGTGGAGTAGACGGAACTCTTGTTCTGAGTAGATGACGATCTGTCTACGAGAAAGAAAATTTCGAATAACAGAGAGGTTGAAGATTTTGCGAAAAGTCTTAAACCTGTATGAGTACAAAATATAAATATAAAAACACGCACAAGGACGGATTGTTTGGCCTTTCATCTATTCGGTTATTTACCTTCGATGGCATTGATGATGGCGAGATGGTATTTGACGAGATGAGGTCGAGGGTTTGCCATGTGACCATATGAAATTCGCCTGTTGAGAAAACCTAAAAAAATAAAATCCAACCAGGTAATCAGCTTAAGTGGAAATTGAACTCATCTGGATCAACAGGAAACGCATATACCGTCTGAGCTACGCCGGTGGTGGTATGAAAAGTACAAGTGAATTGAGGGAACCATGTTGTATCATTGGTTTCGTGTTATTCATCTGTAAAATCTGGAGAAGAATAGGATGCCCAAAGAAAAGACAGAAGAAAAATGTTGATAACTTTTAATTTTAAGTGTGAATTAAATTGTTTTTACATCTTGATTACACAACTAAAATTTAACAAGTGAAAGACACATAATACGTTTTCCGAAGTAAATTGTTGCTGTATACACTGGTAAAAACGGTACCAGTGGTATAACGGTAAAAATACCGTTTATTATAAATAAATCAGGTTTGTCTTCGATGAATCTGAATGAAAATTTAGTTATAGATGACAGTAATTGCTCTCAGCAATCTGTAGATGAACAAAAATAAAAAAATCAAACAAAGTAAAATACCTAGGATTATTATAGACCAACATTTATGATAGGATTTTCACATAAACTATCTGTGTCTTAAACTGCGTAAAACAATTTATAAATTTGTGTTACTAAGACACTTCATGGAAAAAATAACATGAAGACAAATATATTAGAGTCTGGTTCATTCTATCCTACATTATGGCATTATAGGATGGGGTGGTGCAATGAAGTCTTCACTCATGCCATTAATATTATTACAAAGGAGAATAATAAAATTATGTATTAAAATGGATTATATTAACATACACGCCTCATATACAAGGAATTTAATGTACTGAATATTAAACAAATATACATATATACCCTATTAAAATGGGGCGGACGGGTAGCTCAGTTTGTAGAGCAACTGGCTACGGACTGAAAGGTCCGGGGTTCGATCCCAAGTGGTGACAGGATTTTTTCTCGTTGCCAAACTTTCAGAACGGCCCCGAGGTTCACTCAGCCTCCTATAAAATTGAGTACCGGGTCTTTCCCGGGGGTAAAAGGCGGTCAGAGCGTGGTGCCGACCACACCACCTCATTCTAGTGCCGAGGTCATGGAAAGCATGGGGCTCTACCTCCATGCTCCCCAAGTACCTTCATGGCATGTTACTGGGATACCTTTACCTTTTACCCTATTAAAATACTAATAATAATAATTATCATGGCAAGACAAATTATATCATGCCCTTTGTTTGAACCCAAATGCAATTCTGAAGAAGGAATAAGGCATGCCTCAAATTTTGGCCCGAGAGTGTATAATAACTTCATTAAAAAGGCATTCAAAAATTAGCATCCATCGATAATAAATTATTTAAGAAGCAATCACTTCAACTAATTTTAAATACTGATTAGTATTCTAAATATATATATATATATATATATATATATATATATATATACACATTTTTTATATTTTATATATATACATTTTTTGTACTTAAATTTTTTTTATATTTCTCTCTTACATGAAATTTCTATGTTATAATTTTTTAAAAATTCAATAAACCAAATATAACTAAAATATGCTATCATTTATGTATGTAATATATTCCTCCATTATATTATTGCATAATATTTTGTATTTATTTTACAATTGTATTATTTAATACTTTATCATTTCATTTTATTATTGTTTAAAGGGACCATCGAACCTTGTACTTTATAGTTAACCGAATCTTCTATCGTTTACCTGATATAATTGCATTGTATTTCTTGTACTATTATTTGATATTCATCACTTTACTTTTGCTTACATATATTTGATATAATTTCATTGTACTTCTTATATTATTCTTTCTTGTATTATTAATTTTATATTCACCACTTTACTTTTGCTTACATACATTTGATTATTTAAATTAAACAATAAAAGAATTATTTTTGTGTAGGCTTAAACTTCTAATGTTTAGGTGAGGGGTTTGGACTTTTTCCATTGCTGTTGGTCACAATAAAAAATTAAGACAACGTTTGGAAGAGTGGTTCTCCCTTCGTCTTCAGGTGGAAAGAAGGAGAGAAGAGAAAAATCCTACTGTTGGGATCGTTACGTAAAGCTATTCTGTATGACTGATCGTTGATTCCTGGCTTCGGTGGAGATTCTAATTAAGAAAAACCCGAAGTCATTAGCAGTATGTTGGCACTAAACCAAACGGAATAAAGAAGATGGGTGTGAAATGGCTAAAAAATTGATGAAAGACACACAAAAGGAGGGGGTGGGGAAGTGAAAAATTGAACAAATGTTATGATACCACGATAGAAAATAAAAGAAAGATAAAAAGGAAAAACTAGTAACAAAGGACATGATAAAAACTACTACCGCCACCTAGCGGTAGCAGACATTACTACTAACTACTAAGCTGCAACACTAGGTTGCGTTGTCTGATGGTGGAGATGACCCCAGATGGTCTACGTGGTGTTGGTGACAGCATTCTTCCTCTTGTATTGAATATTTCTGATGTCTTGTTCAACTATGGGTAACCAAATATCCGGAAGAAGTAGACTAGGTTGATTAATGGCATTGTCCGAAAAACTCATATGTGCGGCTTCCTTGTATTTCCTCTGTGTCAGAGAACGCTCAGTTTGTAGGATTGAAGTATTTTCCCACTTTATTTTGTGTCCGGATTCAAAGCTGTGTTGTACTATTCTTGATTTATCTATTAGGCATTGTTTGAAGTTGTACTTGTGCTCCTTAATTCTTGTGGACAGAGGTCTGCTCGTTTCACCTATATACACGCGACCGCATTCACACGGAATGTTACAAATGCAGTCTCTGGTATCCATGTCATTAGGTTTGGGTTTGTTGTTGGACAGGATTCGGCTGAATGTACTCTCTGATTTGAAGACCGCTCTGATGTTATATTTCTTGGAGATTTTCTTGAATTTTTCAGAGGTGCCTTTTACATATGGGATAACTATGGGGTACTTAGAGGGTCAGGGAGAGGATCGCTCTTGTTTTTTCGTTATAATTTATGGCCTTTTTTATGAATTTTTGGGGATAACCATTATAATCTCCACCGAAGCCAGGAATCAACGATCAGTCATACAGAATAGCTGTACGTAACGATCCCAACAGTAGGTTTTTTCTCTTCTCTCCTTCTTTCCACCTGAAGACGAAGGGAGATTGTGACTACCAGCAATGGAAAAAGCCCAAAACCCTCACCTAAACATTAACAATCCACCATTGCTTAACCAACCCCTCATTTAGATCAACATTAAACTTCTAGTATTACTTTATAATTATTCAATGTAAACTCCACTTCCGGCCACTAGCTTTTGTTTCATCGGTAGTGCCAACCAAAAGTGTACCATTATTATTATCGTTCAAATAAAATTATTATTATTATTATTATTATTATTATTATTATTATTATTATTATTATTATTATCATTATTATTCATTTTATAAGTTATATCGTTTTTCTGGCAGTATGACCTAAGTTTAATAATAACTTTAATTATCGTAATATATGTACGTTTGCAATCCAAGAGGCTGAACTGCCTGAATCCTACAGTGAAGACTTCTAATTCATTCTGTATTGCAGCTTATAATTTTAAAGCCAACTGCGAAAGGAGACGAGAATCTCAGAGATCGCAACTCTCGTATTTTGCTGACGGCGAAGTGGCTCAGCAAACTATGCATGAATTAACGGCAGGACGAGGACGTTCTTGCAGCTGCTGTGTTAATATTTGCTCTGCTAGGGTGTGAAATTCACTTCTGGATGTTACGGGAACAGATATCGCCATCGGCGAATCGATAAAATGAGAGAGAACGCGGCCACATTCTAACTGTGACCTTTATGATGTTACACATTTCCCGATGCGGCAGTGTTTGGTATTTTTATCGATAATGCATAATCGATTGTTTAAAATTAAACTAATGGAATCAGATTAGTGGTCTCGGGCGGGCCGCTAGATAAGAGACAGACCATTTCCTCTATCTGAAGAAGTCGCTATTTTCGTCCCCTGCAATATTAATCACGGACCAAACTCATCACGCCAAGTTGTAAGGCGAGATACATCGCCTCGTAATGGGTTGATCCCCTGAGATAGTGTCTCACGGCAGCGGATTGACTTATGTAACAATTAGTTGTTTAAATTCACGCCCACCCAAATGTCAAAGGGTTATGCCAGCCAACGCCCCCTCAGTCTTCTTTAATTTAATTACGATATTTATAGTGATTCCTCCGTCCTGTCTCAAGTGGGTTCGTATCCGGCTGTAAGTCCACGGCACGCAGATTTGATTTACGACAAAAGAAATGGAGATTTATCGGCCTTCCCTAGGAATAGATAAGAGGAGGACTATGAGACGCACTCATGAAATCTGTGCCAAATAGTATGAATTGGGCATTAGAATTCGTGACAGCCAATTTTCTAGAGTAACTGTACGGTTTTAGGTCCAAAGAAGGAAACCTACCCAGTTTTATGCCTAAAATGATACCGAAACGAAAATTGGGGTTTTGGCATAAAATCATACCCCAACCCTTACGTTTATCTTTCGCGCGTGGTCATTTTTCTTTTCTTTAAGGTGCTACAGCAACAGTTAAATGAGAAGTTCAGAATCATAGTGGGCCAATCGACATTTACTAAAACCGTAGAAAACAAGGGTTAAAATGAAGTTATTACCATAATTCAAGAGAAACATATAGCAAGTAATATAAAGTATACATTAAAACTAAATGATATGTGAATCTTCATTAAACTATTGTATTCACTTGATTTTAACCCTTGCTTTCCCCGTTTTTAATAAATGGCGCTTGGCCCACTATGGCTCTGACCCCTTCAAATGAGAGTTGTTCGATGAAGTTAGAGTGGCGTTTTCTCAAAATACATTTTTTACAATTAAAAATGCTCCAAGTGCTTCAATTTTACTCCGATATCCTTGAAAATGAATTATATAATATATTTGTGTATAAATTATACCATGAATTAAAATATAATATAATATATAAGCATTGCTTTCAAAACATTGAGTCAAAATCTGAAAAAGTTAATTTCTTAATTCTTAATAGCCTATGGGTTTTGATGAAATGTGGTTTAATATTGAAATGACGAGTAGAAATAAATTGGATGGGACACAGTAAACAAGCAATTCTTTCGTCTTCAACAACAAAATAATCATATTCCCATTACCTTTGGAACTAGTATTTCTTCACGAGTTTAGATTTTGCCATGTTTCAGTTCTCTTTAAACTGCAGTACATTTATTTATTTATGCATTTATGTATTTATTTATGTATTTACTTATTTATTTGGCTGGAGTGCGTTACAATGTTGAATGACAGCATTGACATCAGATCATATAGCTATCACTCACTTATCAACGTACAATTTATTTATCGTCCTATTGCTAGTAAAACCAGTTAAGACCAGTAATATAAGTTTTGTAAGAACAGGAATTAAAACTTTATTAATGCACGAAAAATCATAATAAATTCTTCAAGTAAAGTAGTTGGTTTGTTGCCTGCATACAACATTTCGGACTTATTTCATTTTAGTAGAATACAGCGCACGGAAAAACAAGTCGGAGACTGTACTTAACTTATTTTACATAAAAAGTTGATTTAAATCGGCTTTACTAGCAACAGGATGATATATACATAGGTAGGCCTTCTTACATTATATGCACACATACATTTTAAAATTTATTTTACATGTATTTTAATATATTTATTTCCCTCATTCATTTTCCTCTTACTTTCTAAAGGTATGTTCCTAAGAATTTTATTATCTGTTCATTTGTAATTCTTGATAGCGTATTGTATACGTACCGCCGCGAGAATGAATGTTGATGCAGCCAACCGTAACTAGAACGTTATGACCGCACAGGTAAAAAAGGTGGGTGGGGTAAGAAAGGGCAGTAAAACAGTCGCTCTTGGGAGTTACAATTCTGGAGGTCTGCTTTAGCTCCATAAGGATATCAGACACATATCTTGCGAAATTAAGCATAGTAATTAGATTAGATTAGATTAGATTAGATTAGATTTATTTATTTAACCTGGTAGAGATAAGGCCGTCAGGCCTTCTCTGCCCCTCTACCAGGGGATTACAACTATAACATGAACAATAAGATTACAATTAATATTAAATTTACAATTACAATTACAATAAAAATTAAAGTACGACAAGAATACCTGATTAATGAAAGCTAGACATTTTATCATAGAAGTTAAGAACAAAGAATATTTTTGTATTTACTAAATTACAAATTAAACCTACAATAACAAAATTCTATAGTGATGAAATTACCGGATATTGAGATATTTTGTGGTAGATTAAAAGAACTATTTACAAGAAACCATGTCTGAACGAGTCTCAATTACTGACCAAGTGCCTAGTAAGTTTGCGTTTGAATTGAATTTTATTTCGACAGTCCCTGATGCTAGCAGGTAATGAATTCCAGAGTCTTGGCAGGGCTATTGTGAAAGAGGATGAGTATGAGGAGGTGCGATGGGATGGTAACAGGTAACTTTTCTTATTATTAATATGAATAAATATTCACAAAAATATACGTATAAATAAATGAAACAATATATATAAAAAAAACGCATATGTGCAAAGTACCGACTAATATTGTTTTTATCGGGCTATTTTACGACGCTGTATCAACATCTCAGGTTAATCAGCGTCTGAATGATATGAAGGTGATAATGCCGGTGAAATGAGTCCGGGGTCCAGCACTGATAGTTACCCAGCATTTGCTCCTATTGGGTTGAGGGAACCAAAACATTGCAAACTTCGTCTTATTCCATATGAAAAACTAATCGCAAGATACGTGCTCTAATCTTTAAGCGGTTTAAAATAGTGTCCTGCAATGTTCGAACATGAGAGAGACAATCAAGATATTACAAACTTCGTCTTACATCGTATTTAATATGAAGAACTAATAGCAAGATCTGTGCTAAAACATGAAGGGGTGGACAGCGTATATTTTTATAACAAGATGGAACAAATACGACATGCCTTCTTTTGCAGAGTGAAAATCGACTAACTTGAATCGAACATAGTGCCTGTAATGCACGTCGTTAATACTTCCATCGCACAAATATTGTGTCTGAGCACCTGTGATTAATTTGAATATTATGTTAAGAATGTAATTATAGCTGTTTTCTGTCAGTAATTGATATAGTAACAACTGTCATGTATTTTTAAAACATAATGTGTAACAGATCCGTTTCTTCAAAGTAGACTTCGGTTCTTGTCACGCTCGACAAACTTGAACAGAATATAGAGCTTGAAATGCACGACACTAGTCGGTACAATGTAATGTACTAAGCTGCAACTTTAACATTTTTCCACCATTACTTGATCACTTGCTTAAATCTAGTGATTTTCTAGCTGTTAGATTCACTTCACTACTGGCAATACTTCCTCGATTACACACGTCACAACTGTCACGATTGTTAATCATTTTGTAACTGTTAGGTTGGCACAATTTGAGATATTACTCAGACGAGACAAGCTATTCTAAATTATTTATCAGATGCCATATTATGTGCATATTTTATTTAGCAAATATAGTATAATATAATATTTTGCGGAAATGTAATTAATATTTCTTTATATAGGGAGTTGTATGTGATGTTACTTGTTTTCATAACATCACTTGGAGTCATTTGTTTTCATTTCATTATGTTGGTCTGAGACGGCACTGATTAAACGCATTGTTATTTTAAAACTCGTGTATCTCGTTAAATATATATATCAGTCCTATAAAAATTTTGCATGGAATAAAACTCACTGAAAACTGTTTTTAAATAAACGTTTTTTATGTAACATTTGTCATAAAAATCAATAATAAGCGAGATATTTCGATTTATATAATTCCGACTCCTTTATAATCTCCTTTTAAATAATTTTGAATGCCATAAACAGCCTAAAATCTAAGTGGGAACTAAATTTACATACCAGTTTTCATACAAATCAGTTCAGCCCTTATCGCGTGAAAAGTAATCCAGTCTGACAGACAGACATACATACGATTTTTGGTCTCAGAATGGTTAATTATAGGCCTACATGTTAACGCCAATTATTTTTGGAAGAGTGAAAATTATCAAAAAATTTTGGTTACAGATTTATTATTAGTAGTATTGTTAGTAAAGATGTACAGGGACATCATTTTATTTTTACTTCAATTTTTATTGTACCTGAGTTTTTTAATGTACTTCACTCCCACCCCTTCTACTAATGAAGTTCCTCCACACAGATCCAAGACCCATAGCGTAAACAGCACTGAGTTAGCGAGTATAGTACGTTCCAGAAATATGTTCGTGTTTTCCAGTGATGAAAGAGCTTTCAATATTGAATCATATTTTCGCACAGGTACTATCCGTTTGCGTACGTCGCATCCAGATTTCCCCCACCTGCTTCTGTTGGCCCCTCTGTAAAAGCTGGGCTGTCTTAGCTCTTTTCTGGAAACATTAATTTCTGTTAGGAATTGGACTTTTACGTAATATTATACAACTGTTTAAAGTAACTTAAATAAAAGGGCCTCGTTAAGTAATTAACTGTCACGTGATTTCCTCCCTTTCTACGATCTTGCGGCATAACCACTTGGACGGACAGTAGATAGCATGTCTGAGTAATTTTATCTGTGCGGGTCGGGCAGAAGTGAAGATTGACTTTACAGTACGTAAGGTACTCTTTTATAGAGTAGGTACAGAATTATTTCAACATGAGTTACTAGTACGAAGGACGAAACTGACAATTGGAATTAGATGCAGTAATCTATAGTGCGATAATATGCACAAAAGAACTGAAGCCTGTATCGAAATGAACGGCCACCATTTTCAAAAATGTGTTTAAATATTCATATTAAGAGTATTTTTCAATTTAACTTCATTCTCTATATTGTACGCTAATGTGCTGTAGGCAGTATAATATACACTGCATAATGAATATGTCCGAATGGATAGCTCAGTTCGTGAGTAAAAACACGTATTGTTAATACTGACTATATTTTGATTAAACAAAAACATAATGAAAATTATCGAACTCAAAATCGCGATATTTCCTAGTTTACGTAAATGGATGAACTACTTTTCTTCCCTCCTATACCTAGCAGAGTGATTTGTTTGTGTTTTACGCCAGTATCATCGAACTACAGTTATGGAAGGGGGTAGCAAACTGTATTTCCGGTTCTCTAAAGGTATAGCCAGGTTAATATTAAAAATGTTAGTAAAAATAAAATGATGTCCCTGTAGAATACATGATGAGAAAATTACACGAGGAATACACAAAATGGGGTTTTACAATAAACTGGGATAAAACTGAATATTTGTGTATAGGGGGTATAAGTAAAATTCTGAATTTGAGTAATAATATAACAATAAAATCATGTAATGAATTCACATATTTAGGAGCAAAATTTGATAATACAGGGAGATATGAAAATACGATAAATTCAAGAATAATTAACGCCAGGAAAGTTACAGGAACACTAAATTCTATTCTATGGCAGAAGAACATTAGGACAAAAACAAAAATGATTATATATGAATCCATAGTTAAAAGCACATTACTCTATGGATGTGAAGTTTGGCAGATACCTGAGCGTATGAAAAATAAGCTTCTATCTACTGAAATGGATTTCTTGAGAAGATCAGCCATGAAGTCAAGACTAGATAGGGTTAAGAACGAGGATATTAGAAGACTTGTGCATAAAGAGAAAACAGTCATCGAAGAAATACAAAGAAGTCAGTTAATTTGGTACGGACATGTTCAGCGGATGGAAAACGAAAGACTGCCGAAAACTATCTTGAAATGTGTTCCAAATGGGAGAAGAAGAAGAGGGCGACCGCGAGATACACGGATTAAAGGAGTTAATAATGCTATGTCACAGAGAGAGTTACAAGATGGTGATTGGGAGGACAGAAGAAGATGGCAACTGGGATCCGGAAGGCGACGCTTCTCGCTGTGAAGCCGGACATATATATATATATATTTTTTAGTAGGTTATTTTACGACGCTTTATCAACATCTTCGGTTATTTAGTGTCTGAATGAGATGAAGGTGATAATGCCGGTGAAATGAATCCGGGGTCCAGCACCGAAAGTTACCCAGCATTTGCTCATATTGGGTTGAGGGAAAACCCCGGAAAAAACCTCAACCAGGTAACTTGCCCCGACCGGGAATCGAACCCGGGCCACCTGGTTTCGCGGCCAGACGCGCTGACCGTTACTCCACAGGTGTGGACTTATATATATAAGATTTTTCCGTAAAGCCCGAGAAAATGAAATCGGGACTTAAGGGGACACTCAACTTAAAAATTGGAGAATTAGTGTCATAGAAATGAAAAATTAAATTTCTACACTAATTTACGTGACAGAACTAAATCAATACGCAAAATTCTTCCCCTATTCATTGAGAAGTCACAGTCAAAAGCACAAACCCAAAAAATAAAAAATGATAATTAAAAGTGATATTTCAATTATTGATTGATTAAACATCGAAATATTTTTTATTTTGAAAAGTATTGGATGTAATGAGCTGAGATTTTGCATGTTACTTTCCATGTGTATATTAAACATTTTCTCCAAATTTGAAAAAGATTGGTCAAATAGGAAAAAAGTTCCAAAATTTAGTTGAGTGTCTTCTTAACAATAGCTATTCACCATACGAAGCCTTCCAGTACCGCGTGTTTAGAACGTTTAACCGATGTTTAATGTATTGATTTTCAGAACTATAAAAGAATAAACAAACAGGATATAATTACAGTTTTATTTGGAAGGTTTCATACAAAGACAAAATATTAAAGAGATAAGGTCTAATGAATACGCGGTTGTACCGCCGGCCAATTAAAAGGCTGCAAGATTAGAGCGTTTGTCTGCAGGTGCCGCTTTTACAGCAGTGCTATCATTGTGTCCGCGAAACAATTCCATGTAGAGGATTGTTGTGTGCTCATCCAGGAGAGGCGGAGAGGGTGTTGTCCTGTCAAACAGTCGTTCATACAATGCGGGGCTGGCCGACATCATGTCACGGCCACCCTCAAACTGAGCAGCTGGGGGTGGACGTGTATTTTATAAACCATTTAAGCTGGACTCCTCACTTTGTGTATGATTCCCTCTCATATAGCACTGTCACTTGTTTCTGTACCAAATGTGACCGAGGCTGACTAGCGATTTGAACAAAAAACGTAACGCAAAGCTTAAAAATCACAAACAGTTGGCCCAGTAGAAAGAAAAATTATAAATTACGACACTTGGTATAACGAGAAACTGAATAATGCGCGCAATCTTTCGTCCTTGCGAGGGATCTCGAGTTATGAGATCTTCAAGCCTTGTCTGCAGGTCTCACACCTGATATTCCATGCAGAGTAGCGCAGATAAAAGTAGCCCGTGTAAGTATAGAGTAAATACAAAAGCGAAGTGCTGAAAAGGACTCGCCTTTTATAAGTGGCCCCTGAAGCATTAACACAGCTTTGCACAGGAAATAAATTAAATACCGATATACTGATATTGCAAACCTAATTTCGATAATCGATATATATATATATATATATATATATATATATATATATATATATATACTAGGTGTTCATTTCAAAGTGTGTCATGACGTCACTGTTGATCAGTCAGCGATTTGAAGCGAGTTTCAGCTTTTGTGTCAGAAAAGTTGCCTCTTAATCAAGGGGTTCAATCTGAACTTGAGAACGTGTACGGAAGTGGCCGGCAGAAGCTGCAGTTATGACGTAAGAGCCAGTCAGGCCTCAAGAGCTTGGAAGAGCGAGCAGTTGAGTCGTATTACTGTTAACACGCACCAGCGCAGTGGCGCCAGTGCAGCAATGATACGACAGTTCTTGGAGATAAATTGATGGAATCACATTCCTGTATTTTGCTAGGGAATAACTACTCTGCGGTCATGATGGCAACATTCTTGGCAAATTCCCCGTCATTAAAAGAACACATGTTCTTTGCAAAGGCTAGTGAAATCCTATATCTTAAGCCTTAACTTACCATTGATTCACTGACAGTGTGTTCCCTAGCTTCACTTAACAATTTATCTTTCAATTGCTGCACTAGTACTTGTCGATAATCATTTGTGTGGCATAGAGAATAATGGCATTGTATATTGAATTTCTTTACACGCTGAAACAGCTTGCCACAAATCAAACACTTCGCCATTCCTCCATACTCCATAACACAGTTTGATCTCGACAAAGCATTTAGCTTGGGCACGATAGTAACACAAAGTGATGGTGTGTTTCAAAAGTTGAAATATACTTTGCGTACTACTCACCAAGTTAGGGCCTAGATAGTTCAATCTGTATATTGTGTAGGAAAATGTCTATTAAAAACACTTGAACTGTTTTCAAGTTTCCAAGCAGACAAAGTGTTGTAGTACTACTTAAATTATTTATTTCTATATTTATATATTTATAGCAGTTTCAGAGCTTCATTTACATAATGCGAACACTTCTGCAGCTGGCTGTATTATGAATTTCATATTATTATAAGTATATTAAATTTGATTACAAACCAAAATATTTTGTTACATTGATTTATCACGGATGTACAGTTTTGTTTTCGTACAAATGTATTGTAATTGTGCTGTTTCCATACTACCTCAGACGAATGGATCGCTCTCTGTCAGTGCATAGACCCGCACCACCACTGTTCAGTTGAACCTTCTCTCCTCGCTGTGCTCAGTATGCAGACATTGCAGAGCAAAGAGCGTGGTGGCTCCGTGGTATGACGTCACAGAGCACGGAACATGCCGGTCACTGGTGTACGGTATAACTTGAACGTCGTAGCAACAGATGGCGGTCTGTACGGTCTGTGTGCTACCATAACCTCTTTCGAACGGTGTTTTGCGCGGCCAAGTCGTACGCAGGTTATTTGTTATCATCGGTTGCGTACGGTAACATTCCACAACACAAATCAAATGCTCCGTGTCCATGTTGACAGTCGAAGTTAATGTCAACAAATACTGTACGTCAGTAATCGTCTTAACCCTCTCCCCATATCCCGGCAGTAAGAAAAACTCACCTCAGTACATGTTTCGAAATAGTTCACATTCCTGCCACTACCGGCGTTACCGTACGTATCGGTAAGTACTCTTCTGAATAAACGCCGTACTTGGTAGGCAACTTCTCTGGCAGATAAGTAATACACCTCAGCGGAAGTGTAGGAATATTGAATTCTCTAGGCTCATCGACTAGCCACGTGACGGCATACATCGAGCCATGATACACTTTGAACTGAACACCCAGTATATATATATATATATATATATATATATATATATATATATATATAATTTTATTTGGTTATTTAACGACGCTGTATCAACTACTAGGTTATTTAGCGTCGATGAGATTGGTGATAGCGAGATGATATTTTGCGAGATGAGGCCGAGGATTCGCCATAGATTATCTTGCATTCACATTACGGTTGGGGAAAACCTCGGAAAAACCCAACCAGATAATCAGCCCAAGCGGGGATCGAACCCGCGCCCGAACGCAACTTCAGACCGGCAGGCAAGTGCCTTAACCGACTGAGCCACGCCGGTGGCTATATATATTTTTTTTCAGAAAATATATCGATATATCGAACGATTATCGATATATCGCTATTCCGTAAGCAAACTGCATTTTCAGGTGTACAATTACTCTATTACAATAAAATAGCTTAAATTTTAATATTCCTTTTTTACCGCTGAAATTAACATCATAACATTTAAAAGCATAACGGTCTTCCTAATAAAAACTCTATATACAGACGTTTAACTGTCTTATAATTATACAATGAGTAGCTCGTTTATAAGTCGTGTGTAATTTCCTTACTAATAATCACTACATACGTCGTGTATAACAGTATAACTGTTACACAGCCACGTCATAGTTTTGTCATTACTTTATTAGGAAAAGTAATAGAATATTTGAGGTTCTCTATTGCATCCGGTAGAGCACTCTGGTGTACCGTGTTAAGTATCGATAGTACAACTGGCTCTGATGGATTACCACATTGTATTTTGGTCAAAGAGTACAAGCTACAGCAATGCTCCTTGATTTGTTCTTCTGTGGTTACAAGGCAACCGTCATCATAAAATGACAGTCGATACGAACAGCTGTTAGAGGGGCGGCCATTTTTTCCCTATATACAACGCTTAAACAAGGGGTTTCGTGTATATAACTACTGCAAAGCGATTCGCATTATACAGTTACAGACTGTTCATACATCCATAGCTTATGCATGGTTTATTAGTAACGTTTTCTGTCTATACTCTGCATAAGTCTCGCATAAAAACTATACACGGTTTATTAGTAAGACGGTAAATGTAAAACTGAATAATAGGCAATACATTTTCAATACCATATGATGTAGGTCCTAACCAAAATCAAAATTATGATGGCCTTAAGGCGAAATTAAATGATATAGTGGGAAGAGTTAAGTGAACTCTACATGGTTGAGTATTTGATATTGGAACACGATTAAATTATTCTAATTTTATATAGGATTCAATCCAGTATACAGATATAATGCTCTTTTCTATCTAACAATGTAATCATTTTTAAATGTAAGTAAACAGAACTTGTAATTATTTTTAAATGTAAGTAAATCGTACTTGACAAACTTCACAGTTGATTTGATACAATCCTTCTATACTAAGTTCCTATTGCAAGTTATTGTTACACTCCAACATTCCAAATAACAATGGTGATGATTATAGGGATAGAATTCTTATGCACTAAAAAGATATAATAAGAAAACAATGTCAGCACTAGGTTGTGCATACAAATCATAGAAGTAAACAAATGTCACATCGGTATTAAATCCTTGTTTCTCTATCCATTTCAAAACACATAAATAAAAGTTTTGATACCCGTTTTGAGATCACACGGTTCCCTTTCAGGGTGGGAGTTGCTCCTGATTTGGAGAACATTAATAACAAACCTCCTGTCTGTCTCACGTTCGCACACGCTGCATTTTGAATTTGATGCTGCATATAAAACAGTTTGAATTCGAATTCCAATCCAGTCAATTAGAGGAAGGTATTGAGTGAGGTTGCACAATTATATAACTGTCCAGGTTCATTTGAGAATAAGGAGCTTAGGAAAATATTTGGGGCTAAGAGGGATGAAGTTACAGGAGAATGGAGAAAGTTACGCAACACAGAACTGCACGAATTGTATTCTTCACCTGACATAATTAGGAACATTAAATCCAGACGTTTGAGATGGGCAGGGCATGTAGCACGTATGGGCGAATCCAGAAATGCATATAGAGTGATAGTTGGGAGACCGGAGGGAAAAATACCTTTAGGGAGGCCGAGACGTAGATGGGAAGATAATATTAAAATGGATTTGAGGGAGGTGGGATATGGTGATGAAGACTGGATTGATCTTGCTCAGGATAGGGAGGGACCGATGGCGGGCTTATGTGAGGGCGGCAATGAACCTCCGGGTTCCTTAAAAGCCAGTAAGTGAGAAGTAAGTAGGCCCTATTATTAATATTATTATTATTATTATTATTATTATTATTATTATTATTATTATTATTATACAGTAATTATTGATGCAATATTTATAGTAGGTTATAATTTAAGTAAACTGGTATTCAAGCAAGTAAAAACCAAGAATTGATATTACAAAAGAAACTAATGCAATAATTATCAACAAGTATAATAAAATAAATATGTCAATATTTTTTAATCAGAAGAATACGTACCCCTTGAGACAACTCCACGAACCCCGGGGCTATGTGTACCATAGATTGAATACCACTGGGCTAAATTAACATTATTGAATAGCAAGAAAGCAAAATTGAAAACAAATATAAAAATGAAATAATTAAAATTCTAGTTTAAGACCTCAATGGAATACGAGAATGTGTACTACTGTATAGTCAAGAAATCTATGAACGGTACCGTTTTAAAGTAACTCACTGGAAAATGACTGAACTTCTACAGGGGCATAATTTTCTATTGTACCTGAGTTTTTTAATGTACTTCACTCCCACCCCTTCTACTAATGAAGTTCCAATGTCCTCGTCACAGAATCAAGGCCGCATAAGTAAGCAGTACTGAGTTAGTGAGTGTAGTACGTTCCAGAAAAATGTTCGCGTTTT
This sequence comes from Periplaneta americana, assembly GCF_040183065.1. Taxonomy (NCBI): domain Eukaryota; kingdom Metazoa; phylum Arthropoda; class Insecta; order Blattodea; family Blattidae; genus Periplaneta; species Periplaneta americana. The sequence goes on from NC_091124.1 coordinate 169,762,685, forward strand.
CCAGTGACGAAAGAGCTTTCAATATTGAATCCTATTTTCGCACAGGTACTGTCTTCCGTTTGTCTACGTCGCATCCCGATTTCCCCCACCTGCTTCTGCTCGCCCATCTGTAAAGACTAGTTAGTGGCTGGGCTGTCTTAGTTCTTTTTTGAAAACATTAATTTCTGTTAGGGATTGGACGTCTACGTAATATTATAAAACTGTTTAAAATAACCTCAATAAAAGGGCCTCGTTAAGTAATTAACTGTCACGTGATTTCCTCTCTTTCTACGATCCTGCGACATAACGACTTGGACGGACAGTAGATAGAAATTTTTGAGCAATTTTATCTGTGCAGTCGGGCAGAAGTGAAGACTGAGTTTACAGTACGTAAGGTACTCTTTTATGGAGTAGGTACATAATTATTTCAACATGAGTTACTAGTAAGAAGGATGAAACTGGTAATTGGAATTAGGTACAATAGTCTATAGTGCGATAATATGCATAAAAACCTGAAGCCTGTATCGAAATGAAAGGCCACCATTTTCAAAAATGTGTTTAAAAATCCATATTATGATTCTTTTTCAATTTAACTTAATTCATTGTAAGCTAATGCGGTGTAGACAGTATAATATACAATACATAATGAATACGTTCGTGTGGATAACTCAGTTCGTGAGTAAAAACACTTATTGTTAATAATGTACTGTATTTTGTGCTCGACCATGCCGAAATGTAGTAATTATACACCTGGTAGTAGCCCTTTAATGCACCTCATTAAAGTACACCTATTCATTAAAGTTAAGATGTTCAGCCAATAACAAATTACCTTTGTACCATTATAAAACCGCAAGTATCGATTATTTTCGGATATGCAATCGAAAGACAATTAGCGAAAAGTCACGGAGGCTGGAAATCCAATACTGTCGCAGAAGGTTATGTTCTGGTACTACAATAATTAGCGTTAATTATAAATAATATTCAAATAAATTCAATTTGTCATCTCGTTTTTCAATTCTAAATCAATTTCCAGGTTATAGCAAGACTAATGTTCATCTTATTCTCTACGTTACATCAAGGTCAATGACATTCGATCTCGGAAAAAATCAATACTTTCGCGTCTGCGCACATCTCACAATTCAGGTCAGTTCGCTACTCACTTACATAACTATAACATGATGTACTTTTGAATAATTACAAGTTAGAAATATAGTCGAGCATAAAAAGTCGTATGAAACTTGCCTATAATGGTAATTAAGATGCTCGTATGAAAATTATGAAACTCGCTTGCGCTCGTTTCATAAACAAACATACTTGTGTCTTAATTACTACCATTATAGGCTCTTTGCATAATGTACTATTATTAAACAAAAGCCTATTGAAAATGATCAAACTCAAAATTGCGATATTTCCTAGTTTACGTAAATGGATGAACTATTTTTCTTACCTCCTATACCTAGTAAAGTGATTTGTTTGTATTTTACGCCAGTATCATGGAACTCCAGTCGTGGAAGGGGGTAACAAACGGTATTTCCGGTTCTCAACCGTTAATCCAAATGTATAGCCAGGTTAATATTAAAATTGTTAGCAAAAATTACATGATGTCCCTGTACTATAGTAAGCTACCTGTAGATGCATTGGAATTTAGTCTTCAATATCTGAAGCTTAGTTTGCGTTTCAATTACGAAGGAAAAAAATTGTCATTAGAGTTGATGGATATGCAGCGCGTAAGCAGGTAAACTATATGTGGCCTTAGAATCAAGTTAGCAGAAGGGGAATTTTCTTCCTTTCTCGTCCCAGCAGGCCACGTCTTCCCACACCTGTCATCACAGCATTCATCGGAGAATAGCCGCCGCATGGCCGCACATCTGAATAATGCATCGAACCTCAGCCCAGACCACAAGCGCCGGCGTAATTGGGTTGTTTAAAGACGGGCCGAAGCATAACATAACAAAGCGGTTTAATGTCAAAACTCCAGTAGAATGATCGTAAAACCACAATAACATTAATGCATAATTAAATATGTAGTACGTGATTAAGAAATGATAACATTATTGGTAGATACGCATGCAGCGAAGAATTTCAATCTCATTAGGGGATTTACTTTTAGTCCATTTGAAACTGATATACTAAAACGGACAGCACGTGGAATCTGAACCTAACACAACGTCGAAGGTCTCACCGACAATGGACAGCACGTGGAATCTCAACCTAAGACAACGTCGAAGGCCTCACCGACAACGGACTGCGCGTGGAATCTCAACCTAAGACAATGTCGAAGGCCTCACCGACAACGGACAGTACGTGGAATCTCAACCTAAGACAACGTCGAAGGCCTCACCGACAACGGACTGCGCGTGGAATCTCAACCTAAGACAACGTCGAAGGCCTCACCGACAACGGACTGCGCGTGGAATCTCAACCTAAGACAACGTCGAAGGCCTCACCGACAACGGACAGCACGTGGAATCTCAACCTAAGACAACGTCGAAGGCCTCACCGACAACGGTCAGCACGAGGAATCTCAACCTAAGACAACGTCGAACGTCTCACCGACAACGAACAGCACGTGGATTTTTATTTTAGTAGGTTTTTTACGACGTTTTATGAACAGCTTAGGTTATTTAGCGTCTGAATGAGATGAAGGTGATAATGCCGGTGAAATGAGTCCGGGGTCCAGCACCGAAAGTTACCCAGCATTTGCTCATCTTGGGTTGAGGGAAAACCCCGGAAAAAACCTCAACCAGGTAACTTGCCCCCACCGGGAATCGAACCCGGGCCACCTGGTTTCGCGGCCAGACGCGCTGACCGTTACTCCACAGGTGCGGACGACAGCACGTGGAATCTCAACCTAAGACAACATCGAAGGTCTCACCGACAACGGACAGCACGTGGAATCTCTACCTAAGACAACGTCGAATTCTCACAGACAACGGACAGCACGTGGAATTTCAACCTAAGACAACGTCGAAGGCCTCACCGACAACGGACAAACACCTCTATGCGCTAAGTGAGATTCGAATTCAGAATCAGTGCTTTTCCATGATTTTAAAGTTTTTGTATACACTGCAGCCGGGATGATTGTAAATATGACAACAAAATCCAAAGAAAATGATAAGCAGAGTATAACATGGAATTCAGTTGACCATAAAATACAGATGATGCTGGCAATAACTGATAAGTAGACTACGGACTTTTCAGACACTTATCGCAAGTTAACTGCAACTGCACTGCATGAAGTCTCTTCTAAACACAGGTATGAATAAGATTTAGCAACAGAACGCGTTCGGACCCAACCGAAATGATGTTTACATGTATGGTGAATAGAATGAGTAATAAGGTAAAATACAGCATAGTGAATGAATGAATGAATGAATGAAGTGCATTTATTGATACACAATAAATTATACAAACTCATGTACATAAGATCCTTCGCACGAGACCGTACGGCCATTCGTGCTATAACTATGCACAGTTTGAATCTTCAAAACGAAAATAATACTACTAATAATAAAATAGTAAAACAACAATTATTATTATTATTATTATTATTATCATTATTATTATCGTTATCATTAATTATCACAATTACAACTAATCTAACTTCATACCAAATTTTCACAAAAAAATAAAACCAAAATAAATGTAAAATATGAAAGAAATAAAAATAGTGAAACATATATATATATATATATATATATATATATATATATATATATATATATATATATATATATATATATATAAAACAATTCAATTCAATTCCTTATTGAAACTGCAATACATAATCCAAGTAATAAATATGAAGATAATACATAAAAAAACATATACACACGCAATAAAAAAGCAAATAGAAAAACACACAAATAGAAAAAGAACATTATCCCCTAATTATCTCATTCGATCAATGTTAATACTACTCATTGCAACACTAATAAATAACTCTTTCCCTTATTTTCTCGGCCCTTTCCCCCTCAGCCAGTTCCATCCTCAACTGTCGAACTTTTGCCATAAATTTTCCCACATTCTCACAGAATTTAGCGTTATTTAATATATCGTATGTTGCAAAGTGACAGCATAGTACTTAATACAAAATTAGAAACATTGACGTACCGTATATGTGAAATTTATGCTTACGGAAACCTTGTCGTCACATTGAGAGCTTAATACGCACATTTACATTCGCAATACTTTGGTATTAAAGTAAGTGAAAAAGTAAAACAGACCCGTGGACTCTTTACCCCGTACGAGCGTGCTCTTGTCCCGCTGACAAGGTAAGTTTGCGGTTCGGCTCTCGGATCCAAGTCGCCTCATCAGTGCGTGGCATACAATGTGGAATTTTATAACACGGAGTGTTTTAAGGTTCAAGGTGTAATATAATAGGCCTACATACTATTATCACTAACGTACAAATGTGATCAAACCAGTGACACGTTTTTAATGCTAAATTCATAATAAAAATAGCGGTAATATTACAATATATTTCAAGCAAAAATCTCCTCATAAATCAACTTTTACATTTATTTAGCAAAATATATTTTTGAGCCTCATAATGCTGTGTAGCCGATATGGCAGCAAAAGAAGCAACTCGTCTTCCTATACAGGATATGGACATAGCCACTTGGAATAATGATATAGCCACTCATCTTAAAACAAAGTTAAATGATCTATGGTACTCCAACTGGCTTCAAACACCTACTAGCAAACTCTGGGAAATTAGAACTGCTTTCAGATTATCATATCCAACTAATCATCTATCACGCAGGAATCAAGTTCTCATCAACAGACTACGTATTGGACATACCAAGCTCACACATAGTTATTTATTAAAGAAGAAACCTCCTCCAGTTTGTAACACTTGCAGTGAAACTCTTTCTGTGAAACACATCATCCAGGACTGTCCTCAATACAATCAGTTACGACAACAACTAAAAATCCCCAACGATATACCAAGATCTCTTGGTGAACCTTCTCACTGCAATAGTGTCATAAAGTTTTTCAAGTTGACTGGATTGTTTGATAAAATTGTGTAATATTCTATTTTTTTTTTATTATTTTACGACTTGCTAAATGTTATATATTGTTAAAATTAATTCGTGTCGCGATATGACTTTTGTTATAAGTTAAAGCGACAATAAATAAATAAATAAATAAATAAATAGAAAAAAAATGCTGTGTAACATGGCAACGGACTAATACAATTTCATTAGGTTAGAGCAAAATTCTTCTACAGAGATAATTAAGCGTTCGTTAGTGATATCAACATCACCAACGTTTGTGAGAGTCCTTGCTAATTGTCAGAACCAAATTCCGAAACTTCTACTTACTTGTATATCAATGAATTTCGGAATAGAGATAGATATTATCTCAAGTCATTCTTCCAAATTACAATAATCCGTCACTTCATGTCCATACTCACTTTTTTTTTTTTCAAGGAATAAATCTAACCTTTGCACACTTGTAACACACTCCACAACTGTTCACTAAAAATGGAGGGAATAAGCTGATTGATAAGTTTTACCAAGTCCCAATATTTTGATGTAAATGGCAGTAACGGTCCCTAATCAATTTGCCACGAATTTCATTCTCAAAATAAATTTAGAAATTACTGGCAATTTTTCCTAAATAAAAGAAAGAAAAATTCTGGAATACAATGCGTGAACGAGCAGTAACAAATTTTTAAAATAAAAAATGATAATTGCACAAGATACATACCGGATATGCCTAACTCTATCCCAAAATTAATTGACTTAAGTAGACTTATTCTGGAATAATTACTTTTTTCCTATAAAAATGTAATTTTTCAGTAAGTTTTCAAAATAGAAAAATTGTAATACGTATAATCCACAGTTTGAAACATACAGAGACTGGGTTTAAAGTGAAAACATCATTTTTCACAGGCATTTTTTCCTGTATAAAGATCAGGGGGATTCACATAAGTATAAAGCCGGAGTGAAAGATCACATTTCAAGCGGTGTCCTTAAACTTTTGGTAAAAGCTGTAAACCAACCATCGGTTCCTATACTGCGCAAGATTAATCCAGTCTCTACAATCATATCCCACCTCTCTCAAATTCATTTTATTATTATTATTATTATTATTATCTACGTCTCGGCCACCTCAAAGGTCTTTTTATATCCGGCTTCTCAACTAACACACTATATGCATTTCTGGATTCGCCCGTACGTGCTACATGCCCTGCCCATCTCAAACGCCTAGATTTGATGTTCATAATTATGTCAGGTGAAGATTACAATGCGTGGAGTTCTGCGTTGTGTAACTTTCTCCATTCTCTTGTAACTTCATCCCTCTTAGCCCTTGCTATATTTCTAAACACCTTATTCCCGAACACCCTTAACCTATGTTCCTCTCTCAAACTGAGAGTTCAAGTTTCACAACCATACAGAACAACCGGTAATATAACTCTTTCATAAATTTTTAACTATCAGCTTTTTTTTTCAGAGCATACTGGATGACAAAAGCTTCTCAACCGAATAATAACAGACATTTCCTAGATTAATTCTGCGTTTAATTTCCTCTCGAGTGCCAATTATATTTGTTAGTGTTGGTCCAAAATATTTGAATTTTTCCACCTCTTCAAACCTATCGTGATTTACTGAATATTGGCAAAGAAAAGCCGTGGTCATGCTCTGGCTGAAGAACTTATATTTGTATAGAGAAATAAACAATATATTTTATTATACATTAGAAAATCATTAACATTTAGATTATAATTGTCGTTTAATTTAGTCTTTTTGATATGCTATCGTAAATGTTAGCAGTTTACGAGGGCCACTTTCAGCTACAAAATAACAGCTGACGTTGTTTTAAATAGAACTAGGCAGAGAGCCTTCCAAATTAATAAACAGAAGGTCGCAGAATGTGACACAAAGGCGCTGTGAGAATCCATTTCACAAGCGAGACAGGGAAACATCAGCAGTGCAAAATCCTGCGGCCCGGTCGACTGGACGCACAAGACAAAGACGCTTCTGCATGGGCGACGATACGCGCATCAACGGAGCAAGAGTGGGGTAACTCCGCCATCAACACTCAAACTATGTTTACGTATAGGATTATTCAAAAGTCAGGAAAGTTTATTTTAACTTCTGTTTCAATTGTTTCACCATCTGCAATTAAAGTTTATTCTTCAGTGAGTTAATGTGTTTTTATTCATACCGGAAAATAATGGTGATTTTGCCTCTACTACTATGAATCGGCTTTATTTAATATTTTAGTTGATTTAACGACGTTGTGTCAACTACTAGGTTATTTAGCGTCGATAGAATTGGTAAGAGCGAGATGGTATTTGACGAGAGGAGGTCGAGAATTCGCCATAGATTACCTTACATTCGTCTTACGGCTGAGAGAAACCTTTGAAAAACCTAACCAGGTAATCAGCCGAAGCGGGAATCGAACCCGAGAACAACTCAGGATCGACAGGCAGGCGCCTAGCCGACCGAGCTTTGCCGATAATCGGTCTTATTCAGCGCTAATTGTGATAGAGATTCTCTGATTTGTACGTAATCCGCTCTTGTACTAAGTAGTATTTTTTTTAATCGAGTTTGAATTGTACATATTTTTCTTCGCTTCTATACTAAAGATGTTTCATTATAACTTCACAATTTTGTCTTATTATTTTAAATACATTTTAATCATTTCCCACAATCCTAAAAGTCAACTGCGGGATAAGGGAACAGCGAAGACAGCTACTTCTTTTACATCAGCAAATTCAGACAGACCAGGCGAATACAGAGACGGCATGCTCCGTATTTATATGCTATCCGATCTTCTTTCTTATGGGACATGTTCTAAATATTTGAACACAGCCACTCATTATCTTTTTAGCAATAATATGAGACAGTAAAAGGAAGAGCTAGTTTGATTTATAAAAGAAGTTGAGGCAGATCCCAACAATACAAAAACTAAAATTGCAAGAGGTTTGTGATAAACATGTCCTGTATTCCAACAAGGAGAAAGTCTCAGGGGAATGAGACGCAGCGGGGTAATGCTGTGAATGAATGTTGATGTCATAAGATGTCATAAGGTCACACACGTGGGTACACGCATCCCCATTGGCTATCTCTCAAAGCACAAACGATAAGGCTGATACACACATATTTATACTATCCTAGTTACAAAATTAGATCACGGTTAATATCCTGGTCTTTTAATCTCTCCATACAGGAAATAACATATGCAGGAGAGCGCATGTTTTTTAAACTGACGTTATAACGGTAATATTATCTATCTACTTCGCTCCAATAGATGACGCAATAGTAAGCACATTCCTTTCATGGTTATTCTCCTGGTTGGAGAACAGTAGGGTTACTGTACTCCAACCACGAGACAGTCTCAGGGGGATGGGATGCATTGGGGTAATGCTGTGAATGAATGTTGATATCATAAGATGTCATAAGGTCACACACGTGGGTAGACGTATCTCTATTGGCTAACTCTCACAGAACAAACGATAACACTGATACACACATACTTAGACTACCCTAGTTACAAAATTAGATCACGGTTAATCTCCTGATCTTTTAATCCCTCCATACAGGAAATAACATATGCAGGAGAGCGCATGGCTTTTATACTGCCGTTATAACGGTAATATTATCTATCTACTTCGCTCCAATAGATGACGCAATAGTAAACACATTCCTTTCACGGTTAATCTCGTGGTTGGAGAACAGTATAATATAACAATTAATAATCAAAATATCTTAAACTTTGAGTTACTTCATGACCGAAGAAAAAAATAATATAAAATGAATGCATTGACAGTGAACATTGAATTTCTAGTCACTTTGGACAAGCTAAAATAATCGTCAAGTGCTCCCAGCTTTCTATGTTCTGTTTTTTAATTGGTTTATTTACGGCGCTTTATCGACTGTGATAGTTATCTGGCATTGAGTGAAATGAAAGTGGTAATACCAACAACCTGAATCTAGGGTACAGCATCAAAGTTACCCAGCATTTGCTTTTAACGGGTTGAGGAGAAACCCCGAGAAAATCTGAACCAGGTAACTTGCCCAAACCAAGATTTGAAACTGGGCCAGCTAGTTTCACGATCAGACATGCTAACCGTTACTTCACAGCGGTGGTCTCAGCTCTGTTAAATTGATTCCTACTCATTCGAAAATTATCTTATATTCAAACTTTTTTTATACGTACAGTAAGTTCTGAGTTGTGCGATATTGAAATAATTCCTCTTCAGTTGTGTACAGAAACCGAATTAAAATTTGGAGCGAGTCATGATGGAGTCCACCTGTATGTAGGCAACAATTTCGCACGACTGTCCACAAGTAGCATATATACAGGGACTCTTGTTTACTGCACATGCGTATTGTAAACGAAACTTATACAATAAGGGAGCTCCAAATTTTATTTTCGTATCTGTACACAACTGAAGAGGAATGATTTAAATATCTCACAACTCCGACCCCTACGTCGGAAAGAGAGGACAGGGAAGACCACGGCTCAAATGGTCTGACATGTTTACCAAAGAGGCGGAGAAACAATGGTCGAGGACAGCAAAGAACAGAGTTTTGTGGAAAGAACTAGGGAAAGTCATTGTAAATAGATACCGTAATCAGTGTTAAGATATTTTAAATAGTAAAGTCAATATTAGTGAAAGTGTAAGATACGTTTTGTAAATAGTAAAGTCAGTGTTGAAAAAGTGTCGGGTAAATATTATAAATAGCAATCAGTGTTCGTCAAAGTGCCAGTGTCGGTATAATGTGTGTAGTGCAAGAAAAAAAAAATGAACAAAGAACAAATTGCTGAGACTAATTAAGGTCTAACAAGGTTATTAACCATGTCACAAAAGTAGTATACACGACAAGCTCGCCTGGATTGGCTCACCAAGCGAGTACACTTGAGCCATCCCTGTCGAGGGGTTCTAACCCCATCATAGGAGGCCTGTGCCCAACATGGGACATCAAGGCTAACATTCATTCATTCATTCATTCATTCATTCATTCATTCATTCATCTATACAATCTATCCCATTAATGCCGTCACGTTTTGAAGTTGTGTTTACATCCAGTACCTCAACACCCTCCCACAGTTATGCTAGTAAGTAGACACCCGTGTGGTGAAGGAGTGACACTTGTGACGGACAAGGTCGCAGTTGGGGTTTTTCTCGGGGTTCTCCCGTTTTCCCCATATTAGGTATCTACATCATCCCGTCACCATTTCTCCATTTCGTCATCATTCCATAGCATTCACCGATCGCTGGCTGGAGACGCACGGAGGGGGCTGTCCTAGGCATGAGGGGAGTTACCTGCTCGAAACCTGGGTACTCAGCGAACCTTAGTGCAGTCAGCTGGTGTGGACTTGTGGGTTAGCGCAACAGATCGTAACAGGTGCCAGTGCTGGGCCATAGTGTCCCCCTCCTGTAAATTCCATTCCATGTATACCAATGGTGGGCATTTCTGCGGCATTGCCGCAGTGATGTCAGACCTCAGCGAAGCATCAAACTTACCCCCTTCCTTCCCCTTCCCCCACTCAATGAAAATACTGCGCGTGTAGATAGCGGATTATACTGGACTGCTGTACTTCGGAGCTTCATTAGCGATACAATGTCTTTCACAGAATCATATGAATCGAGAGGATATCACACTTACCAGAAAGGCGGTTCTTTCATTTCTCACGTTTAGGATCCGTTACAAATATTCATGACGCGAACTTAAATATGTACATTCTTAAAACAGATCACCTGTTATACGAGTTCAAAGAACACAGATTCAGCGATTTTCAAAGGATGGAGAAAGATTTCAATATTTTTGCCACTCCTTTTCATGTTTAAATTGAAAATGTTATCCCAGAATTGCAGTTAGAGGTACTGGATTTGCAGAAGTGGTGCCGTGGTCGTACAGTAATATTGATCACTCACATATCGTCACTCATAAGTTCTTGGAAAACATCTGCAATATCCATGTGTATTGCGGGAACCGCCATCTTGCACTGTTGAGCCTTGAACTGCAGTTTAAACGACAGAGAACTGCCGATCACGTTAAACTCAAGTTAACTCTATTTTAACTTGTAGTTAAGGTTTATAATTCGAAGCAGGACGAAAAACTTCAGTTTAAACTGAACGTAAGGTTTAAACGGCGTTTATAATACCGGCCCTAAATGTAACTAACTTTTGACGAGATCCAGGAAAGGCTTTCTGTAGTACTAGGAAGAATAATAATATACGTAGCAATATAAGACATAAAAGAGTGCGTGATTGTTTTCAATTGTCCACACCAACCGATTCGTGTGCAAAGCTGATGAAGAGGAGATTGCGGAAAGCGAATTACACTCAGCGGAGCTGTTAACGGACACCTCACACGGAGAAGCTGGAGGGGATTCCGAGAAATCAGTGCTCAGACAAGACAGACAGACAAGCTGTCAGAACTAGCAGAGGATACACTACATGGCTAAACCTCCCAACTTGATGCATTGTTTCCTCAGCTCTGTACATTAGGATTTGGATTATAGTTCGGCGGAAGCCCAAATGGATTCGCTGGAACATAAACAGCTGACTATATTCGTACAGGCATTTGTAAACATAGGGCTCCTAATGGTTAACATTTGTGTAATACACAGATAATCCCATCGACGCTAAATAACCTAGTAGTTGATACAGCGTCGTTAAATAACAAAATATAATATACATAGATTCGCCCGCTATATGATCGAAACGTACTGCTACATAAAGTCGCCACATATTCATTTGTATTGAAAGTTCATAGACACAAGATTTTCAGTGTCTTGAAACAGCTTACTTGGATTCTTTCTGTGGTCTTGATTCGGTTACCATTTAATGACTTCCTGGCTATGTGTTCGATTAAGACACAACCTGGGAGTACCACTTGTATGTTCCAGCCTTGTTCCTCCATAGCTACAGTACTGCCGGTAGGCCATTTCTACTATCCGCTTGGACAGATAATTATTTATGATTATTTACAAGAAGATGGTGTAACATGTTACGCTCCAAATAGAAACATAAGAGAAATTCAATGGTTCTTTCGAAAAGAATAAAGTCTCGAAATATTTTTGTCGCCAAAATACTTGTAACACCGTTAAAATGTCTTTCTATTTTCTATTATACTGACTTAAGAAGCGGTATACAGACATAAACGTTGCACAGTTGAAGGCAGCAAAGAAGCTAAAAATATTTGAAAACTTTACGGACTGTCCTGAAAGTTTATGTATGCTAAAGGGAACCATATTAAAATATCTGTGAACGTTCAAAGTGTATGTAAATACATTTAAATTTATAAACTGAAAATGGGCAATGATTTTATTGTGAGAGCTTGAAGCCACTGTAGAGCGAATCACTGTGCGTGTAAATGATAGATCTACACCAGTGATGTCAACTGATGCCCATAGGAGCAAGCGCGCGCTTTAGAGCCCAGGAGAGCCTGAGCGCTTTACAGCGGAAAGGAAAGAGACAGACGAAAAAGGTAGTATATGCCGCTTGGTCGAGCTATCCTATACATGCATAAAGGGAAGAGAACTGATTAAAACTGTATCCATGTTAATTTTTATATTTGTCTGAGAAGTATAAGTGCATTATAAGAATGTAAGTTGTAATTTTAATGCACATTTTTCACAAGTTTGCTTTTTTATTAAAAAGGAATATTTTCTCAACTTTTTTACAGAAAAGTGAAATTTTCAGATATGTTTGTTTAGTAGCCTTACAGGTACTAAAACAAAGTTTTCGTAAATTTAATATATCGTAAATACGTATTACTGAAGATAGTGTATTAAAATGTTTGAAAATATTCGCATGGAATAAGTTTGTAAGGAAATGAATTAACAAAGCAAATACTGTCGCGTCACAAACAAAAGATATGTGCCTATGTGTTGGTGAAACGTCAGCTCTATAACTTCAGCAGTTTTCGAGATAATTTAATATTTTGATAACAGAAAGTTGCGCACCAATGTCACCTAAAAGCATAATGCGATAAGAGTTTTATTATGTAATATTAGTTACAGTTAAAACATATACCTAGGCAACTTTGCTTTGTACTATAATATTGTTTTAAATAATTTAAAAGGCTAAAGATATCATCAATATCAATTCCAACTTATCATGTCATATTCAGTGTCTTTCTTTGGGATAACACTTTCTTTATTCTTTATTCTTTAGTACAGTATAGTTGTAGTTATTATGGAATTTGTGTGAATATTTCTTCTTTACTCTTTATTATGTTATTAATGTTTAAAACACAACTGCAATATTAGGCTAAGAAATAGGTGTTAGTATTTTTCTTTTACAGACAATATAGAAAATAACAAACAGAAAGAAGCCATATAAAAATAACGATATAAAATTTCACGTTCCGTTCGAAGTTTGTGCACCACTGTTTTCTTAATCCTAAAGGCAGCTTATTCCTCCTAGCATACCTAGCGCTTAATGCCCGCGCACGATGTCAAGGTCAGAAGAATGCGCTTGCTTTGACATCACTGATCTACACTGTATTCGTTTTTAGTGGGTGTGTGAAAATCACAGATGGAAAATTTAGCAGAGAGTTATTAGCAAACCCACATGCACAATATGACCGGATGTCGTGTTTCTCCTATACATATGTATTGTTGTGGCATGCGAACTTGTTACTCTTAGTGCAGAACAGAATTTTATCACAAAATAATTTGCTAAAGACAAAGTGTAATTATTGGAAGGTCATATTCATAAGTTCAGAAAATATAAAAGGAATTCTGTCACAATCAGATACCTACGGTATGTGTAGTTAGTCCCCATAAGGCTTCTGCAAGGGTGCCGAAAAATTGCCAAGAATACAATTTCTGTGTATGATAATGTCAATAGACATACAGAAAATTCATGATCTCGCTTACATTGACAGAAATAGATTCGAAAATCATTCCTCATCCTTCTGGGAGCCTTAACCTAATTCCAAGTGACTTTTATTTATTTGGACCAATGAATAAACACCCGCTGGGCCAGGCGGCTATGCGGTCTTAAGCGGTAGCTTCCAAGAGCCACGGCTCCGATGCACCGTACATGATATTCTGTTGATACTTGCGGTATATCCCTACTGTCGACTGGATTTTATAACAGCGTCATTGCGTCGTTTTTTAGTCAAGAAGTGTGACATGTTATTTCTTTGAATAATTTCAAGGGAAAAATTGTTCCGGGGCCGGGTATCGATCCCGGGACCCTTCGCTCAGCGCACGAATGCTCTACCGATTGAGCTACTCCAGGAACTATACACGACACCGTCACAATTCTTCCCTTTATATCCACACAACTCAAATGGGCTGACAAGACGCCAGAAATCCACACAATTCTGTGTGACTTAAATTGTGGCTTTCTATTAACGTACATACTGTAACGAATATACGAGTATTATGCAAATCTGGCTTTCAGGTAGAAGCTCCCTGTGAAGCAGGCTTGAATAATTTCAAGGGAAAAATTGTTCCGGGGCGGGTATCGATTCCAGGACCCTACGCTTTGCTCCTCAGCGACGCGAAAGAGGGGAAGTAATAGGAGTAGTGGGAATAGTTACGGAGTAGAGATAAGGGCGAGCGGTCGGTAAAGGAATGCAGTACAGCTTAACACAACTCTATACCGCATGCATGACAACCGATCGCTCTGACTGCAGGCGACAGACTAACCTGAACTACAGTAGTGTTGCCAACTCGATTCTTAAAAATCCGCTGTGAAGCCGTGCTGAAATCGCTAAATTGCTATATTGTCAATGTAAAATTATATTATTTTGCCGCTGTGAGTGTTAAAAATACCCGCTAAATCCCTTGTATTAGCAATACAAATGTCATAAATTTTACCCGCTAAACTAAGCCGAAAAACGCTAGATCTAGCGGGAAAACCGCTGAATTGGCAACACTGACCTGAACATCCCTTTGCGTACTTAATGGACTCGCCTGACCCAGGCGCACATCGTCGGCGACTGTCAGGACTAAATAATCGTACTGTACACACAGTAAGGAAAATTATGATGATAAGCAACTCAAGTTATCACATTATAGATATTTATAGATATACCCTTACCGGAAAATATGATGAAAACAACAGATACAATAAGATAAAGTATCTGCCAGAGTGGTAGATCTTCTTGCTATCATGCAAACATCATCTGCAAAAGCCAAGTGGTGTTACAGTGTATTGTAAATGCTGCCACCGTGGACGAGTGTGATTTCTCTCATTGCATACTCCAAGACCAGGTTTAACAGTGTTGTGGATAACGGATCTCCCTGTCACAATCCTCTCTTAATGTTAAAGTGATCAGATAAAGCATTTTGTATTTCCTTAACTACTCCAGAGTATTTTAATATGTTTTAAATGTAAAAATAAGAAAATCATTGTATTCTTGATCTTGTTATTTTCTTTGACAAATTTATAGGCCTATCATCAGTTTGTTGTATTTTTATGTATACATAAAGTTACACAATGCAGAACTGCATACATTGTATTCTTCGCCTGATATAATTAAATAATAAATCCAGACGTTTAAGATGGGCAGAGTACATAGCACGTAAGGGCGAATCTAGAAATGCATATAGAGTGATAGTTGGAAGATCTGAGGAAAGGAGACCGTTCTTAGGAGGAGTTGGGGAGGCCGAGACGTAGATGGGAGAATAATATTAAATGGATTTGAGAGATGTGGAATATGATGCTAGGGACTGGATTAATCTTGCTCAGGATAGGAACTGATGGCGGGCTTATGTGAGGGCAGCAGTAAACCTCCGGATTCCCTAAAAGCCATTTGTAAGTAAAAATATATACGTAACATTTCTCATTACCAGTAACTGTTCAACAGTTCTCATTTCTATCAAATTTATCCTTTCTTTCATTCGAAGTTCCTTACCCGATATAGGGTCATTCTGGGAGATGTCGACACTTTTAAGAAAAGTAGTCATGTTCCTATACTAAAAGCTAGGTTATGAACCGACTAAACCGGAAGCAACGTTCTGTTGCTCTTCTTATAAGCTCTGTTGCCACATAGTGGTGCGA
Source organism: Periplaneta americana (assembly GCF_040183065.1). NCBI lineage: Eukaryota > Metazoa > Arthropoda > Insecta > Blattodea > Blattidae > Periplaneta > Periplaneta americana. The sequence goes on from NC_091124.1 coordinate 169,778,652, forward strand.
GATTCAAAGCGTATTCAGCGTTTGTCGCTGATATGTTTAAAATAACTACTGTATATAGTTCTCGATAACACTATCAACAATATTAGTAATTAAAATGACTGTTTTTAAGAAAGCACGAGCTAATGACGCTGGTACGAAATGCGACTCGTAATGCACGTGGTACTGCAAATGGGCTGGGAAGTTTGGCTACATTGTCTCCGTGATTCCGTTGCCAGATTTTCGTTAGCAGACGACATTTTCACGTGAGGTCCAATGAAAAGCTCCGTACTCCTTTCCCCCTCCAAATCCCCACACTCAACGTGTCATCGCTGCAGAGGCTACCCCTCTAACCCGCACTTTCCTCTCGCCTAGCCAACTACTTCCTGTTTAGTCTGTTCATAACCTGGCTTTTAGTATAGTGAAAACACTTCGAGCTATATGAGATCTGTGCTGACTGGGTTTGTAATCTCTGTGTAAGTGAATCTCGTGGCTCTAACTTGTATTTTACGTTCACAGAAGACAGTTAACACAGTACATGTGAGTTAGTCTTTCCTTTTCGGCCATGAAATATAATACACTATCTTTAGTTTATTGTATTTTGACTAGACATGTGTGATATTAGTAAATGCACAAATTATTGTACATATATTTCACAGGTTGGTAAAGGCGCCGAATTGATTATCCTAAAAAAATCTTTGTTTCTTCTTTTCTGTCGTCATTTGAATAAAGCTTTAACTCAGGGAGATTTCGACACTGTGTCTTGGGGGGATCTCGAAATGTGCCGATTTCGCTTGTGGTCCTTCTTAGATGACCTGGGGGGCTGTCTCTATCAAAATATTTGTGTGTTTTTGTCTTAGAAGAGTTCGCAACCCTTCATAGAGCCATTTTGTCCGTGTATCTGGTTTTCTCTCTGTGTCTTTGTTTGCATGTATGAAGCTACTCATCTTCTATTCAATCAATCTTAATTAAACTTCATACTTTAATTTCAATTGATATCGGACAAATAGGAAAAGACACAACTCTCGATACAGAGTTGGAAAATAAATTAGTTCGGCATATCCTTCGCCTTAATTCTAAAGGATATAGCCTATGGATTAACAATTAATGACGTAAGAGAACTGACATACTAGAGGATAACATAATATTTGAGTACGATCTGGTTCTAGCAAAAAAATAATGTGAAATTCGCGTTCAAGAAGACATTATCACTCCCCTAAGAACACCACGGACACCATTTGCACAAGGACATCTAGGCTTACCTAATACCTCATCTACTGATACTTCATATGAGGAACTGAGCCAATTCCGCTGCTAAAAGAGAAAACTGCAAGACACAGACGTAATAACGTCTGAAAACTATAGGAAACAGCTGAAAGAAACTAAACAGGAAAACGAAGTTTGGCTTTCCCACAGATGGAACTCAACTAATGCTCGGCATGTCGTGTATGAGGAGGGAGCAAGTTGTTCAAACAATCTGGACAATCGAAAAAAAAACTATTATGTCGTATATACTGGATATTACTATGATGACAATGCTACAAAACTTTGGTTTCAGTGTGTAGGAGAATACCAAAAAAATGTTTCACGAGGCACGAGTGGAAAATGGCACCGATGAAAAATTCACATTCACCAACGTCATTCCGAGTATTATCAAACATTTAGGTAGCCTATATTCCAGGAGAAAAAGCTGTGTTTTAAATGCAGGGAAAGTTAGTTGGTTAGTCAGTCAGTCAGTAAATTAATTCGTTAGTTAGTTACTTAGCTACTTAGTCAGTCAGTCAGTCACTCAGTCAGTCAGTTAGTTAGTAGGTTACTCAGTTAGTTTGTTACTCAGTTAGTTACTCAGTCACACAGTTAGTTAGTTACATAGTTACTCAGTTAGTCACACAGTTAGTTACTCAGTTAGTTAGTTAGTTACTCAGTTAGGTAGTTACTCAGTCAGCTAATCTGGCTATTTGCACCCTTATCAGAGATTTTAAAGTGTTTGCTATATTTGTCATGCTATGTCGAAATCTCAAAAATATTTGGGGCTAAGAGGGATGAAGTTACAGGAGAATGGAGAAAGTTAAACACAGAACTGCACGCATTGTATTCCTCACCTGACATAATTAGGAACATTAAATCCAGACGTTCGAGATGGGCAGGACATGTAGCATGTATGGGCGAATCCAGAAATGTATATAGAGTGGTAGTTGGAAGGCCGGAGGGAAAAAGATCTACGGGGAGACCGAGAAGTAGATGGGAGGATAATATTAAAATGGATTTGAGGGAGGTGGGGTGTAATGATGGAGACTGGATTGATCTTGCTCAGCTTAGGGACCGGTGGTGGGCTTGTGTGAGGGCGGCAATGAACCTCCGGGTTCCTTAAGAGCCATTAAGTAAGTAAGTAGGTAGGTTAGTAAGTAATTAAGTAAGTATGTCGAAATCTTTCCCATTAGGAGAGAAGTCGACACTTCGTAGGTCTATCGATTTGCTTTTTTAAAATACAGAGATATAAAATGCTCACATTGGCACCAGATAAGTGAAATGTACGGAAAACATATCCATACAATTAGGGAAAAAATAAATTAAAAATTGTATAAATTGGTCCCAAAATTAATATTTTTCCGTACCGTGTCTAGATGTCCCTAAACGACCCTATGTTATATGTCTGAGTATTGTTGTTGTTTTCTAATGCCAGGCGTTTGACAATAAAGTCATTTGACCTCTTGCCCTCCAATGTTTTTCAAAGATATTATCATGGCCAGCCACTGAAGCACAGATTTGGAGGTGTTCCGAATCCATTTCTTGGTTTGAGTTGCACAATGGGCAGTTAGGGCACTGATATACTCCAATTCTAAATATTTCTGAGTGTAAATATAAGCAAATGAATGTATGCCATTATCTTATATACCTAGGCACAAACTTATATTGTCTGTTTCTTATATTTAAAATTTTTCGAATTTCTCTCTTAATTTACATTGCAAATTTACTTATTTTAAATGTATGATTTTGTTAATACTACTGTATCTTCTTTTTATATTGCTTGTATTATTTTATTTCTATTTCTCTTGTTTCTTTTGTAATTATATTCTTTATTCTGTATATTTAAATTAAAAAAAAATAAAAAAATAAAATAATTACTTAGATTGAAGTATTGTATATTTTCGCTTAGGATGAACAATTGTGCTCTTGGGGTCTTGGATGCAATAAATTTCAATTTCAGTTTCAATTAAAATGTTTCACAGCTTATATTCATATTGCTGAAAAAATATGTGAATATAATACAACGACGGGGATCATTAATAAAATCATGAAACATTCACTAGTACAAAGACGTAGTGAAGCGTGGACAGTAAAGAATAAAGATGTCAGTAGAATAACAGCAAGTGAGATGAGGTTCATGAGAGCAACAGCTGGATATACTCGCTGGGATCATAAAAAATGAGGACATAATGCAAGAACTTCAAATAGAACCCATTATGTAGTTCATCAGCAAATATCAACTTCAGTGGAAGGGTCATCTCGAACGAATGGATCGATGCAGAATTCCAAAAGCACTGTTTCATTACCATCCGTATGGCAAAAGATCTCTAGGCCGTCCGAAGAAGATATGGACTCAAAATTCTAGTTTGAGACCGTAACAGGCCACTCGGCCTAATAATTGTTAGGAAGACGGCGACGACGATGTTCACAGAAATGGATCACTATGCCTAAAGTTCGTAAAACATGATAATAATGATCTTTCCATTCATCTGTTATAGATAAGTATATAGAAAGCCACATTTTTATGCTATTTTAAAGGGCACACTTTATTTGAGTCAAATAGCTGAGAAACAGAAGAATTTCAGGAAACTGTACAGCACAAATCTCTGAGATTAGAGGAGATCGAACTAAAAATAAAAGCTGACACAGCTACAGCACAGCATGTTTTTACTAACGCGATTTATACACTATTGGCGTCCAGTGGTATTTTCAACACTGCTCATCACGTTTAATGTAATAGATATCCCCGCATGTTGTGTAATGTACAAGTGCTGAGCTCACCACCACATTCTCTTCGCGTGTCAACACACGCAGGGCTTCACCCGTGTGCAAACACTCTCCTCGCAGTAATGTCACCTTCCTCACTTTAAAAGTGCGGAGTATGTCGCAACTGATAGAGAATTTCTTGTACGCCTTCCTCCTCAAATCAATTCAGTACATATTGAATTCCTTTCTGTACACCAGCTTTCATATTTTATTTTTGTAGACTAACCTTGTTTAACTAGCTCAGGTATCTACCATATTATCTATTATTATTAGGGACCGGATTTTTATGTAATTCTACATATTTAGGAGTTTAATTCATTTTTACTTCTCTAAAAGGAAAAAAAAAAAACTTCTGCTTGGGAAGTTTACAATTTGAAATACACAGATTTGAAAAGTCTTCTTACCTACGCAAGAAAGGTCATATTTCGGGACGAAACATAACATTCTTAGTTCCAGGAAGTAAAAGGGCCACTCAACCCATACCGCCCACTATAAATATGAGTGAACAAAAGGCAACCTTTCTCATACAACTACCTTGTATTGTAAAAATCACTCAGAAAGTAGCGTTGCCTTCATGCGGTGAAGTGGCACGAGGACGACATGATTTGTCTCCAACTATAATTGTTCTGCACACGTCTTAACAAGCCATTCCCATGCAATTTTCAACCTTACCCACCCTCTTTCTAATCCTTCCAGGGAAAACCCGTGTCAAGTCTGGCATGAGCCGCAATAAAGTAGCCGACTTTTGAAAAGAAATAAAGGAACAAACTGGAAAGATGTTGAAAGATTAAAATAAATAGCTTTTCAGGTTATTGCTTGACCTCTTTACTCTACATTTAGTAGACCTATACGGAAATGGGATTTTCCGAGCAATTATGAAGCGTGGTTCTAGGCTGGAATAATCCTACCCTTCTGAACGAGACAGAAATGTCACTTTTCAAACAATAGTTTGTAAATACGTATAATTTGAGATTTTAGTAGGTACTTTGTTTCTTACAGGGAGCAGCTAAATTGCGTATGTCCCACATCTCATCTTATTTTCTGCGTATGTCCCACATCTCCTCTTATTTTCTCCTAATCCAGTACAGCGAAACAGTACTTGCAGTAGTGTTGTGTCATTGATTTAACTCAGTTCTCTAGTTTTAGTAATTACAATATAAAGTGCAAGTGAGTTTATCTAAGTATGTATGTATGTATTACACTGCAAGTGGGCATGCACCCGGTGGTAGTGGTATACACAATATAAACAATACACAATAAAGAAATGATAAGCAATACACAATAAATTTACAATACACAATACAATTATACAATACACAATAGGCCTACAATTTTATACACAATACAATAAGAATACACAATATAATTTAACACAATAATAATAAAAACATTTCAACCTACATTATTATGTATAGGTCCTACATAAGTTTCAATAGTCTTTCACTTTACTCTCATCTCACTCACTGTAGTGGCACTATGACGCATTTCACTGACACTTTAGGACACATTTCACTGACACTCTATAACGCATTTCACTGACACTATAGAACACATTTCATTGACGCTATAAATTATCACTGATCGGAACTATTCACTGCACTGTAAAACCATAACTTCACTTACGCACCTCGCTTCACTGATACAACAGTTCAAATAAGTCAAATAATTACACCCTTATGCATACTTATAAACAGAACTGCATTTAAGCTAAACATTCATGGTCTCTTACATGCTATTTTTAAATAATTTACAATTCAAACCAAGGAAGTAGCTCGTCAGGCTAAATAAATACATGTCACCTTAAAAAATTAAATGTTAAATGTCACCTTAGTTTTAATTTGCACTTGATACACAACTTTTTAAATTATTCTTGAATCTCTTTAAGAAAGGACAGCCCTCAAAGACCGCTGCAGGTAGGTCATTCCAATCATTTACAGTTCTATTTAAAAATGAGAATTTACCTACATCCGTTTTCTGTTTCCTACATTTGATTTTAAAAACATGATCGTTCCTACCATAGTACGTTGGCTTTTCTAACCAAGCCGTTATGTCTACCCATGCTTTCTGACCTAGATGTGCTCTATACAATGATGTTATTCTAGTTTTCCTACGCCTGTTTTGCAAAGTTTCCCATTTAAGTTCTTTTATCGTATCGTTTCCATCTTCTCATTTACCTTTAACAAATTTAGCTGCCCTATACTGGATTCTTTCTAAGGAATTTATCTGATATATTCTATAGGGATCCCAACATGTAGTTCCGTATTCCATTAACGGTCGCACTAACGTTAGATATATGTTATTTCCCTCGTTTTGGGGCTAGCCTTTCTCAAGATTCTCATAATAAAGTGAAGTGCCCTCCATGCTTTACCCTTAACTTTATCAACATGCTCTCCCCAAGAAAGTTTGGAGTTTAAATACACTCCTGGGTATTTACAACATTGTACTTGCGGAATTACAACACCACTGAATTCGTAATTAAGATTAGTTTCCTCTCGGGTTTTACAAAATGTTATAGATTTACTTTTAGAACCATTTACTTTCATCCCGTGCATTAACGCCCAGTTATAAATTTTATTCAAGTCTGTTTCAATAGCATCTACATCTGAATTATTTCTAATCTTTCTATAGATAATGCAGTCATCTGCAAATAGCCTCACATTTGATGTAATATTCTGGCATAGGTCATTTACGTATATTATAAAGCGTAATGGACTCAGAACTATTGCTTTTAACTAACTAAATTGGCCCCTGTATCTTCAACCCTAACGACAAAAATTAAATCTTGGATTGCGATGGATGAAGCTTTCACTACAGATGGGAAAATAGTAATGTGTCAAGTGTGCGGTAAAAAAAGTCGGGTGCTCTATGAAAATTATTTAATCACAACTGGAGAGTCTTACCTATTCTATATCTGCCAGATATTTATATTAAATATTTTCATGATTTTACATATTTTGGTACATATTCAGCTTATTTTTCTTACATAAATATGTACATATTTCACACCTTAATATTACATAAAAATCCGGTCCCTAATCATTATGTTCTGTCTTTCGTTACACAGTAGGCTAAGGACAACATTACCCCTGCAGGTTCGATTTCCAGTCTGATCTGGGATTTTTAATGGGAAAAATCAATATTGACACTTGTGGTGAAGAGGATCCGAGGAATTCGTCAGACTGCATTCGCATTCGTTGGGATTCGTCACAAAACTGTAATTCGTCGCATTTAAGATTCATCATGGCCACCGGTGTAGCTCAGTCGGCTAAGGTGCTGGCCTGCCGATCCTGAGTTTGCTCTCCGACGCGGATTAGATTCCCGATTCGAATGATTACCTGGTCGGATTTTTTCCCGAGGTTTTCCCCAACCGTAAGACAAATGTCAGGTAATCTACGACGAATCCTCGGCCTCATCTCCCCGTCATTATCACCGTCATCTTCATCCATCCTGCCTATTTCCATATTCATATGTCCTTATGTCATATGTTGTCGTAATAATTCACCATTAAGATGGGACACACTCACGGACCGGAGAACGCGAATTCGATAATGCGCAATGTTCAAAACATACAGAGGTGGGCCTGCCTGGAGATAAATAAAAAATAGGTTGCAGCCGCCAAATTACTCTTCAAGGAACGACCACTCATATAAATTGAGGGAAAGAAGACAGAGGACGGACACTAGAAAATTTTCTTTTCTCAATCGTACTATCAGGGACTGGAATGCTTTGCCTGCAGACTTACTAAAGGCTTTACCAATAACCAAAAATGTATTTAAAAATAGGCTTAAGGACTTTACCAATAGACGGTAGTATATTATACACACTATTTAAAGGGTGTAATTGATATCTTGTTATTTGAAGTGTTCTATCAATGAGGAAGTATGCTGTGTCAGTGAAGTGTGTTGGTGTAAGTGAAGTGGCTGTGCAAAGTATTTGAACAGTGAAATGGTTAGAAGTGTTCGTGAAATCAGGTAGAATCAGTGCAGTGAGTGAGTTGACAGCGAAATAAGTGTAGTGCCGAAAGGTACTTGTGCAGGTATGAACCTGTCACACTCGTGGGTCTTAGTTCGAACTTGGGGTTAAGATACAAATTAGATTTACTTTAAATGTTATTTTAAATGACCATGCTTCATTTAATTTAGGGTGCTCCTTGTTATTATTTTATTACTATTATTATTATTATTATCATTATAATTGTTTTTTATTAGTTGTGTTTATTATTCATTATTGAGTGTAACTAGTTACCACTGCCAACGGGTATATACCCATTTGCAGTGTGAATAAATACATACATATGGGACTAACAGAATCCGTCCTAATGGATGTCCCAACCACAGAATAGGATTATTCATCATAATCACCAAAAAGCAGGCAGACACACAAATGGATATACGTAACGTTATTAAAAAAAATAGTATGTGACGTATAAGCAGTTTTGAAGACTAGCAACTGACGAATTGTAACTGTGATAAATTGTGACGAGTGCAACTAAACTCATGGATTCTTAAGAATGTAAATATGCATTTAAGCAGTGGCAAGACTATTAGGTATTTATGTTAACTTTATTATAAATACATACTCATAAAGACACCAAAATAAGTTCGGTTTCATAAATGAAAACATAGAAGAAATAAGTTTCACTAGTAATGTAATGGTTACTGTGCTTGCGGCTGGATCCGAAATTTTCTGGTTCAAACCACGTCGATGATGATAAAAATGTATTTTGTTGTTTTTTCTGAACTAAATTAAACGGGGACGCTCACCTGCAGATTTTCGGACACAAAACAGTGAACAGCAGCGTCCATGCGTGCAAAACCAATATCTCTAACAGTAAAAAGTAGCATCACAATACAAAGCAATGAAACAAAGACGTATTTATGCGATAATTGGGAGTCCGTGAATTCCCTCTCTCTTTTTAAATTCTCTGTATGGTACTGTATCAAAAGAAGAATTGAGTATTTTCGATAACAAAGGACATCATTGCCGACATCGTATTCTAGGCCGTACTATATCCTCATCTCTTAGGGATTCATAAAGAGTTGTTTACCAGTGTATGAATTCAGAGGCTATTGTATGAACACAGTGATATCTTTAATTCAGATACCCTCGCATGTATCCTAATAGGTATCTTTTTATTCTTAATTCTGCTCTGGTGCAACTCTTTGCAATTTCGTATCACAAAGTTACAATAGGCCTATACTAACGATTTGTAAACTTTGTTTCGACGATGAAATACTATTTAGTCAGCTTCTTGTACGTCTTGCAGTATGTATATTATATAAAAATTGTAGTTTTAATTACTTACTTACTTACTAGTTTATAAGGAACCCGCAGGTTCATTGCCGCCCTCACATAAGCCCGTCATCGGTCCCTATGCTTTGCAAGATTAATTCACTCTCTATCATCATATCCCACCTCCCTCAAATCCATTTTAATATTATCCTCCCATCTACGTCTCGGCCCCCCAAAGGTCTTTTTCCCTCCAGCCTCCCAACTAACACTCTGTATGCATTTCTAGATTCGCCCATACGTGCTACATGCCCTGCCCATCTCAAACGTCTGGATTTAATCCTCCTAATTATGTCAGGTGAAGAATACAATGCGTGAAGTTCTGTGTTGTGTAATTTTTTCCATTCTCCTGTAACTTCATCCCTCTTAGCCCCAAATATTTTTCTAAGCACCTTATCCTCAAACACCCTTAACCTATGTTCCTCTCTCAAAGTGCGAGTCCAAGTTTCACAACCATACAGAACAACCGGTAATATAACTGTTTTATAAATTCTAACTTTCAGATATTTTGACAGCAGACTAGATGACAAAAGCTTCTCAATCGAATAATGACAGGCATTTCCCATATTTATTCTGCATTTAATTTAATCCCGAGTATCATTTATATTTGTTACTGTTGTTCCAAGATATTTTAATTTTTCCACCTCTTCGAAGGATAAATCTCCAATTTTTGTGTTTCCATTTCGTACAATATTCTGGTCACGAGACATAATCATATACTTTGTCTTTTCGGGATTTACTTCCAAAGCTATCACTTTACTTGCTTCAAGTAAAATTCCCGTGTTTTCCCTAATCGTTTGTGAATTTTCTACTAACATATTTACGTCATTCGCAAAGAGAAGAAGCTGATGTAACCCGTTGAATTCTAAACCCTGTCTATTATCCGTACAACATGTATATATATGATATATTTTGTCACAGCACTTCTTTACATGTAATGGTGTACCTCACATTTCTGTATCCGGTGCTACCATTAACATATTACAATAACCATTTTGACTATGCTGACATTTTACTGACTGACCTTTCCAGCGACAACAAAATGAAACTTCAACGTGCTCATAATTTGTGTGTACGTTTTGTAAGCAATGTTCGTAAATATGATCATATTACCCCATCCCTGGAAGCAATAGGTTGGCTTAAACTAGATAAGAAAAGAAATTTACATTCACTTCTCTTTCTCTTCGAAATCTTGAACTCTTCTATTCCTTCGTACCTGTCGTCTCGCTTCACTTACCTTTCTTCCCACCACAATCTGAACACACGCTCTCGCCATGAAACAATACTAACAATACCATCCCATCGCACCTCTTCATACTCATCCTCTTTCACAATAGCCCTGCCAAGACTCTGGAATTCGTTACCTGCTAGCATCAGGGACTGTCGAAATAAAATTCAATTCAAACGCAAACTTACTAGGCACTTGGTCAGTAATTGAGACTCGTTCAGACATGGTTTCTTGTAAATAGTTCTTTTAATCTACCACAAAATATCTCAACATCCGGTAATTTCATCACTATAGAATTTTGTTATTGTAGGTTTAATTTGTAATTTAGTAAATACAAAAATATTCTTTGTTCTTAACTTCTATGATAAAATGTCTAGCTTTCATTAATCAGGTATTCTTGTCGTACTTTAATTTTTATTGTAATTGTAATTGTAAATTTAATATTAATTGTAATCTTATTGTTCATGTTATAGTTGTAATCCCCTGGTAGAGGGGCAGAGAAGGCCTGACGGCCTTATCTCTACCAGGTTAAATAAATAAATCTAAATCTAAAAAATCTAAATCTAACACATTATTTGCAGTACACGTCTACACAAATACTCTCAATTACACTATGTAACTTTTTTGTTATTTGGTCAAACTCCCTTTCAGTGTTTCTCGTACATTTCATTTGCTATTCTCTATTTGTTCCTTAATCCTAATATATCTAATATTCTATACTACTTTCACACCCCACTTATCCTCTAACTACTATTCACTAAAATCTCAATTTCATTTTATCTCTATAAATTCTCATATTGAATTATTTGTCCTATTTGTTCTTTGACCTTTTCTCCTATATTTCTCTTTTATTCATTTACTGTTCCAACGTTCAAATGTTAGTACTAATTTTATGCTTTCACTTGTTCACTTCTCTTAACCCTTTCTCACTATTTTCTCTCATTCCTATTTGCGCTCACTTTCACTTTCTCACTATTCTGCTTACACAATCCATTGTCACTATTCTCACTTCCTATAAATAGCCTAATTATATTTTATTCAACACATTTGCTTATACACTTTCTCTCTCCCCTATACTTCTCGATCTTTTCCAGTTCCACTTTGTTTGCACTTTTTGATCACATCCACATTTTTTAAACGTATCAAATATCTCTGCTATTTCCTGAGCTGTCGCAGGTTCTGACCTTTCTTTACTGTTCGTCTCTGCCTTATTTCTGTTTTTGTCTGTCTTTCTTTCTATTCATTTCTTCTTCTATTCCTCTTTTATTTTTCCCCCCACGCTTTCACTTTCACATACTAGATTTCCACTTACACTAGCACCCTTATTCTTTTCACTACTGTCTTCCCTATCATTTCCTGAATCTTGGTTTCTCTTTTTATCACCACTCGCCTTTTTTCTAGCGCCCGCGTTATTTGTTCCGTTATTGTCAGCATTCCTTCTGGAGTGCGCTAACCTTACCGCCATCGTATATAGACTAGGAATCCGCTTACTCTGCATGATGATCAGTACATGTACAGTAGCGTGCAAATTAATCCGAACAAGACATATTTTTTACATTTTCTGTCATTGTTGGCCTCACAGCTGCTCATACCGCTTTAATTGACATCTGTAGTACGTGTAATTCCATTATTGAAGGTCTGTCATTATTTTTTTTATAATATGTGACATTTTGCCTGTCGTTTTGTACTTATAAGCATTTCAGTTGTGTTGAAGACTTAATACTGCAATCCTGTGTACATTCTGTCGTCTTCACAAATGGATACAACTCCACGAAAACGGTCTAAAATAATAACATTAGCAGAGCATTCTTCTATGACACAGAGGCAAATTGCTGCAGAATGTCACATCGGTTTGGCTACTGTTAATTCGATCATAAAACGATACAGGGAGATGGATCCATCACATCCCAGAAAAAAGGAAACTGTGGCCGGAAAAGGAAGACTTCACCTGCAGATGATCGTTTAATTGTCAGGAAAAGTAAATTAAATCCTAGACTAACTGCTGTCGACTTAACCCGCGAGTTAATGGCTACCACTGGGGCGAATATTCACGTCACAACAGTGCGGCGAAGGCTTTTGGAAGCTGGACGAAGGGCTCGTAAGCCTATTAAGAAGCAACTGCTAACCCCTGTTATGTGCAAAAAAAAAAACGCTTAATGTGGGCAAAATTACATCAACATTGGACAGTGAATGACTGGAAGAATGTACTTTTTTCCGATGAGTCTCATTTCGAGATCTACGACCACCGTGTTTCTTACGTACGGAAAGGATCCGAAAAAGTAACAGCAGCTCATCTCCAACAAGCACCCAAATACCCCCCTAAAGTAATGTTTTGGGATTGTTTTACACATGAAGCACCTGGAGCATTAATACCTATCAAGGGAATGATGAATTCTGACAAATATATTCATTTATTGGAAACCAGAATCGTACTCCAGCTGCAAAAATCATTTCCGGATGGCAGAGGTGTGTTCCAACAAGACCTGGCACCATGCCATACGTCTCGAAAAACTACAGAATTCTTCAACAAGAAGAATATTCAGGTACTCCCCTGGCCAGGCAACTCACCGGACATCAACCCCATTGAGAACTTGTGGTCAATTTGCAAAAGAAGAATGCAAAAAATGGATTGTTCTACAAAGGAGAAGATGATTTCTGCCCTCATTGGTGTATGGTTTCGCGATGAATAAATGAAGAATATTTGTGGGAAATTAGTGGAATCCATGCCAAATCGTCTCAGAGCTGTTATTAGGAACAAGGGAGGCCACATAGATTACTGAGGTATGTGTTAGATCCTTTTTTTTTTATCCCGTTTGAGTGTTTTTGTATAAGTAGTTACGTTGTTCGGATTAATTTGCACGCTACTGTATATACCCAAATGAATTATTTTTAAAATTACATGAAAAAATAATGGGATTTTTCCTGTAAATGTTACTGTTGTTACACATTATCTAATTGAGCTCAGTGTTGAACATGACGATATAGAATTTTCGAAAATTGTGAATTCAACTTGTAAAATTTTCATTAGAGCTATAATATGCTTCATTTATTTTTTAATCATGTAACAATCCAGGCAGATATTGTTTTCAATGCAGTCGCCTGTCCCACGCACTATTGCTGTAAGTGGAGCGGATATAATTACACTCACCTCGCTGCGAATCGGTGAAGTGAAGAGTACGTACTGATTATTATACTCTGCAAAGTCACCATATGTTGTATCTAATTTTGCCGAAATATTCGAAATGTCTCAATATCTCAATATCTCTCAAAATACGTGTCAAAATTTTCTCGTAGCGGCGCGATCCATAACTCGTGTCAATTAATGGAATACGTTCCTGTCTTCCCTGTATACCGGTCGATTTAGACACTTAGGTCTGCTTTTTTTTATCGGTTATTTGACAATCTTTATCAATACGTGGTTGTCTAGTTTCGGCTTTTCAAATTCAAATTTATTTACAATTTACGTTTGAAATGAATACATATGTATGGATACCCGAAATAAGCATATGCTCGTGCTCGGGTACAGTGCAGTAGTCTACATAAATTTTACGGGGATCAAATAATAATGCTCATGATAGAAATAATAATAATAATAATAATAATAATAATAATAATAATAATAGCATAATCGTGACAGAAATGATACAAAGATTGTAATACAAAATTATTTATTAATAATAATAATATTAATAATAATAATAAGTGACAAAACAAAAATATTTACAATAATAAAATAAATACTAAGACGGATAAAATAAAATATAAAACCACTAGCGAGAGTTAACAGAACTTAAATAAGCATATAATAACCAGAAAAAATGACGAACTCGAAAATCAACAGAAAAGTTTGTTGTATCGTAGACGACAGCAACCGCCGTATTGACATTGTGTTGTGCATTAATGGTAGTAGGGGGGAGCCGAAAGTCTACGTAACTGCCGTTCTCTTCGAATCTTCTCGTACAATCATAGGAAGTTAATGCTGCAAAAACAAAATGTCTACGAATCAAACTGTTCATTATTACCAGGATAAATACAAATAATACTGAAATATATTAATCAAGTTTTAGTTATAGATCTCCCCTTTTGTGAAAGAGGTATCGTATCAAAATATTTTATGAATGGTGGGGAAAATATAAACTTCAAGAAGTCTCTAGTAACAAGAGACAGTGACGAATACAATCAATTGACCTGTGGCGATGCTAAGAAATCATTTATTGGAGATATACACTGTAATTAATTAAGAAAATGATCTATTTATATTTATTAGAATGTTTTATCTTACAGGTTTCATGCACCGGATAAATACAATAAAAATTAGTACCATATAATGCTAGTAACACTTAAAAATAATAATAAAATTTATCAAATATCATATCTTAATTGGTGACTGCGAGATGAGTAAGAATATTCGCCATGGGATTACCTGACATCCACTCTTACGAAAAGTTCAGAAGGATTAAAACAGGTGAAATTCAGCCAAATGAGATTCGAAGCCACGACTAAGCACAAGCTCAGAGCATGAGTGTCACACGCTAACCCCTAACATTCGCCAGTGTCTCTTAGACGTATTCCACTTCCAGTAAAATGAACAATAATATAAAATGTTGAAATATGGTTCTCCAGCCCTTTTTTGGGTCGTTCAACATTATATTTGTCTGTAATTAACTTATTCCTTACCAGTTAATCCATTTTCCAGATACATTCTTTCGAATTAGCTCTTTAGTTGGAACAGGCACAAGTAAAGTGTTTTGAAACTGTAAAGCTGTTTAGGGTTTTCAAAAGGACTAAGCATGTATTAATATTAGAGAGTTGGGTAGTATCGGACATCGGGTAATATCGGACAGTGCGTTTCTTTCATCTACCAATAGATGGTAGTACCTGAATGACATGATTACGTTTCTGTATGCGACATCACAGAAACGTAACCACGTCATTCAGGTACTATCATCTGGTGGAAGATGAAAGAAACTCACTGTCCGATATTACCCGATGTCCGATACTACCCAACTCTCCCCTAGTATTAGTATTTATTTATTTAACCTGATAGAGATAAGGCCGTCAGGCCTTCTCTCCCACTCTACCAGGAGGTTGCAACAATAATATGAAGAATAAAATTACAATTAGTATTAAATTTACAATTACAATTACAAATAAAATTACAATTAAGTATTAAATTTACAATTACAATAAAAATCAAAGTACTAAAAGATTACCTGAATAATGAAAACTAGATAATTTACCATAGAAGAACAAAGAATATTTTACATTTACTGAATTACAAATTAAACCTAGAATAACAAAATTCTATAGTGATGAAATTACCGGATATTGAAATATTTTGTGATAGATTAAGAAAACTATTTACAAGAAATCATATCTGAACGAGTCTCAATTACTGACCAAGTGCCTAGTAAGTTTGTGTTTGAATTCAATTTTATTTCGACAGTCCCTGATGCTAGCAGGTAGCGAATTCCAGAGTCTTGGCAGGGCTATTGTGAAAGAGGATGAGTATGAGGAGGTGCGATGGGATGGTATTGTTAGTATTGTTTCATGGCGAGAGCGTGTGTTCAGATTGTGGTGGGAAGAAAGGTAAGTGAAGCGAGACGACAGGTACGAAGGAATAGAAGAGTTCAAGATTTTGAAGAGAAGGAGAAGTGAATGTAAATTCCTTTTCTTATCTAGTTTAAGCCAACCTATTGTTTCCAGGGATGGAGTAATATGATCATATTTACGAACATTGCTTACAAAAAGTATACAAAAATTATGAGCACGTTGAAGTTTCGTTTTGTTGTCGCTGGAAAGGTCAGTCAGTAAAATGTTAGCATAGTCTAAATAGGGAAACATTGAACTTAAAACACTCCCTGTAATAGAATTTGGACTGGTTATTTTGTAATATTCTTGTTTCTTCTATGAGACATCAGCAGCATAAGCTGAAGATCCAAGAAAACGCACTACAGAAACTTGTTTTGTTGAAGTCAAGATTTCTAAGTGTTACGTTATGTAGCGATTTTCACAATTTTGTAAAATTTTATGAGAACATCTGCTTTTATCATTTTGGAATGAATTCTTATTATAGCTGAATTACTTTGATATATTCGATTTTATACTTTTTGTTATCGTCTCACCGTTTTCAAACGTTACATGATTAGGCATATCTCTTCGTGTGGCAGTAATGGCGCCTTTGCCTTCATTTCACGACTTCCCACTTCTATCCTTCCAGCGCCTTGGTAGTGGTGTTGTAGTAGAGTCATAATTGTAAGCCGTTCGCGATCGTTACACTTCTAGGAATTCGCGGGTATGAAGTATTGTTAACACGCGTATTCCTCTGCCAAAATATCCGCTTCACTTGCTCCTGGGAGTTTGTCAGTGTCTGTCACCTTGCCGGAGCGTTAGCAACGATGCTTGTAGTTCTCCTGAGTTCACTATCATGAAACATCACAAAAGTCTTGAGGCGAATTTGAACATATACAGTATACAGTGTGTCTCAGTATTCTCCGTAACCGTGGCAACCATTGCGAGTCCAATGCAGGAAATGACTAATCAGGGCGGTGCGTCAATAAGAGCACAAGGGCACGTGAACACCCTGTTTCCATTAATGCACGGCTAGTTTTATTATTTGATACCGTATTGACGTAGTGGGGATGTATAATATCAGAATCGAGTATTTTAAACTTACCGCATCTTGCATAAACTTATGTAAAATTGGCAACATCCGTTCACGTACAAGCCGTGCTCTTTTCAAGAAGGTTACAGGAATTTCACGCATGCGCGGGAGAAAATTGTCTTTCGCTGGCCGCTTATAACTCGTCAAGAGCACAAAGCGTTAAGTGAACAGGGAATCTGTCCTACAGATGTCAGGTGCATCGATGCCTATCGTTCACGTGCTATATCTCGAGGAGGATATTTAATAGTCTGTATTTTAGCCTGTAGGTGTCAGCATCTCAATGTCGGAACGTTTATTTTATGTGAATGTGTGTACAGTGCTGCTACGAAAGTGTAGTTTGTGAATTACTATACTTTAGTGCTCAGCATAGTTTGGCTTTCAAACATATGCTGGCTGAATGTGATGATGGTATGAATTATTTAAATATCTGTATGGTGGTGTATATTATTTAAGAATAATATTTACTGGCATGTATTTATAGTAATCAATCTATTAGAATAGGATTACAGTACTGGTATAACGGCACTGTGGTATATATTAATTTTTAACAAACGTAAACAATGAACTCTGTTCAGGCAATTTTGAACAGTAAAGAACTGGGTAAACTGGCTTACCAGGAAAAATTGGAAATACAAATACTGGGTTTAATCATCATCATCATCATCATTATTATTATTATTATTATTATTATTATTATTATTATTATTATTATTATTATTATTATATGTTTTGAATTTATATACGGTTTTTTCGATAGTGAAACATTGGAATCATGACATATTAGGCTAAACGTACGATTTCAAGTTCTCTTCGATTTTGGAACACAAAACTGTGAACACACATAATATATCACGAGCCGCCACTATGACTAATGCATGTTAAGTGCTAAGTAAGCGTCGAGTAGCTCAGTAGCAGTTTCTAATCACGGTGTAGTGGATTCGTAATTGGTGGACAAAGTTCAAGGTTACCTAGGATTTTTCTCGTGGCTCTCACATTTCCCTCCATAATATCACTGTCATTATACATTTCAATAGTTATTAACAGAGCTGAAATTCCTGTAACCTGCGTGGTGCTGTAAACAACGCAGCGACTATGTTTCTAGAGGAAAAAAAGAGACAGAGAATAACTTTACGATGCCATTCAGAAGCAGTTCTCGCGTGTATACAGGTACAAACGGGTGAAAAATCTTATAGCAGGTCAATGAAATAAAGTTTTCATGTGCACTAAATTTTTCATTATTGAGCAACATTTGCACTGGAATTTAACACAGTAAACTTCATGTAATTTTGAAAAGTAATTAAATAAAATACATAAATACAATAGACTTCTACGAATAACAAAACTAGTAATTACAGTTTGACATACATAAATAAAATGTGTTTATATGCATAACAATAAATTACAATATACATTCTGATTGTATCAAAAGAAGAAGAGGTGCAGTCCGATGAAAAATCTTGTTGGGTTCTTGTACTCCGTGAGGTGGACGGAAGTTCTTCCTGTTGTGTTTTAACATGAATTTTCATATGTTCACTATGTCTTTTTGAATTACAATGTGATTGAATGAAATTTATTTTTTTCCGCTCTTATTTCCACATTACATACTTTACAAAACATGTTACATCCTTTCACACAAAATACTCACAGCCAAATTCGTTTACCAATATTTGTTGCATGTTGTTTTCTTATTTTCGGCATATTTCTGAACAACGTAAGACTACGTTCTGACTAGCGTTTGTGCTCGTAACAAATTAAATGTACGTGTACCTGAGTAAGGAAAACAAACCTTCAAGGGACGACTTCCTTTGATATAGTGTACTCGCTGCGAGTGAATGCTCGTTACTCTATACGTTAGACTGTAGCTATAGTCTAGACACCACTATCCTATTTTCAATGTTTTGGTTAAAGGAATCGCAGCTCTGGTTATTATCATTTCAATCAGTCGTGCACAACCGTTTATGAAAAATGGAAATTATATATTGTTACTCAACGACTTGCACTGTAGACAGTACGCAAGCTCTTCCGTCACACGGAGTGGTTGAGTTTTCGGTTTAGCGAATGTTGGAGTTATTTCTCACATTTTCGTGGGTGGATGACTCTTGGGCATAAAAGGCAGATAACATTTAGCCATCCAGGAGTTCCAAGATCCTTTGCAAGGATGCGATTATCATCGTGTACCTTTTAATTGATATTTTCTCCTCTCTCCCTTTTTCATTAATTAATTAATTAATTCATTCATTCATTTCTCGGTATTACAGTTGTGTATCGTCAAGAGCAACAACTTGCATCGTGAACATATAACCATAACATCATAAGAGCTCTGTTTTTTCCTATCATCTTAAAACGTGATTTATTAATGAAATAATAATACAGCTCCTTAGAGAAATTAAAAGCCATTGAAATATCTGTAAATGAGGCAGAAGAACAAGTGGATAGCTTCAAATACTTGGGATGTATTATATGCAGTAACATGAGTTGCTGAGAGGAAGCCAGAATGAGGATAGCTATGGCAAAGGGAGCTTTTAATAAAATCAAGAGCATCTTCTGCGGACCTCTGGAAAAATAACTAAGGAAGAGACTAGCAAAGTGGTTTGTGCGTGGAGTGTGGCATTGTATTGGGCAGAAACATGGACATTACGACGAAGTGAAAAAAACAAACAGAAGGATTTGAAATGGGAATATGGAGAAGAATGGAGCGTGTGAAATGGACAGAACAATAAATGAAACTGTGTTAAATAAAGGTGGGTGAAACTGATCAGGAAGAGGAAAAGGAATTGGTTGGATCACTGTCTGAGAAGAAACTGCCTAATGAAGGATGCTCTGGTAGGAATGGTGAACGAGAGAAGATTTGGGGCAGAAAAAGATATCAGATGATAGACGACATTAGATATATGGATCATACGAGGTGACAAAGACGACGGCAGAAAATAGGAAAGATTGGAAAAGGCTAGGTTTGAAGTGGAAGATCTGCCCTTGAGCAGAAAACTATGAATGAATGAATGAATGAATGAATGAATGAATGAATGAATGAATGAATAAGTACATACATACATACATACATACATACATACATACATACATACATACATGTTCTGCCCATGGGTAGTTCTTTCACTGCAAATCCAGCATTCTCTAATCTTTCCTATTTTCTGTCTTCCTCTTAGTCTCCCCATATATTCCATATATCTTAATGTCTTCTACCATCTGATATCCTCTTCTGACCCTAACTCTTCTCCTGTATACCATTCCTTCCAGTGCATCCTTCAATAGGCAGTTTCTTCTCAGTCAGTGATCCAACCAATTTCTTTTTCTATGTTTGATCAATTTCAGCATCATTCTTTCTTCACCCACTCTTTCAACACAGCTTCATGTCTTACTCTGTCTATCCACTTCACACGCTCCATTCTTCTCCATATCCACATTTCAAATGCTTCTATTCGTTTCTCTTCACTTCGTCGTAATGTCTATGTTTCTGCCCTATAAAATGCCACACTACACACAAAGCACTTCACTACTCTCTTCCTTAGTTCTTTTTCCAGAGGTCCGCAGAAGATGTTCCTTTTTATATTAAAAGCTTCCTTTGCCATTGCTATCCTTCTTTTGACTTTCTGGCAGCAGCTCATGTTACTGCTTATAATACATCCCGAGTATTTGAAGCTGTCCACTTGCTCTACTGCCTCATTTAGAATTCGCAAGTTTATCTTCTTTATTTTTCTTGCGACAACCATGGTCTTTGTCTTGTTTGAATTTATCTTCATTCCATACTGCTCATATTTGTCAATGAATGAATAAGGTATATTAATAACTAATGTTTTGAAGGTATGCATTTTAAGTTTAAGGTATTAACGTTACAATGCAATGTATATATTTATTTAGTCTTCTATGTTGTAAGTAATTTAAGCTATTCTTTCATTTTTTCACATATCAAATTTCTTAATATTATAAATTATGCTTATTTCCTTTGCCGTTACCGATGTCCACTTGTTTATCTATATATTAAGTTAGTTATGAAGATAAATGTATTAAAGTGTCCAATGAATTATAGGGTTATTTGAAACAAACATAGGCCTATGCCTTTTAACTTACATAGATACATGACACCACAAAGCTGAGTTACGACAGATCTATTTGGAAAGAAACCAGTCGTTCGTGTACACGTATGCAATTAAAAAAAAATAACCATGTATTGCTGCAAAACTAGTGTGTATGGGACAGAAACGTGGACATTACGACGAAGTGAAGAGAAGCGAATAGAAGCATTTGAAATGTGGATATAGAGAAATGGATAGAGAGAATACGAAATGAAGCTGTGTTGGAAAGAGTAGATGAAGAAAAAATGATGCTGAAACTGATCAAAAGGAGAAAAGAAATTGGTTAGGACACTGGCTGAAAAGAAACTGCCCTCTGAACGATGCATTGGAAGGAATGGTGTACGGGAGAAGAGTTCGAGGCAGAAGAATTTACGAGGGCTATTCATAAAGTAACTTTCGTTTATTTTTTACAAACCTGTGAATGACGTTACAGAATTGGGTTACAATACGTTTGAAAGTATACACTCTAGTTTATTTTTCCACATAGTTTCCAGCCACATTGAGACACTTGTCGTAGCGTTTGACGAGCTTTGAAATTACGCAATCGTAGAATTCGGCCGCCTGCGTCTAAAACCAACCTACGACGCTGGTTTTCAACTCTTCGTCATCGTCAAAGCGCTTCGAGCCAAGCGACGTCTTCATGTGCATGAAGAGATGGTAATCACTAGGCGCCAAATCTGGGCTATAGGGAGGGTGATCCAATACTTCCCAGTTGAACTCTTGCAGTTTGGTCGCAGTACCCTGTATGGGGCCGGGCTTTGTCATGCAGGAAAATTACCCCAGAGATCAACATGCCACGACGTTTGTTTTGAATGGCTCTTTTCAAGTTTGTTAGTGTGTTACAGTAACGCTCAGCGTTAATTGTGGCATTCCTCTCCAAGAACTCCACTAGTAAAATTCCTTTTCTATTCCAGAAGACAGTTGCCATGAGTTTTCTCGTGGAAAGTGTTTGACGACACGTTGTGGGTTTTTCGGGGAATGAGTATGGCCCCACTGCATTGACTGAAGCTTTGTTTCTGCATTCACATACCGCACCCAAGTCTCATCTCCTGTCACAATCTGGTCGAGAAAAGCATCACCTTCTCTTTCGTAACGCTCAAGAAAGGAGAGCGCTGCTCCCATCTGCTGAGACTTTTGTTCCTCAGAAAGGAGTTTAGGCACCCATCTGGCACAAAGTTTCCGGTAGCCCAAATCTTCGGTAATCACTTTGTAGAGAAGAGTACGATTGATCTGCGGAAAATCCTCACTAAGCTCCAACATGGTGAACCTGCGGTTTGTTCTAACCCTTTCGTCAACCTAACGAATCAGATCTGCATTCACGATACTCGGTAGACCACTTCTCTCTTCATCATGGATATTGGTTCGCCTATTTTTGAACATACGGTACCATTGTCTTGCATCACCTTCACTTATTACGACTGGCCCATAAACTTCACAAAGTTGGCGGTGGATTTCACTAGATTTACAGTTTTTGGCCACAAGAAATCTTATTACAGAACGTACCTCACATCTGGCGGGACTTGCAATTGCAGCACACATTTTGACAGCACGTGGCTCAGATAGGAACAAAGATACGACCTTGACTCTACCGCTGCTCGACGCATACTGCTTCAAGGTACACTCCACCGCAAGAGCGGCGCCACTGTCTCTGTTGTTACGCACGCTATATGAAAACGGAAGTTTCTTTATGAATAGCCCTCGTATATCAAATAATAGATGACATTGTGATATATGGAACATATGCGGAAACTAAGAGGAAGGCAGAAAATGGGGAAGTTTGGAGAATGCTGATTTTGCAGTGAAAGACCTGCCCTTGGGCAGAACACGTATGTATGTGTGCATGTATGTATGTATGTATGTATGTATGTATGTATGTATGTATGTATGTATGTGTGTGTGTGTGTATGTATGTATGTATGTATGTATGTATGTATGTATGTATGTATGTATGTATCCCTTAGTGTCGTCTCCTCTTTTGTTAACAACTCCATATCAGCAAATCTTATTCACTTTATTTTTTTCCTCGTACTATCTTTTCTCCCATGTTCTGAAAACAGTTTTACACTAAATCTCCAAGTAGATCATGAATAGGGTAAGTGATAAAGGGACCGAGCCAATATACGACACTAGATATTTTAGGCTATCTTCCATTCTTACAACATAGGCCTACTCAATTCTTGATCGTATCTACTCACAATATTTTCCACATTCACCCGTCTCCTCAGATCTTTCTGCTCTTTCTCCATTCTAGTCGCTCTGGCAGTTCTTTTGAAGTATCCATTTGTACTGATAGCGATGAGTGGTGTTGTATTCCTTCAGTATTCCCAACTCACATTCGTAATACAATAGAAATTCTACTATGTTCTTCCAGTATATATTTTCTTGTTGTGTCTGTTATAGATGTCTATTCCGCCAGACAATGTACACGTCATAGATCTTTCTCTGTAAGGATTACTTTCGTTTATTTCTTTTCGCTTGTAACTTCTGTTGTTTATTAAACAGCCCAAGTACTTCGCTGTACTGCTTTGAGTGACTTATTATAATCAATTTTTGTTACACCAACACGGATATTAACCCATTAAAGCCCAAATTATTTTTATTTTAAAAAGAACGAAAATGATATATCTATTTCATAAATTTAATCCATAAGATGCCAGGAATACGTTTTGTTTCTTCTGCCGTGCACCAAGTAACTGAAAATCACCCGGTCTATAAATAGACCGCTTTGACACATGATATCTGCATATTCATTTGCAATGAAGTAAATATATTTTTGTGTATTTAATGTAGTATAAGCAGAAACATTTACACAAATATAAATAAATTTATTTATGACAGTTTTATGCCCATGTGCACCATTCTCGATTAAAATTTGACCATGGTAAGTCGGCACTTGACCATCTTCAAGGCCAATTTTCGGAGTATCAATCTCGATCAAAGTTAAACAAGCGAGTTGATGATGATCAAATTTGATCAAGGGTGTGGGACCGATTATCTTGAATTGAACGTGGTCAAGTCGAGAAAACCAAAATGGCGGCACGATTTGACGTACTTGATGGAATTGAAGATGAAATTAGTATGTATCTTGAACACGCAAATCACTGCGAAAATAACAGAATTGGTGTTATTGTAGAAAGAGTAAGTTTGTAGATGAATAATAAAAATGTTCTTTTTTCTCAAAACAGACTAATGTTTTATATATGTTTCTGCTTTGGAAGATCGGGACTTTCCTTGAGGACAAAATATTATTTAGGCCTAATTGTCCAATTCTGTTAACACAATAATACCTAAGGTAGTTATTCTATGCCGGTAATAATATAGCAAAACTAAATGACCATTTTGTAGAATGCGAGATTATCACTTATTAGCTATAGATTTACCGTTTGAAACTATTAGGACCTACTTGACGTTTTGGACAATTAGGCTATTTACGCTTGAATTAAGAGAAATTACACGGATACCTTCCTTTCCGTCTTACTCCAAAATTCCAACCTTGTGAACACAAAATAAATGGATAAATTTCAGAACAAGGATACTTTCCTTTCCCTCTTACTCCAAAATTCCAACCTTGTGCACACAAAATAAATTGGCACTAAAAACTTCCTTTTCGTATGCATGATGATGCGTATTCGACATACACAGATGAATTGTTTTTTTATTTTAAAATAATTGTCAGTGAGGTATCCGTATACTGAATTTTTCCCAAATTAATTATTGGCACTGAAATGTGTCTTTTCGTAAGCAAGATGATGAGCATTCGACAAACACATACAAATCTGCTCTTTTTAGTAGCCTATTTCAAGATAATTGTGAGTGAGGTATCCGTATACTGAATTTTTCCCAATTATTATCAATAATATGAAATAATCACTGTATAAATTACGTTACAAATTATGTGGAATTATGTAAACACGTGTAACTCATGTGAATTGTGAGGTTAAATCCAACCAGGTAGCCTGCTTTTCTCTTAGAGAACTTCCGTCAGTACTTTTATTCTACAGTATAATATGGATGCATAATTGCTGAGGAGTTCTAAAGGAATTCCCACTTCGAACTGTGAGAAGTTCGGTGCTCTTTTCTTTTTTTCTTCCATGATTATTGAAACTTGTTATTTGAAAATTGCGAGGATGTTTGAAAGCAGTCCGACAAACAAAAACGAAGCGATAATTGACAGAGTGCGTTCGTTCGCTGTTTTATACGCGGTAACCTAGCGCTTTGATGATTCTTCTCAAGCGAGCGTACCGTCAGCTGACGGAACTGAGTTGATCGAGGGAAAATGTCGGTGCACCGCTACTGTAACTTGATCATTGTCAAGAATTAACCATGTTTCCGTGATTGCTGGTAAACGGGCTAGATGATCGAGAATGGTGCACACGGCCATTAGTATTTAATGCAACAATACAATGCTGCAGCAATAATGAAACACATTTATTTCAGTAATATCTGTCTTTACCAACTGTGGTAAGGCTCAAAGCATCTTTGACAGAGAGTTTCATCACACTTCTTGCGGAATGTTACTGGTCTGAATTTACACCATTCCACCCGGCAGTGTTTCTGAGAGGGTCATTTTGTCATGAAATGACCTCTACTATCTATCCTCATACCAAATTTCACTCCTAGAGGTGATGAAATAGGGCGCTCCATTCTCTTGCAGTTCGAAAACATCTAGAAATATTGAAGAGCCAGACATCGTCGGAATTCAAGTAGGTTCAGGGAGTCTCTCGTCCATGTATTTCTCTGTAGATAATCCAACCATTTACTATAGCCATATCCGGCATTCTGACAAAAAGATCTCAGCACCACTTTTTTCCATAGATTGAAGTGGCATATTTCCCTGCTAACCAATCATGATGGTCCACTCCACCTATGTACTTACCGTATTTCTTTATGACATGTGAAGTAACGGTTAGCGCATCTGGCCGCAAAACCAGGTGGCCTGGGTTCGATTCCCGGTCGGGGAAAGCTACCTGGTTTAGATTTTTCCGGAGTTTTCTCTCAACCCAATATAAACAAATGCTGGGTAACTTTCGGTGCTGGACCCCGGACTCATTTCACTGACATTATCTTCATCTCATACATACGCTAAATAACCTAAGATGTTGATAAAGCGTCATAAAATAATCTACTAAAAATATGACCTTGGTTGCTGCACACTTATATTCTGTCTTACATTTCTGTCCCACCTGCTTGCAGAAGCCCCTACATAAAAATTTGATCCTACAGGTACACATTTGTTGTCATCCCACTTCACGAACAGAATTTCACTATTAGTGTCAAATGTATAAACGTAGGACTCTCGTACTGCATTCTGTAGTAATTCTGTAATGGTAATTTTGTTTGTATGGACATCTCTTTTGAGTCATAATGTTAATAACCTTAAATAGTTCTTCATTGCAAGTAAAAGTGTAATTTCTGAGAATTTTAAACTCCTCTACCGTATTCGTTTAAGTGTCCAGAACTCAAAACTGTATATAAGAATAAAATACTCTCATGGTTTTGTATATTTTCGTTAATGTCGCATTTTTATGAAGTAATTTTGTAGCATTTTGACATGTTCATAATTTTAATTTCGTCTTAACCTCATACTTGACATACTACACACTATAGAAGAATATAGAAACATTAGTGTCTTTTTCAAAAATACATACGAATCTTTGCCAAGAAGACGAAGAAATAAGTGAACTTACAGGTTTCGCTGATACCTGAGAACTCAACGCCGTATTCAGCTCTTTTGTTACGTCACACGTGTGGATGCAATGCGGCGATCCTCTGCTGCTTTATTCATTTAACATGCGGTGCCACAAAATCATTACATGTTTCTGCATAATGCACAACTCAATGAAGTAATACGCAGAGTCCGCAATCGCGGAAATGGGCAATATTGTATTTCATGATAGTTCCTTGAATAGGCCGACGGCACAGTAGACACACCATCAGCTGGAATGCTCCGATTTAAACTAGTAGTAATAGCAGTAGTAGTAGTAGTAGTAGTAGTAGTAGCAGTAGTAGTAGTAGCAGTAGTAGTAGTAGCAGTAGTAGTAGTAGTAGCAGTAGTAGTAGCAGTAGTAGTAGTAGTAGTAGTAGTAGTAGCAGTAGTAGTAGTAGCAGTAGTAGTAGTAGTAGCAGTAGTAGTAGTAGCAGTAGTAGTAGTAGTAGTAGTAGTAGTAGTAGTAGTGGTATTGTATCAGCGTGCCTGAGTAAAACCCAGAAAAGAGGGAAGGATCGTAACTTTGGGTATTTTTGGTTGCCTTTCACAAATAATATAAGTACCATAATAATTATAACAATTTAATATTAACAAACAGAGAGATAAATTAAAGTAAAGAATTATAGATCTAATAACAATATAAAATAGTGAGATAATGAAAGAGAGAAAATTAATGTCTGCCATCAAAATGAATGTAAGAAAGGCGATGTATAACAGAGTAAACTGAACACTCATTGAAAATACAGTCTGAATAAACTCGGCTCAAATAAGACATATAAAGTTGTAGTCTCCAACCTTAGCTGAACCAAAGTTGAAATCCATGGAACGCACACGGTAACCAAGTAAGCCGTTATATACGTTAATGGCGTAACGGCCCCAGAGAACTTCCCTGTAGGCTTATGGACGTGATGATCCCTCGTCGTATAGAATATGAAAATCAGGAATGCTGAGAATGAAACAGACCATCCCTTAATCTGTAAAGCGATGATATCCAAACGATTTTCCACCGATGAATTATACCACAGAGACGATAGTAGCAGCTATCCAAATCAGCGGGGTCACCTTGACCACCTGAACCACGTAATACGATGAGTTGACTATCTCAGCAGAGACGGGAGACTACCCGTTTCCCTCTCGAAGTTGTAACTGCGTCGAATTGTCTCACCAACTGAACGTTCGCTCGGTCTCCAAGCCGAGACCCGCGATACGTGTCGTGCCTCCAATCAGCGGAGGAGAAGATCAGGGTACGTTCAGGAAAAATATAGTATACAGGCAAAAAGGCATCGTAAATAGCTAAAATAAGCAGGCAAAAAGGCATTATAAAAAGCTAAAATACGCAATAAAAGGCAATTACAAAAACCTTGCACTAGACCCACAACCTTGCACTTTCCACAAAGGGATTTCGGCAGCAAGAAAAGCTTTACATAAGTCAAATGCAAATTGAGATTTTCGACTCGATGTTGCAATTACTGTTGGAAGCAAAGAAATCTTCTTCCCAGTAGCCTTTGAAAGTGTATTTTTGTGTTTGGTTGTACTGACATGTTGCGATATGAAATATTTAGCTACAGTCGCGACGCTGTTATTCCCGGCGTGACTCCTCCTCTTTGCTTACGTCTTAGGAAGTGAAGGCTCTATAAAGTCTAGGCAGGTAGTATTGTTCGCAATTTTTGTTCTTTCGTTGCCGAGATACCATACGAGGAATCTAATTGCCACACCGTTAAACATTATTATGTCATAGCTCCTATGATAAGAAATCAAACGCACAATAATTCAGCAAATGATTGAGCGGCAATTAACGTCTTCGTGTGCTTTCTGCGAACGCCAACGAAAAAGCCAAAATGGCGGGCGATTATATTAAGTATTTATCGAGCCTTAAGAAATGAATATCGTCTTCATTAGCGAATCCAAGACGCACACGTTTAAATGTAACCGACCTGCAACGCGATTGGCTGCCGGAAATTAGAGGGACGGGACTATAGCTACAAAATTGAAAGAGAAATAACGTTAGACCCGCACTCAATGTTGCCTTTTCATATAAACACAAGCGATAATAAAATTAAAACGCTTAACTGTTATACATTTTTGCACGGCAGCACTGATTGTTGCAAAGAGATTATGAACCGACTGAAAGACAATAATATACATTCGGTGAAGTCACTTTCCTTGTAGCTATTATAGAAATAAATTGAAATATAGAGGGACATCATTTTATTTTTACTTCAATTTTTATTGTACCTGAGTTTTTGAATGTACTTCACTCCCACCCCTTCTACTAAGGAAGTTCCAACTCCACACAGAACCAAGACCGCAGATAGTAAGCAGTACTGAGTTATTGAATATAGTACGTTCCAGAAATATGTTCGCGTTTTCCAGTGACGAAAGAGCTTTCAATATTGAATCATATTTTCGTACAGTACTGTCCGTTTGCCTATGTCGCGTCCCGATTTCCCCCACCTGCTTCTGCTCGCCCCTCTGTAATAGCTGGGCTGTCTTAGCTCTTTTCTGAAAACATTAATTTCTCTTAGGAATTGGAAGTTTACGTAATATTATACAGCTGTTTAATTTAACTTAAGTAAAAGGGACTCGTTACGTAATTAACTGTCACGTGATTTCCTCCCTTTCTACAATCCTGCGGCATAACCACTTGGACGGACAGCAGATAGCATGGCTGAGTAATGTTATACTTTCGGGTTGGGCAGAAGTGAAGATTGAATTTACAGTACGCAGAGTAGGTACAGAATTATTTCAACATGAGTTACTAGTACGAAGGACGAAACTGGCAATTGGAATTAGATGTAATAGTCTATAGTGCGATAATATGCACAAAAGAACTGAAGCCTGTATCGAAATGAACGGCCACCATTTTAAAAATTGTGTTTAAATATTCATATTATGATTATTTTTCAATTTAACTTCTTTCTCTATATTGTACGCTAATGTGCTGTAGACAGTATAATATACACTGCATAATGAATACGTTCGCATGGATAACTCACTTCGTGAGTAAAAACACTTATTCTTAATACAGTACTATACTTTGATTAAAGAAAAACTAATGAAAATGATGAAACTCAAAATCGCGATATTTCCTAGTTTACGTAAATGGATGAACTACTTTTCTTCCTTCTTATACCTAGTAGAATGATTTGTGTTTTACGCCAGTATCATCGAACTCCAGTCTTGGAGGGGGGAGCAAGGGGTGTTTCCGGTTCTCTAAAGGTATAGACAGGTTAATATTAAAAATGTTAGTAAAAATAAAATGATGTCCCTGTACCTGTAGGCAATTTTTAATAAAAAATTAATAAATAATAGATAAATAATCAAATAAAGGCAAAAAAAGCTTTTATTTTGTAAATTAGGCATTTGTGTTAAAAAAGGCAGAAAAGGGCAACATAATACTGTGGCGTTTCGATCAGAAATTTATAGGCCTAATTCGTACAGATTTAATTTGAAAATGAAGATAGATTTAACATATTTAAAAAGGCATTCTGCCAAAGTTCAGGTCTCTGATAATAACAATACTCACACTGGCTATATAAAGATCTTGAATAGCGCTCCTAACGATTATTTTCTACAAAGTAATTAATGAAATATTGCTGAAGAATTCGAACTTTCCTAAAAAATTAAGTCTGTACAGATATAAGAAGTGAAATTCAGTTAGGATATTAGGAAATGTGAAATATTCATAATTTGACATTGAGTTAAATAGCAAATTACTATGAGGGATGATCGGAAAGTAACGCAAAACAATTTGTTTTCAGGGGATATTGTTTTGTTTCGGGCGTTCGAAGTTGGCAGATAGTTTGAATTTTTCACTGCAAACAGCAATGGGTGGATCAGATGTCGCCCTGATGAATAAGCGGCTAAGAGCAACTCAAACATGGACACACGTGAATTGTGCCCTTCGAGACAAACGCCCTAGTAGATACGCTGCAAATTTCAGACTTCACGATACTGTCCAGACCTAGGAAATGTCGGACTTTCACCTCTTCGGATCAGTGAAGAAATTTCTAGGAGGCCAATTCTTTGATTCGGATGAAGAAGTGAAGTCGGTCGTGCGGAGGTGATACCCAGAAAACGAAGTTCCTAAACAAGGTATAATCAAATTTCCGTCACCATGGGAGAAATGTGTCGATTGGCTTGGTTCATATATAGAAAATTAGGTAAAACCTATAGCTTGTGTGTGTGCATTATTTAATTATTATATTATTAAATATTTTGTAAAAAAATTATTGTGCGTTACTTTCCTATGCACCCTCGTAATATTTATAGTACATATAAATAGCCAGGAATGGACCAAAGTAATACAATAGATCACACAAATATGGAAGAAGCTTTAAATAAAATATTTATAAAGATTAGCAAAGCTGTTTACTACAAAATCAAGAATAAGCAAGAATGTAATATAATACAGTTATGTGTGGGTAATATCAGCGTTAACTTCCTTTCTCAATAAATTTGAAGGGCCGTATTCATAGACATTTTTAGCGCGGGCTTTCGGTGGTTGATCAGCGTTTTTCTTATTCATAAACCAGTGTTAGCGATAGGATATGATTTGAATTCTGTACTAGTAACCAGTGGATAGCCGGGGCTAGCTTAGTACGCTCGTAGCGCGTGCTGCGAAATGTCTGTGAATAGCACCCGAAGAGTTTAGACACGGATCTATATAAACTTAGTAACCAACTTCATTGTAGAACTGCAGCCATAGCTGTACCTTTAGTTGTACTTCTAGCAATAGTAATAGTAGTAGTAGCAGTAGTAGTAGTGGTAGTACAGGGACATCATTTTATTTTTACTAACATTTTTAATATTAACCTGGCTATACCTTTCTATTAACGATTGAAACAGGAAACACCGTTTGCTACCCTTTCCACGACGGAGTTCGATGATACTGGCGTAAAATACAAATCACTTTACTAGGTATAGGAGGGAAGAAAAGTGGTTCATCCATTTATGTAAACTAGGAAATATCGCAATTTTGAGTTTGATAATTTTTATTAGGTTTTTGTTTAATCAAAATACAGTACTGTATTAACACTTAGTATTTTACACACTAATTGAGCTATCCATTCGGAAGTATTAATTATGCAGTGTATATTGTACTGTTACAGCACATTAGCGTACTATATAGAGAATGAAGTTAAATTGAAAAATAATTATAATATGGATATTTAAACACATTTTAGAAAATGGTGGCCGTTCATTTCGATACAGGCTTCAGTTCTTTTGTGCATATTATCGCACTATAGATTATTGTACCTAATTCCAATTACCAGTTTCGTCCTTCGTACGAGTAACTCATGTTGAAATAATTCTGTACCTACTCTATAAAAGAGTACCTTACGTACTGTAAATTCAATCTTCACTTCTGCCCGATCCGAAAAGATAAAATCACTCAGAAATGCTATCTACTGTCCGTTCAAGTAGTTTTGTCGCAGGGTTGTAGAAAGGGGGGGGGGGAATCACGTGATAGTTAATTACTTAAGGAGGTCCTTTTATTTTACTTATTTTAAACACTTGAATAATATTACGTAGACGTCCAATTCCTAACAGAAATTAATGTTTTCAGAAAAG
The DNA here is from genome assembly GCF_040183065.1 of Periplaneta americana. NCBI lineage: Eukaryota > Metazoa > Arthropoda > Insecta > Blattodea > Blattidae > Periplaneta > Periplaneta americana. Next base: position 169,811,195 of record NC_091124.1, read on the forward strand.
AGCTAAGATAGCCCAGCTACTAGACTTAACAGAGGGGCGAACAGAAGCAGGTGGGAGAAACCGGGATGCGACATAGGGAAACGGACGACAGTATCCGTACGAAAATATGATTCAATATTGAAAGCTCTTTCGTCACTGGAAAACGCGAACATATTTCTGAAACGTACTATACTCAGTAACTCAGTACTGCTTACGCGCCCTCGGCTCTGTGTCGTGAACGGTTGGAAGTTTACTAGTAGAAGGGGTGGGAGTGAAGTACATTCCAAAACTCAGGTACAATAAAAATTGAAGTAAAAATAAAATGATGTCCCTGTAGAAGTAGTAGTAGTAGTAGTAGTAGTTTTAGCAGTAATAATAGTAGCAGCAGCAGTAGTAGTAGTAGTAAAGGTAGTAGTAGTAATAGTAGTATTTTATCTAACGACTTTCTCAAGTGCAGATATTATCCAGTGTAGAAATTCAACGTGGGCAGAAAATGAGCGATGAAGTTCACTGTGACCTATGAGATTTATTACGTTTCTTAAATCCATAATGTGTCAAAGGAAATCATTGATTAAAAGTTGTTCTAATTTTTTGGAAATAAATCCATACCGTAATTGTATCGCATTTCAAACTTCCTCGAGTTTGAAACACCTAATCTAGGATCCTACGGCTAACATGGTACTCGGCAGACCAACAAGGACGATAAAGTCTAGAAAATACTAGGTCTGCTTGAAAGGCTTTTCCTGCTAATTAAAAAAAAACTGGAATCCTCAATTCATGCCAAATTGTACTGTAGTTCTTAGAAGTTGGATAGGATGAACTATTCCTCAGATGTGATTCCTCTAGTGAAGTCTGGGTCTAATAATAATAATAATAATACTAATAATAATAATAATAATAATAATAATAATAATAATAATAATAATTTATTTATTTAATTTATTATTAATATTTGTGTGCTGAACAACAGCCAGAGGCCAATTATAGTTCAGCACAATACACAAACAGAAGATACAAAGGTGCAAAAACAAATAAATAATATCTTAAATAAACAAAAACATACATAAGAGAATAGTTAAATTTTATGGAAGTAGTTTTTCGTGAGTACGAAATGATAAAAGTTTTTGTTTCATTAATTTTCATTCCATTATTGTCAGACCAAAGTTCAATAGAGTTAATATCATTTGAAGAGTTTGGCAATCGGCAGGACTATTTATTGAGCGAAAGATTTTGAGATCATCAGCAAATAGCAGGTAGTTTGAATTTATTCTTTTACATATGTCATCTATAAATAATAAAAATAATAGAAGGCCCAATGTAGATCCTTGGAGAACTCCACATAAACAATTAAATGGGTGCGAGAGAGAATCACCTAGACGAACACAACATTGTCTATTAGTTAAATAGTTTTCAAACCAGCTCACATAGTTAGAAGAGAGACCAAAGTTTTCTAATTTATTTATCAAAATATTGTGAGGTACAACACCAAACGCTTTGCTAAAGTCGATGTAGATTGAGTCAATTTGACCTTGCGTTTCAACAACCGGCATAACAAGATAATAATAATAATAATAATAATAATAATGATAATGATATTAATGGTAATGATAATAATGATAACAATGATGATAATGATAATGATAATAATAATGATAACAATCATAATCATGATAATAATAACAATAATATATACAAGAATAATAATAATAATAACAACAATAACAACAATAATAGTAATAATAATAATAATAATAATAATAATAATAATAGTAATAACATATCGAGGCCTCAATGTATTTGACATCTTCCTATTGCCCTTCTCCATTTTACTCTCTCACGCCACAGATCATCTTCCAAATTCCTTGCTATCATCACTGCTGTTATGCCATCTCGCCAGGTAGTTCTTGGTCTTCCTCTCTTTCTTCTTTCTTGTGGTTAACAATGAAAATAAAAATAATCTATACTAATAATAAATCTGTAGCCGAAATTTTTCTGGTAATTTTCGATTTTCCAAAAATAATTGGTCCTAACATATATAATTAACCACCCTGAAACCGAAAATCGCTTTTTTGAAATTTTTGTTTGTGTGTATGTCTGTCTGTCTGTATGTTTGTTACCTTTTCACGCGATAATGGCTGAACGGATTTCGATGAAAATTGGAATATAAATTAAGTTCGTTGTAACTTATATTTTAGGCTATATGGCATTCAAAATACATTATTTAAAAGGGGGTTATAAGGGGGCCTGAATTAAATAAATCGAAATATCTCGCTTATTATTGATTTTTGTGAAAAATATTACATAACAAAAGTTTCTTTAAAAATAATTTGCGATACGTTTTATTCCTTGAAAACTTTGATAGGACTGATTTTTAATGTGATAAATGAGTTTTAAAATTAAAATAACTGCCATCTAAGGCCGTATAATGAAATAAAAAACAAATGACTTCGTCTATAAGGGGCTTTGGACAGCAACAATCGAAAGCTATGAAAGATAGCCTACAGAGAATGTTTCTGTGTTTGTATGAAGTAATATCGGAAGCTAAATTAACCGATTTGTATAGTTAATTATTATTTCACCATTGGAAAGTGTAGTTTCTCTAGATGGACATAATGCTATAATGTTATTACAATAACTTCTGATATAATATTATATAATGTAATATAATATAATATAATCTAATTTAAATTATTTGAAGGGTTCAGAACCATAGTGGGCCGAGCGCCATTTACTGAACACGTAGAAAACAAGGGTTAAAATTAAGTTATTACCATAATTCAATGGCAACCTATAACAAGTAAAATAAAATACACACAATTAAATCTAAATGATGTCAATCTTCATTAAACTATGGTTGCAAGTAATAAAAATTAAGTAACAGGTTAAAGGAATTGTCATTGCACCAATTGAGTGTCTCTAGACCAAAATGATCGCATTTTAATTATTTGGATGCAATTTAAATTAAGTAACATATTAAACGATTTATCCTTCTATCAAACACGAATGTTCCCTGGATCAAATGTCCTATTTTAATTATGTAATTACTTTATATTTATTTCTAATGGGTGCAACGGAGCGCACGGGTACGGCTAGTAGTAATAAAATAATAATAATAATTTATTTATTTATTTATTTATTTATTTATTTATTTATTTATTTATTTTTATTTATTTAATGTGCTGTACAACAGCCAGTGGCCAATTACAGTTCAGCACAAATATAACAAAAACATAAAACAAAAATTATTATTACACATAAATATAATTACAATTAATTGCAATAATGAAGATGAATGAATAACTAAGAATACTATGAGACAATGATAATTGAGTATAATGCCTAAAAGAATACATAAATGATAAATCGTTGCCAAGAGCAAACAAAGTCTATACATTGAAGGGATCGAATTCGCAGCCATGCATGTTGGCATTTTTAATGCATCTGGAGACTGGTGAAAGAAATTTCGAATTTCTAATATAGAAAAGTTTGTGGGCTCTCATATCTTTTGTTGGTATACGTAAGGTAATACTGTTTAAGAAAGAGTCACAGGATATATAACCTTTGAGGACTTTACAAAAGAACAGATAATCTAGCTCATGGCGTCTAGCATATAGATTTTGACAATTAAAATATTCACATTTTCTCTCATAACTATACCCGGAATTAATGGGCAGAAATCTGAATGAACATAAGGATATAAATTTTCTTTGTATATATTCTAATTTATCCGAGTCCGTAGTTGTAATCGAGTTCCAAACTACAGATGCATATTCGAGTTTCGATCGCACCAATGTATAGTATAGCATTAAAAGAGAATCGGGTTTGGAAAAAGAATAAGTTATTGACCGTATTATTCCTAGCATTCTGATTGCGTGATTGTAAATGTAATCAACGTGACTATGAAATACAATTTACTGTCAAAGAATATTCCCAAATCTTTTACGCAATCCATTCTGTTAATTAGTACATTATTTAGATAATAATTAAATTTCAGTGAATAATAATAATAATAATAATAATAATAATAATAATAATAATAATAATAATAATAATAATAATAATAATAATAATGTATTGAATGGCTGTTGTAGCATGAACATAATGTGTCCGTCTAGTACGTCTTTGTGTTTGTTCTCCGCTATTTGAAGCCAGGTTGACGCGATTAATTACGTAGCATCAATGTGTCGAAGTGTTGAAGGGATTAGCACGGTGCACGCCTTGAGGGGATGCCGCGGTGCTGACTCCACAGCGAGGGCAGCGCTACAACTTGCTGAGCTCGGCACCTAACCAGATTACAGGTCAACGCGCGTCGGGTCTTTTAGTTTTATATCCCTCGCTCGATTCCAAGCGTAACAGACATTTCCAAGGATATCATGACAACCACGACCACCATAATATAATCATTTCTTACTATGGTCATTTTCAGCATAGCGGTCATTACCATTATTTTAATCGATATCATAATTTTATCACTAGCATTATATGATGATCAAAGCTCGGAACTTGGGGACTGGTGTCGTGTGCGTGAGTAAGGTTACAGGTACAACGTACACAAAGCTCACGCTGCAAGTGCTCAGGGACAGTCGTGTGTACTAAGAAAGTGGCCATAACTAATGACAGGAAGACGGACGAAGAAACTGTTATGTCGAACCCAATGATATTCAGAAAATTAAAGGTAAACGGTCTGTTTGAGGAAATAGAAAATACGTGTTATTTCGAATGGATATTATAGAAGTTTCAAAATACATTTTGTTTTAAATTTAAGATACAGAATTTCGTGGAGAATTCGGAGGAGATACATTATTTTTTTCGAATGGAGTGTTTATATTTTGTAAGTTGTGCCACACACAAACTAGAGGCTGGAAACGGAATTCAATGAAAGGCATTGCAGTCCCTCAAATTGAAGAAAAATCTGTTCATAGCCATGGATCGAAACGTAGAGGGACCTGCCCTAGTAATGACACACTAATTGAAAACTATTTTCGAGAAAAATTTAGGATATACTAATCTTTCTCAGATACGAGATCAGCTAGCAACTGCTGAAAATCGAACAGAAAACAGTAACAGTGAAAAAATTCAGTATTTTAAGTCTAATACCGAAAAATCTTCGAATGTAGGTAGTCATACACTGTAATAAAATGTACACAGCAGAACAGTAAATTTGATATATTTTTCATGTTTATTTTTATTATATATACGCTATGAAATTACGTGTTTCAACCTACCATAATATTATCAATATGTTGTCGGAGCCAGAAACCACTTTTTTAGCAGACCTGACAGTACCTTCGTGCTGGAAGCGGAGTATGTTGACATTGAAGTCCGGTCGCTTAGTCACGTACAAAGACACAAGTTCCGAGCTTTGATGATGATATCCATTTTCATTTTCAAATCCTAGTTTTCATCACTATTATCATATCACTATCATGTTCGCCATCGTTATCTTCATTACGACCACCACCACCACCACCACCACCACCACAAACGTACAGATATCCCATCGTCTGTATGTCAGTGTAAAGCCAAGACTAATAAGGTTATACGACTGAACAGCCTTCTACTATACAGAGTGATTCAGAACTTACGTTACATATTTTTAGTAGGTTATTTAGTTAGTATAATTTTTGTGTTCAGTTGTATGGTTTTGTGTGTTTTAGTTTGGATAGTTTGACTCCGTGTGTAGTTGGTACAGTTCATGTATTTAGTTAGTATAATTTTTGTGTTCAGTAGTATGGTTTTGTGTGTTTTAGTTTGGATAGTTTGACTCCGTGTGTAGTTGGTATAGTCCATGTATTTAGTTAGTATAATTTTTGTGTTCAGTTGTATGGTTTTGTGTGTTTTAGTTTGGATAGTTTGACTCCGTGTGTAGTTGGTATAGTTCAGGTATTTAGTTAGTATAATTTTTTTTTCAATTGTATGGTTTTGTGTGTTTTAGTTTGGATAGTTTGACTCCGTGTGTAGTTGGTATAGTTAAGGTATTTAGTTAGTATAATTTTTGTGTTCAATTGTATGGTTTTGTGTGTTTTAGTTTGGATAGTTTGACTCCGTGTGTAGTTGGTATAGTTCAGGTATTTAGTTAGTATAATTTTTGTGTTCAATTGTATGGTTTTGTGTGTTTTAGTTTGGATAGTTTGACTCCGTGTGTAGTTGGTATAGTTCAGGTATTTAGTTAGTATAATTTGTGTGTTCAATTGTATGGTTTTGTGTGTTTTAGTTTGGATAGTTTGGTATAGTTCAGGTATTTAGTTAGTATAATTTTTGTGTTCAGTTGTATGGTTTTGTGTGTTTTAGTTTGGATAGTTTGACTCCGTGTGTAGTTGGTATAGTTCATGTATTTAGTTAGTATAATTTTTGTGTTCAGTTGTATGGTTTTGTGTGTTTTAGTTTGGATAGTTTGACTCCGTGTGTAGTTGGTATAGTTCATGTATTTAGTTAGTATAATTTTTGTGTTCAGTTGTATGGTTTTGTGTGTTTTAGTTTGGATAGTTTGACTCCGTGTGTAGTTGGTATAGTTCAGGTATTTAGTTAGTATAATTTTTGTGTTCAGTTGTATGGTTTTGTGTGTTTTAGTTTGGATAGTTTGACTCCGTGTGTAGTTGGTATAGTTCAGGTATTTAGTTAGTATAATTTGTGTGTTCAATTGTATGGTTTTGTGTGTTTTAGTTTGGATAGTTTGGTATAGTTCAGGTATTTAGTTAGTATAATTTTTGTGTTCAGTTGTATGGTTTTGTGTGTTTTAGTTTGGATAGTTTGACTCCGTGTGTAGTTGGTATAGTTCATGTATTTAGTTAGTATAATTTTTGTGTTCAGTTGTATGGTTTTGTGTGTTTTAGTTTGGATAGTTTGACTCCGTGTGTAGTTGGTATAGTTCATGTATTTAGTTAGTATAATTTTTGTGTTCAGTTGTATGGTTTTGTGTGTTTTAGTTTGGATAGTTTGACTCCGTGTGTAGTTGGTATAGTTCATGTATTTAGTTAGTATAATTTTTGTGTTCAGTTGTATGGTTTTGTGTGTTTTAGTTTGGATAGTTTGACTCCGTGTGTAGTTGGTATAGTTCAGGTATTTAGTTAGTATAATTTTTTTTTCAATTGTATGGTTTTGTGTGTTTTAGTTTGGATAGTTTGACTCCGTGTGTAGTTGGTATAGTTAAGGTATTTAGTTAGTATAATTTTTGTGTTCAATTGTATGGTTTTGTGTGTTTTAGTTTGGATAGTTTGACTCCGTGTGTAGTTGGTATAGTTCAGGTATTTAGTTAGTATAATTTTTGTGTTCAATTGTATGGTTTTGTGTGTTTTAGTTTGGATAGTTTGACTCCGTGTGTAGTTGGTATAGTTCAGGTATTTAGTTAGTATAATTTGTGTGTTCAATTGTATGGTTTTGTGTGTTTTAGTTTGGATAGTTTGGTATAGTTCATGTATTTAGTTAGTATAATTTTTGTGTTCAGTTGTATGGTTTTGTGTGTTTTAGTTTGGATAGTTTGACTCCGTGTGTAGTTGGTATAGTTCAGGTATTTAGTTAGTATAATTTTTGTGTTCAGTTGTATGGTTTTGTGTGTTTTAGTTTGGATAGTTTGACTCCGTGTGTAGTTGGTATAGTTCATGTATTTAGTTAGTATAATTTTTGTGTTCAGTTGTATGGTTTTGTGTGTTTTAGTTTGGATAGTTTGACTCCGTGTGTAGTTGGTATAGTTCATGTATTTAGTTAGTATAATTTTTGCGTTCAATTGTATGGTTTTGTGTGTTTTAGTTTGGATAGTTTGACTCCGTGTGTAGTTGGTATAGTTCATGTATTTAGTTAGTATAATTTTTGTGTTCAATTGTATCGTTTTTGTGCGTTTAGTTTAGATAGTATGGGTGTTTAGGCTGTACAATGTATGTGTGCAATTGGTATTTAGTTTGTGTGTGAGTTAAGATTATGTATGTGTTCAGTTTGTGCAACTTTTTTCTTTTTCTTTTATCGTGTGTTTAGTGTAAACAGTTGTGTTCGGATTATAATTTATGTGTTCAGTTTGCATATTTTTGTGTGGATGTTTAGTTTGCATAATTTATGTGTTTAGTCTGTATTGTTTTTCGTGTTAAGTTAGTATAATTTGTTTATGTGTTTAGTTTGTAAGTGTATAGTGTAAGCTCTCTTGGACTGGCTCCCCAAGTGTAGTAGACCTTCAGCTCACCCTACACTCTCCTGTAGGAGGCCGTTGCCCTTATGGGATTTAAGGCTTTTCATATTTTCGTATTTTACGACGCTTTAACATCTTAGGTTATTTAGCGTCTGAATGAGATGAAGGTGATAATGCGGTGAAATGAATCCGGCGTCCAACACCGAAAGTTACCCAGCATTTGCTCATATTGGGTTGAGGGAAAACCCCGGAAAAAATCTCAACCAGGTAACTTGCTCCGACCGGGAATCGAAACCTGTATGGAAGATAAGAACGCCAGCATTTCAGCCTCTGACGGAGCATTATGTGCTGACTTAGCGTCGTATTGATCTCATGACCAAGGAGTCTAGCCAATTTTGAGTATTCATAACTATCGTTAACTGTATAGAGAGAACGGTCCAAATAGCGAAATTCAGAAGTGTACGCATCCAGATTTTCTTTCACTAGAATCACTCGATGTGAGCACCGTGTTTGACGCGACCACCATCAACGCGACAACCCAGCTCCCGTCAGACTCTGATAACCAGGCTTCGAGACTTTGGACCCGATATAATAAGTTTACTGTGCATGCACTATAGGTTGTTGACTCGCGGCAGGTAGATAGAGATGTGTTGAGGTAACAACGTTGCTATTTAGAGTAGAGTACGGCAGTATGGGGAAACACACATGTACATTCTGAAAGTAAATATACATTACACAATGATAATGTCAAAAGAATGTGAAAAGCATTTATTCTCCTGTCTTTTATAAGCATTTGTGTTTAATTATAAACAGTGTTAATGGTGGAAATAAACATGTGGCAATTTAAATTTTTTTTTCATTTATCCTATTGGTCGTCTTTAGGAAGTGCAGTTACAGTACCGAATTGCAATGTACCTACTACAAGACACATTCTCAGTGTCTCAAACGTAAATCTTTTTCGGTTATCTGCCAAAGTTTGTACTGTAGAAAGCTGCGCTCTACGTCGCATGACGTGATAGGAGCAAAACGAAAAAACTAACATCATTGCAGTCTCTAAGAGACAGTCTTTATTCTCGGGTGACTCTATGTCCACTAATTTGCTGTTTATGTTACACAATGCTCCATATCCGTTATTTTTACATAAAATTGATTTCCACTTGTTTTACACGTTCAGTAACCGGTGTACTTGGTGTCTCATTAATTCTCTGCGTCATTTCCTCAATTTGAGGGCTTCCGGCATCTCTTGCTCTGGCTTTTCTAACCGTGTAATAGTTTCAGATACAGTTTGAAATTAGGTTTGTATGAAAATCAAATTATTCGTCAGAACCTTCAAATTCAGAGCGTTTTCCTTTGCGTATTTGTTGTCATTCATTCTACAGTACCCCCACCCACTGTACGCTTTACCACTATACTCAGAGCGCCGTTATGCGGATTTCCCACTGAACTGCTCTATCGGGTCCGAAGTCTCGAAGCCTGCTGATAACACTGGTCAACAGTAAGTTTGTGCCAGACATGAAACTAATAATTTCTTACTAATTTCGACCTCCTGAATTTAAAAATAACAATCAAAATGTTCCATCACTTCGGATTTTTTAGATGCACAATATAATTTATTTTCTATGCATTTTATTAAAAAAAATCACCGTATTTCGTGAGTAACTGTTTTGCAAATGTCACGATCCATTATGTGAAAACAATAGTAGTAGGCCTATATGTAGGCCACCATGTTAGAGGCACTTGTAGAAACGGAAATTATTGTATAGCCTTTTACGACTCTATTTTGAGGGGGTTAAACAGATTCACGGTATGAATTCGCTTGAGTTTACGTGATTTTACTTTAGATGTTTATTTATTTCACTGTAAGCTTTAATAACATTACTGTAGTTTATACTTTGCAAGAGACCACCCTGTCAAAACCTGTTTTAATGCCCTTTTCAGTTCCATTTGGAGGGGGGAGAAACAGGTTCGCCGTGTAAAATCGCTTCAGTTTACGAAGAATTATTATTCTGTGTAAGACGTGTATATTTTTTAAGTGTCCTTTGATGATAATATTCAAAGTACGAATGGTTTATACAGGGACGTCACTTTATATTTACCAACATTTTTAACATTAACCTGGCTATACTCGGAAACACTGTTGCCCCCTTCCATTACAGGAGTTTGATGTTACTAGTGCAATATGTAAACAAATCATTTTACTAGGTATAGGAGGAGAGAAAAGTAGTGTATCCATTTATGTTGTAGGGAAATACGATATTACGATATATTTTTTTTTTTTTTAGATTTATTTATTTAACCTGGTAGAGATAAGGCCGTCAGGCCTTCTCTGCCCCTCTACCAGGGGATTACAACTATAACATGAACAATAAGATTACAATTAATATTAAATTTACAATTACAATTACAATAAAAATTAAAGTACGACAAGAATACCTGATTAATGAAAGCTAGACATTTTATCATAGAAGTTAAGAACAAAGAATATTTTTGTATTTACTAGATTACAAATTAAACCTACAATAACAAAATTCTATAGTGATGAAATTATCGGATATTGAGATATTTTGTGGTAGATTAAAAGAACTATTTACAAGAAACCATGTCTGAACGAGTCTCAATTACTGACCAAGTGCCTAGTAAGTTTGCGTTTGAATTAAATTTTATTTTAGGGGTAGGATTACCATATCAAGGCACTGAAAGAATGATTTAAGTCTTTTAGTCGTACTAGAATGTAAGTCAAGTAAGTTTGAATTGAAGTCACCCATGATTATAACGTTCTCATATTGCGGCGTTACGTTTAGTAAGGCGGTTTCGAAATCATCTACGTCATATATATGTGGGGGTTTATATAGGACACACACTAGACATTTTGTAAATAAGGTGCAAATTTCAATGAACATGAACTCGGGTTTGGCAGAGTACTGGCTTGGAGAATGATGAATAATTTTAGGTCGCAAATCGGATCTAATATAACCAGCCACCCCTCCGCCTCTCTTGCCCTCTCTGTCATTACGGCAAAGTGTATAGCCAGGAAGGTTTACGAGAGTGGAAGGAAGATTAGGATGTAACCAAGATTCGGAGATAAGAATAACGTGAATGTCTTAAAGTGTGAAGATAGAAGAAAATTCGTCAAAATGACACAACAGACTTTGAGCATTCACGTGAACAACATTAAGTGACAAAGGAGAGAAAGAAAGCGCAGCCTTGAGTATGTCTGCGGTACAGGGCAGTGGGCAGGTAGGATTGCTATTGTTCGTGTTAATAGAGGGGACTGGTCTCTGTACACTGACCTCAGGGACTGTCGGGTGAACATGCTGCTTTTTGTTCTCAATGGTACCAACTTATATGCAATTCAAGTTTTTAAATTATTTTCTAGCAATAATAACTTAAAATTACAGTACTAAATGATAAAGAATATGAAGAAGAAAAATAATTAATTAATTAATGACATTATATAGTAAAAGTTAAAGTGACTTAAATTTACAGTACTAAATGATAAAAATAAGAATGAAAAAGAATTAATTATTACGTAAAGTTACTGATAGAGTAAAATTTAATATAGATTGAATATTGCAGTATATTAAAATTAGTTGCCTTACTAGTTTTACGCAGCCGACTCGTTCAGATCATGTCTTCTGGGCATTTAATTCTGTGTTTGTGCTCGCCTACTTTGACAATAATGTCTCCGTCTTGTGTCCACAAGTTTTTCAGGCTGTATTTAGTTATGCATTCTTTTAACAGATTATGCCTAGATATTCAGTTTGATCATCAATTTTACGGAATTTATAAAAATATAGTAGAGTAGTAACATTTTTTTTTCAAAAACTCAACTTTTCAGGCGGCTATGTTCGTTATGTAATGTCTACTTTATTTAGCATATTAATTATTGATGTTAACATACAATATAGAGAGTGCATTTAAATTGAGGGGGTCGTAAGTAAAGGGCTGTAAGTGCACTTAAGTTACTTTTGAGAAAATGGGATTTAAATATTTAAGCTTTCGTAAAATCGGTGAAATTTTTATTTAAATTTTAATGTGTGCTGCGATTAAAATATCCCTTTGCCACTAAAATTTTAGATACTTTTTCTTACATTGGATGCACTTAACTCATGTTATTACAAATGTCACTAGCATTCCTTTGCTTCTAGCCACCTGAATTCAAAAAAAGCTAATCTGAATTTTTAAACAAGTTGCTGAAAATGGTTGCCGTTCATTACAATGCAGGCTTCAATTCAGTACGAATATTATTAAAAACATTTTGAAGCACATTCTCTGAAATTGAATTTATCGTTTCTTGAATATAATTTTTTGGTACGATATTATTAATATAGGTTCTTTCTTCTATAGAAAACGCACTCATATTTCTGAAACACACTATACACTGCAGTGTTTACTTCACTGCTTGAAGACTTCGAATGCAACAGCGGCCGTAAGTTTGTGTGTCTGACGGGAGCAAGGACATTAGTGAAGGGTTCGCTACACAAAATGCTTTCTGTGTGAATGGGACAGTCGCCTTCGAGAAAAGCGTTATAAAATAAAAGTATGGCCAACACGACAATCACTAGAACCAGGGAAGAAAAATATTATACATCAACCCCTTGTACCTCAAAGTAAAGTAATTTTACCCTTTACACATTATGTTAGGGTTAATAAAGAATTTTGTTAAAGGGATGAGTCATGAAACTGAAGCATTTAAACATATCCAGGAAAAATGTCCTGCTTTTAGTGACTCAAAAATAAACGAGGGAGTTTACAATGGGCCCAAATTAAAGAAATAATAGACAATCACTTCGAATCTTTCATGGAAGGAAAAGGGAGAGCCGCCTGGATTGCATTCAAGAAGGTTGTATTAAATTTTCTGGGTAACCGCAAAAGTGGGAACTATGAAGAACTAGTGCAAAATTTACAGTTGACGTATGAAACTGTGGGTTGTAAAATGTCCCTGAAAATTCACTTCCTTCACTCCCATCTAGACTTTTCCCCCGAGAATTGTGGTGATTTCAGTGATGAACATGGTGAGCGCTTTCATGAAGAAATTTCAACTATGGAAAAAAGATACCAAGGACAGTGGAGTACCAATATACTAACAGACTATTGTTGGACTTAGCTCGTGATCTACCTGATGCCCAGAATAAACGAAAATGCAGAAAAAGACAGATGTGATCTTCAGAACAATGACTATTTAACCGTATTGTCTTTTTGAATGGATATAAATTCGAAAATTTTTCAACACCGTAACCAACAACTGTTTTTATTGTCATATTCGTATTCAGAAGTTTCAAATTACAGAGGTGTGAAAATTATTAGAATAATCTTAAAGGTTTTTTTTAATAGTTCCTTCACAAATATTAATTGAATTGATGAATATTGGTATATATTACTATACTGATGTAGGATATATTTACTACTAACAATGCCGGAAAGCATTGTTGTACATTGGTATTTTTCCTATTTTACAATTGTTATGGGAATTCAGAAATTATTATATTATGTTGGCGGAATTGGAAACATAAAAAATTATATGCACAAAACAGATGTATACGTTCATTTGAACCTTCACAACAATGTAAACGCAAAGAACAATTTGTTTAAAGCATTTCTTAATTAATTTTTTATGTTTCCAATTCCGCCAACATAATATAATAATTTCTGAATTCCCATAACAATTGTAAAATAAGAAAAATACCAATGTACAACAGTGCTTTTCGGCATTGTTAGTAGTGAATATATCCTACATCAGTATAGTAATATTATATACTAATATTCGTCAATTCAATGAATATTTGTGAAGGAACTATTAAAAAAACCTTTAAAATTAAGATTATTCTAATAATTTTCACACCTCTGCATATATAAAACATGTATCACATGCCCAGCGCAAAAAAAAAAAAACTTAATATCTGTTACGCAGTGTAACATGCCAATTGTCACCATGGCTGCGGTTTCTACAATCCTCATTCGGAGTTGCTGCAGATCTCGTAGTAGAGGTGGCACATATATACTCTGTCCTTTATGGAATTCCACAAGAAAAAATCGCATGGGTTTAAATCAGGAGATCGCGGAGGTCATTTCTCGAAAGCACTGTCGATATTTCCCACTCGTCCTATCCAATGCTCTGGAAGCACGCGATTTAGATATTCACTAACTTCATAGACATACTGGGGAAGTGCTGCGTCCTGCAGGTACAGATAGTCATTAGAATCTTCATTCAATTGTGAAATTAATCACGATTGGAGCGTGTATAGGTTTGGCCGATGAATTTTATATGCTTTAAATTGAATAGTAATCTGTATAGCTCTATTGATAAATTGTTTGTGTTTGTAATTTGAAGTAGTTTATGATATGTATTATCAAGTTCTGTATATCAAAACTGATTGAATTGTTTACGCCTTAAATTTAATTACCTTACTTGTTTTGTATTATACATATAGCTCAACTGATGAATGATCGTTTGCGTTTGTAAATTTAATAATCTGATTGATATGTATTGTATATTTTTAGTAGAGCCATCGACGTAGCTCAATCGGCAGACTCGCTGGGCTACTGATCCAGAGCTGCGTTCGGGCTTGGGTTGGATCCCCCTTTGGTCTTTGGTTTCTTCCGAGGTTTTCCTCAGCAGTGGGACTGAAGCCGGATGGTGTATGGCGAGTCCTCGGCATCAACCCCTTTGATTTGATTACCTGGTTGGGTTTTTCCGAGGTTTTCCCCAACCAAAAGGCAAATGCCGGGTAATATTTTGGCGAATCCTCGGACTTCACCTCATCTCATTACATTTCGCGAAAATATTGTAAAAAATTGCACAAAATTGTAAAAATTGTAGAAAATTTTTAAAAGGTAAAACTGTAAAAATTTGTAAAAATTGTAATTGTAATATTGTCAAATTTTGACTTGTTCCATATCTTAAAGCTTCATTGCTCATGTAAGATCTATGGAATAAAATGAATGAATGAATGAATTAATGAATGAATGAATGAATGAATGAGCTGTAATCTCCACGAGAAGAGAAAACCAGGCCGTATAATTTGCAATGTGACATTTCATAAAACACATTCAAATCTGGTGAATAACGTTGATGTTCAATGATAGTGTATGGATTCCCAGTGCCTCAAATTCGACAATTCTGACGGTTCGCCTTTCCACTTACGTCTAATGTTGCCTTATTGCTGAATATGAGCCGCTCCATGAACCCATCTTCTTCCCCAAGAAAACTCCAGACGAAGTGACGTCCATCTCCTTTACTCAGTGTGTGAGCATCTAATGAAGTTGCAGTTTATACTGCTTCATCTTTAAACGTTTCCGCAGCCGCTTCCACACTGTCTGGTAGGGTATTCCTAGCTCACGAGAGGCTTTCAGGAAAGACTCCTGAGGGATACTCTGAAAACTTTCTCGTACACACTCAAAACGTTCATTAGAAAACGCAGGACGTCAGGAAGTTTCTGTGGGCACAAACAACCAGACGTGGGAAATTGATGATGAAATTTCTTTATCGACTTTCCATATTTAATTCGAAAAGAGAGTTGTACTTGCGTAGTTCAACCACTTATATCGAAAGCAAAAGTAATTTCTGCACCATTAAATGTCATTGTTGTACTGTTGCAGTCAACTAAGGACACTACAAAGAAAACAAAACAAAACAGCATAAAACCGGAAGGGCTATTCTTACACATGTCCCTAATTCATATTTACTTATCAGCAGGGAACGGATTTATATGGACTAAAAATATATGAAATATGTAAATATATATGTAGTTATTTTTACCAAAATATGGAATTAAATATGGATTTTTACCAAAATATGGAATTAAATATGGACTTAAAATTATAAAAAAATGACTATGTACGTTAAATATTGGTACATTTTAATCAAACTAAACAAAAAATATAATGGACGTACCTTATCTTCCAATGTAGTTTCAACAAAACACAATTTTTATTGTCTGTTACCATAACAATAGGTTACAAACATTTCTTTCAAGTGCTGAAAAGTGAATCTTCTTCTATTGTCTCTGAGGATAGATTTATACTGACTAAAAGAGCGTTCGACGTCACAAGAAGTAACTGGTACATAATTCAATTTCACAATGTCTGCTGGGGATAAGTCCAAGTTAATCTTCACTGTTGATTCACCACTCATCACAGCAACAACCTTTTGTAGTTCTTCATATCCAGGGTTTTTTGAAAGTACAGTGTCCACCTTAGCTCTTACTGCATCTGCAACTTTACCTCTACCACGATTCAGTTGTTCCACAGTACTATTTATAATTTCAAAACTTTCAGATAGTGAAAGGTGCCTATTTTGGAGACTTTTGAGCGTTTTTATGATGCATGAAAATGTATGCTGAATGTGAGCTAAGTCATTCTTCACACTTATGTCACAGGTAACTGTTTTCGCAGTATCAATTGAGACTGCATCTTCAGAGTCCAATGCAAGGAGAACATTGTTAATAGAGTCTATATGTTCGGCATAATATTCAACTGCTTCTAGCCATGTACCCCATCTAGTTAAAATTGGCTTTGGTGGCAATGGAATTTCAGGGTACATTTCTTTCAACACGTTAACTCTACTGGGAGCTTTGAGAAATACTTTTTTCACTGATGAAATCAACAAATCTACTTTAGGGAAATTGTCTCTGACCACTTCTGCCACACGATGAAATGCATGCGCCACACAAGTAAAATGAGTCAATTTAGGATATACAACAGATAATGCTTGTCCAGCTTTGACCATATAAGGGGCAGCATCGCTAATAAAGAATAACACATTATCGTACATAATACCCTTTGGCCACAGGATACCCATAGCTTCGTTGAACAGTTTAACTATAGTTTTGTTATTGCACTTTTCTAGAACATCACAATGTAAAAGAATTCGTTCAGAATATTGTTCACTTAACAAACCGATAACTACATTACCAACAAGTCTACCTTCTTTGTCGGGAGTCTCATCAATGGAAACCCAAATTGAACTATCTTTAATTTCATCTCTTATCTTCTGTATTGTCTCATCGTAGATGGATGGAGCATACGTCTTCCTAAGTGTTGACTCATCCGGGATTGTATGTTGAGTATATTTTTCAAGGAATTCCCTGAAGACCTTATTCTTTAGTTTGTAGAGAGGAATATCAGCAGAGATGAGAGAACGGCACAGGTCGATGTTAAACTCAGATCTTACATTCGATGTTGTTGGTTGTGTTAAAAACAATTGTCTCTGCTTGGAATTTAGTTGTTTGTTGGCCTGATGTTTACTAGTTGTAATGTGTTGTTGCACCAGGAACTTTTGTGTAGATGATACTGCACACTGACACAAATTACAAAATAATATTTTATTGTCAGTTGATAAACCATCTTCTTTAAATTCTGAAATGTAACTTGTTAGTTTTGATTTTAAATTGACTGAATGACGTACTTTTGGCATATTTACCGTCTTTATAGTATGATTTACAAAACTGAACCTATGTGTACTCTGACTGGCATTTAACTGTTGAGCTGCACAACTGAAGTCTGTTAAAAATTTTAAATTAAATTAATACAGTTTTGTAACTTACTTTCCCATTGTTGATAGGACTGCTAATTTTCAAATAACTCTGATGTTAAAGGGATTACTGAACATGTGTTTAAATCTCTATTGTTGAAATGTATTTTTAAAAGTTAATGGAATTTTGTTTTGTTTTATTGTTAAACCTAATATAATATGGACTGTTTTATATGAAATATGGAAAATATATGGAAATTAACGAAAATATGTACTAAACTCTAAAATATGGAAAATAAAAGTAGGATTTTTCAACCCTACACATTGTGAAACATAAAGATAATGCAAAATATAAATTATATTAGCTTTATAAGTAAATATGTATTTACATATAAATCCTTTCCCTGCTTATCAGGCAGTGCTGTATAAATCACTGGAAGTAGAACTTACTTTAAAGACAAGGGGTGCTATTCATAAACATTTCGCTAGCCCGCGCAACGAGCTTCCTAAACTAGCCCCGGCTATCGAGTGGTTATTTGTACAGGAATCATATCATATCATATCATATCATATCATATCATATATCATATATCATATCATATCTTATATCATATCATATCATATCATATATCATATCATACCATACCATACCATAGCATATCATATCATATCATATCATATCATATCATATCATATCATATCATATCATATCATATCATATCATATATCATATCATATATCATATCATATATCATATCATATATCATATCATATATCATATCATATATCATATCATATATCATATCATATATCATATCATATCATATCATATCATATCATATCATATCATATCATATCATATATCATATCATATCATATCATATCATACCATATCATATCATACCATATCATATCATATATCATATCATATATCATATCATATCATATCATATCATATCATATCATATCATATCATATCATATCATATGGTATATATATATATATTATGTACCATGTATTGTAAAACAAGTTTATTTCTATCCTAAGTGTATTTTTCTATTTTATCTTGGTTACTATATCAACATGACCTGCACTAATTATACTACTAATAATAATTTAATATTAATCCATCAATCTAAACATCGTCTCTTTTTTCACTCAGTTATTATTAATATTATTATTTACTAATTTTATTACAATCTTTATGTGAGCTTTTTTCTTAAGTATTTTGTCTACAAAGTATGTGTATCTATGTAAGGGAACTGTCCCCGAACACGAGCTTTGCTCTTTCGGGGTATTTTAATGTAACGTTTTTATGTATATGTTATTATTAAATAAATAAATAAATAAATATATCATATCATATATCATATCATATCATATCATATCATATCATATCATATCATATCATATCATATCATATCATATCATATCATATCGCTAACACTGGTTTATGAATACGAAAAACGTTAGTTCACTGATCATCCACCGGAAGCCCGCGCTAAGAATGTCTATGAATACGGCCCAATGTGTTTATCATACCAATTACAATGCAAGTGGAAAGCAAGTCGCTCATGTCAACCAAACCGTAATTTTGCAGTTTGTCACTATGACTGGCAACGTGAGACAGAAAAATATTCGCAATTACACTCCATTTCTGACTACATTGATTCTGCAGTTTATTTTAATTATGTTCAACTACAAACTTGGCGGATTCAAATTTTATTCTTTTAATTTTATTATTGAGCCACAGATGCGGCCAATTAGAAGCTTATGTGTTTTCAAGATACTTTGCCATAGGCCTACTCAGTTAAGCAGTCTCAATCCACAGGTCAGCTCACAGACACATTTCCCTACAAACGGGAAAGGTGATGTGACAAGGCTGTTTTCTTATCTGGGTTATCCAGAACAATTTTTTGCGTTCCGTAAATTTCGGATACGGATCTTGCTTTTACTTTTCACCCGAATAGATCCATTCTAAAGTTTCTTCGCGTTCCTGTTATACTGAATACATGATACAAAATACACAGGTTGTAACTTTAATAATGGCAACTATTTATTTATTACGAATATACAAGTGATACATCTGTGAAACTTTCACAGTCCTTCAATGTAGTAACCTGCATTGTCTACAACTCGTTGCCAGCGATGTGGAAGTCGTAGTATCGCTGTAGCAGCTCCTGTTCTGTTGATGTTTCTGGTGGAGCGCCCTACTGCCTGCAGAATATCGGGAACAGTCCGGAATCGAACGTCACGAAGTGGTTCCTTCATCTTTGGGATTAAGTCATAATCACTGGGGCTTAAGTCCGGTGAATGTGGTGGAAGGAAAAGCACTTCCCACCCCCAGCGACGGTACAAATCAGCTACAGGGTGTGCCGTGTGCGCCCTTGCGTTAACCTGCAAAATTTTGGGAGAGTTCTGCAAAACGTGTGGGCGCTTTCTTCGCAACGATGGTCTCAGATTGTGCTCCAAAAAATGACGGAAATACTGTGCATTAACATTCTGTCTTTGCGGGACTGTATGTGTTAGGATGACGCCGTCACAGTCGTACACAACAATCAGCATAACTTTCACATTCGTAGGAGTACGACGCACCATTGCTTTGCGTGGTGACCCGTAATGACGCCACTCATTTGATTGGCGCTTAAGTAGAGGTTCGTATGACCTGACCCATGTCTCATCAAGCGCAACAATACGCCGCAAGAAGGCGTCTCCTTCACGATCATAACGCTCCAAGTAAGTTTGAGCGGTGTCATATTGTAGGCCTATCCATGTCTGTGCCTCCGTCAAATCCCAGGGAATCCACCGAGATGCAATTTTTTCTCATTTTCGGGCGATTCTTTAGAACACGAAACACAGTTATATGCGATATTCCTAACTTATGGGCCAACTCACGTACCGTCTGTCGTCGATCGTTGTTTAATAGAGCGGAAACAGCTTGCACTTCCTCTTCACTAACAATCGGACGGCCCGGCCGAGCCATGTTTTCCACGCGGTCACACCCCTCGTTGAAGGCTCGAACCCACCTCGCCACAGTCCTGTATGGTAACGCCGTCTCTCCACATGCCTCAACAAGACTGTCATGGAATTGTCATGCTGTACGACCACGGACAAGTTGAATTTTAAGCCAAGATCGCTGTTCCTGCTTTATAAACATGGCGAAACACAACCGCTTAGAGTGTAACTAAAAGGAGACTAACTTTAACTCTCCACAGCACATGTGCTCTGAGTCGATCGGAAGAGTCCTTTTAAGGGGGTGGAGGGCAGACATTGACTAACATGTGGTAGAAGTGACAACAATTAATTCCGTCTCGTTTCGCTTTTACAGTAGTGTTGCCACTATTAAAGTTACACCCCAAGCAGGGGCGGATGCAATGGGGGGATTAAGGGGATATATCCCCTCCCGAAATTTTGAGAAAAATACGAAACAAGAAACAAAAATAATATTAATTTTAATTCGTGAATGTACATAAGAATTTGAGAGCTTTCCACGTAAATTGTCTTTGCTAAAATGTTAAATTCCAAGAACTGCAGGAAGACAAACACAGCGTTCTTACTTCAAGACAGAGTCATGAAGAGTATTATAGACTTTTGATTTTCCTTCTCTTCTTAGACTATTTCATTAGTCAGCTCAAGGACAGGTTTTTAAGTCATAAAGGAATCCTAAAGTAAATGTCAAACTTTGCTGCCTAAAAACATAGTGCGAGCATCAGATGAAGATTTAGAAACTGCTGTTGAGGCTATAGTAAATCAGTGGCCCAATGGTGTTGATGCATCACCAGAGTCTTTCTTCAATGAATTGAGGATGCGGAGAAGAAATTTCCTTGATCAGAAAAATCTTCACCTAATACCTAGTGATTTTATATCATCTTTGAACAGGTGCAATGAAATTATTTTTCCCTGCACTCACATTGCCTATAACTACAGCAACACCAGAACGGTCGTCCTCAACATTGCGGTATTTGAAGACTTACTTGAGGAGCAGGATGGGAGCAGACAGATTAAATGGACTGGCCTTGATGTACATGCATAAAAATGTAGAAGTAAAAGCTCATGAAGTACTGGATCAAATGTCTAAGAAGCCTCGTCGCCTTCTTCTGTAAATGTCATTCTGTCATTGTTTTTGTATTGCAGTCACTGTAAATGTTAAAATTAAAAATTAAGGTTTATTTAACAACGCTCGCAATTGCCGACGTTATATCAGCGTCGCCGGTGTGCTGGAATTTTTTCCCTCAGGACTTCTTTTACATGCCAGTAAATCGACTGGTATGAGAGCTGTCACATTTAAACACACTTAAATGCCATCGAGCTGGTTTGGGGTAGAACCTGCAACTTCGAGCACAGAAGGCTATACCGACTACGCTACTCAGGCCAACTTGTAAATGTTTGTGACTCGGAAACAAATTGTGAGTATATAAACTTTTTTCTCATTACTCCATTTTTACTACCTCCTCAAATCCCTCCCCGAAAAAAAAATCCTGCGTCCGCCCCTGACCCCAAGTACATTGTAAGATTGCTACAGAATAAAAACTTCTGAAGTGAATTTTAAAAATAGTTAAAACACAGCACATATTCATAAAATTATAATAATGTTCGAATAAACAACACACAGAGAAATAAACTTTCTCATTCGGAAGTCGGTTGTAAAATACAAATCAGTCAACAGCGCGAACTCTAAACATACATACTCAGTTGATTAGATTCTAAAGTGACGCTACAACATGCCGAGAAGTAAGAGAGACGGGAAATAAAACCAAGAACAATTAGCGATTATACAGTGCATTTCAGAAGTGACTGAATAATTTTTTATAGAAATGTGGTAGATCTGGAGAAAGGAACTGCATGAAATAAGACGATACTTCATATTAGTCAGAATAATTACATTTTCAACGGAATCTAGGGGTAAAGGGAAATTGCTCTTCAAATCAATTTCTCTCATTGAAACAGAGGAAGGAGTTTCAAAGTATACAAAAATATTTATAGAAATGCTTCTTCTTCTAGGCCTTAATTTTAAGGAGGGAAGAATTCTACCAACCGACTATTGGCGCGCATTTCCGAAGTTGCTCTGCTCTTAATATCTAGCGGAATGTCACCGACATTTGTCACTGTTGCTCCCTAGTGTCTTAAACTCTGCCACTTGATGTCGCCCTAGTCCCGCCACAAGATTGATCGAAAGGCTTTTACAAACCGTCAGCAGCTGTTAAGAAAAATGCGAACATAAAACCTGAGCACAAAACAAACGAGGGGCGCTATCTTTAATGCATGTGGATCGGTTCGTGCAAGGAGATAAACGTCACAAGGAAGAAGTCGGGGCACGAAGCAGAAGCCTTGGAAACTGAGGGCGAGTCGAAGAAATTCTCACCCTCCAGGGATGGAGAGTTATGGGTGTGCAAGACAGGGAGTTTCATAGTAATTGCAAATGCCTCGAATATTTTGTGATCTTTGGACTTGTAGAAGGTAAGTAAATTGTTACTTATTTCTTTACACATTCTTTTCGAATTTAGAAATGGGAATATTAATTCTTTATATAACATCCATTTTCTGAATTACGTAGACTACGCATTTGTAAATAGAATAATGGAACGGCACTAATGGTGAATTGTTAGAACGATGAAGAAGAAAACAGGAGTTTGTGAGAAAATCTCTCCTAACATCGTCTTTTTCACTATCAGCATCATCATAGTTCGATCATTCAGCCAGTTCCAAATTTTAAGAGAATTAACCTTTTCGTCTGGCATGAAGGCGTCCAGCATCTCTATGTTCGTCGGGATGTTTAATTATATATTAAACTGCTAATTTTTATATTTGTTATGTTGTATCAGCGTGCCTGAGTAAAACCCAGGAAAGTGGAAAGGATCGTAACTTTAGGCATTTTTTGGTTGCCTTTCACAAACAATATAAGTACCATAATAATTATAACAATTTAATATTAACAAACTGAGAGAGATAAATTAAAGTAAAAATACAAAAACAAAGAATTATAGACCTAATAACAATATAAAATAGTGAGATAATGAAAGAGAGAAAATTAATGTCTACCATCAAAATTAATGTAAGAAAGGCTATGTATAACGGAGTAAACTGAACACTCATTGAAAATACAGTCTGAATAGACTCGGCTCAAATAAGACATATAAAGTTGTAGTCTCCAACCTTTAGCTGAATCAAAGTTGAAATCCATGGAAAGCACACAGTAACCAAGTAAGCCGTTATATACGTTAATGGCGTAACGGCCCCAGAGAACTTCCCTGTAGGCTTATGGACGTCGATGATCCCTCGTAGTATAGAATATGAAAATCAGGAATGCTGAGAATGAAACAGACAATCCCTTATTCTGTAAAGCGATGATATCCAGACGATGTTCCACCGATGAATTATACCACACAGACGATAGTCGCAGCTATCCAAATCAGCGGGGTCACCTTGACCACCGGAACCACGTAATACGATGAGTTGACTATCTCAGCAGAGAGGGGAGACTACCCGTTTCTCTCTTGAAGTCGTAACTGCGTCGAATTCGTTCACCAACTGAACATTCACTCGGTCTCCAAGCCCAGGAGGGCGGTGCGTGTCGTTCCTCCAATCAGCGGAGGAGAAGATCAGGGTACGTTCAGGAAAAATAAAATAAACAGTACAGCCACCATAAACCATAAAATTGCCCACAGCAGAAACTACATCACAGTTATATACAGAGTGGAAGTGAAATAGCCTTGCAGATAGAAAGGTATGATAGAGTACACTGAAATTAATAGAAAACCTATATTACGTTTTGTGATTAAATGCATGGTTAATTAGAAAATTAAGTTTCAAGTTTCAGCAACATCGCCGCGAACACACGCTTCTCGTGATACAGATGTAAGAGGTCAACGAACTCGGTAACTCTGCGTGTCTGTCTAGATGAGCTGGCGCTGTGTTGCAACCAACTCGCAGCGTGCAATTGGTTGAATTTTGATGTTTTTAAAATTATATTTACACGAAAACAGTTCACAATATTGAAATACACCAGAGGGAAAAATTTATCTTTATTATGTTTTCTATCGATATGGACAAAAATCACGATCCTACTCGCAATAGTTACCGAATAAGAAGTTGTTAAACATTTGTGAAAAAGTTTTTTGTTACAAACAACATTAGTTATTCGCTCTGAAAATTTGCAAGACTACTTCACTTCCACATTGTATAAATTTAGATGTAATGTTGTTTCTCTGTTATTTTCATTAAGTTGAATGTTTCCAGTTCCATTCATATAGGGTATTACTTTTCTTGATATAAAAGTGTGTGTTCCAACAACAGACATGAAAAATTACGTGTCTCATGGCTAATTTTTCTTTAATAGCTGTGAAATATTGCAAGAGACAGTGCAGGTACCGCCTTATAACATTTTCATTACATTGCACCTTGAACTACAAGAAAGAAGCATTAATTGTAACATTTTGACATGAAAGGTTTACTTTGGCGTCACTCATAGTACCGTGGAAACAAAAGAGTAAGATGATCATCGTATCACGTGGTTTTCCACGGGTTCATCTTGGTCCATTCTCTGTTTAATGTGCCTCGAGGTTTTCAAAACAATAGTCATGGATATATTGAGTATATGGGTTATGCAAATACACGAGTACGAAGTGTAATCGTTAAATTTCGAGACTGTATCTACTGTGTGCGAAGGGATCACGTGATTGACACAAGCGAATAGCAGTGACACTAGACGACCTTGAAGAGACGCGACACAAAGTTTCGAAGCGCTATCTTCATTGAGGCCAGTGCTACCCAAGGTTTTGTCAGCACGTGCATCCGCGCATTTGCGAAATCACGATGGACTTGAAACTGGAGCAGAGAGTCAAAATCAAATTCTTCGGGAAATCGGCAACCAAAACCCATGGAATGTTGGAGTAAGAGTACGGGAATGATGCAGTGAGTCGGGTGACGTGTTTTGAGTGGCATTCAAGTTTCAGAAATGGCAGAACATCGCTGGAGGACGACGAGACGCCAGGTCGACCACACACGTGCAACACCGCCAAAAATGTTGAAAAAATTCGACAAATTGTGCATAATGCTCACAGAGCTCTCGCATCATGCCCGTTTTGCACCCGTAACAAGATGGTCGTCGTTCCTCATCCCCGTATTTACCAGATTTGGCCCCCTGCGACTTTTTTTTTTCTAAGACGAAATTGAAACTAAAGGGTCGTCGTTTTGACATGGTGGAGGAGATCCAACGCGAATTGCAGAAGTTGCTTGACAGGCTTCAAGAACGCGACTTCCAGAAGGCATTCCAAAAATGGCAGACACGTTAGGATCAGTGTATAGCTGCCCAAGGGGACTACTTTGAAGGGGATGGCAGCCAAACTTATATCAGGTAATTTTATTTCCATTTATGGGACAGGTCTCGGAATATAATGATCACTCCTCGTATCAACTAAAAAACAGTACAATGTTAAAGAAAGTACATATTGCATTTTAATACCTTCATTCGAGTATACACGTTTCACTGGAATTTCTTTAAACCTAGTTTCAACATTTTATTTTTCTTCTAGACCGGTATATCATTATACAAAGAATTGTTTAATTTTATATTTACATCATATTTCAGCTAGCACCAAGTACTGAAACAAAGTAATTGATTTCCTCACACTTTCTTCTGTTACAATGTTCTTTTAAATTATCGTTTTACACTATATATATGTACAGACGAAGTGCGTGCTGACACTAACAACGTGGGACTTAAGAATGGGAAAGAGGAATATCGGGAGACCACGGACCTCTTCACGAAGGAGGCAGATCGACAGTATAGAAGATCCTGGAGACAACTGGAAGAAAGGTGGGCAGTTTAAAATATGCTACGGGCTACGAACAATTGTAAGAGGAATGTACAGACATGGTTAAAAGAAAAGTGAATATTTCCGAGTCCTGTCAGAAGCAGCTTCCCTATCAGATATCTTTATATTTAGGTCAATACATGAAGTGATCGTTGAAATTTTCTTGTTTTTATTAGAAGGAACTAAATTTTCATAGGACTAAAGTTAGATACTAAGTTTTTTCAAGTTTATTAACTGGTCTTTGGACGTTGTGTTAGATTAGCTAAAAGTAGCAGCGGAAAGTATATTGTCAGCAAAAGAAAAGCTATATTTAACAATATACAGTCACCGTGTGATCTGAAGGTTATACAGCAAGTTTGTACTCCAACGTTACTCTCCAATATGAGTTCCAACCTCACTTGGACTGATTATCTGGTTGATGCTTTCTTTCCGTAGTTTTCTGTAAACTATAAGACGAATATCAGATAATCACAAGACAAATTCCCGGACTCTGTAAAATTATCAACTCGATATTCCAATTTCATCGGCACTAGGTACAGTGCATTTCATGTAATGTTCTTAAATGACCTATTAAAATTCATTTATATTAAATTGTTAACTGAAAGTATATAATTATTCAAATATTTAGTTATCTCGTCAAAATAATTTAAGATAAAAGCGTAGACACAGAAAACCTTATTTTTATACTTGATTCGTGTCCATTTACTTTAATGGAAATTTTTTTTTGCTTATAATTTCTTACCCTTGTGTATCTATATCTATAGGTTTGAATACTTTTGGAGATATGAAGATCATGTTCTTCTGACCAATATTATGTTCTGGTGCAAACTTTCTTCTACACTCCAAAATCCCAATTGGACTCCCAAGATTTAAACCCTCCATATTCATTACACGGAATAATAAAAGACACAACCTCATTTACTCTTACTTTGGTCTTAGAATCCTCATGGTATAAGATTTCGTGTTTTATATAAGATTTCCGCGAATGGGAGATGTGCGGGATTTATAATCGTTTATTATATTTTGCAGAAAAGGTTCAGGGAGTTATAAAGCTCTCTTTTTGTTCTTTTTTCTACTACAGTATTCTCTGGTGGATCTCGTGATGTACTTTATTTGTGGTGGAACTGTTGGGTTTTAAATACCCGGCACGAAATCTCACGTTAAATGAATAACATTATGCTTAGACATCCGCGAGTCCATGGAAGTTCATACACATTACACAAACACTGGGCTCTTTGTTTCACCAAATGCGACATATTTCATTAATAACATCTAGAAAGTCCTACTTAATAACAATAATAATAATAATGGTGGCAGTAGTTGTAGTAATAGTTATTCTTGTAGCAGCAGTTGTAGGTCTAGTAGTGTTATTAGTAGTAGTTTTAGCAGTTTTAGTAGTAGCAGCAACTGTTGTGGTAGCAGTAGTTGTAGTAGCAGCAACTGTAGTTCTAGTAGTGGTAGTAATAGTTCTAATAGTAGCAGTTGTGATAGCACCAGTAGTAGTAGTAGTAGTAGTAGTAGTAGTAGTAGTAGTAGTAGTAGTAGTGAAAGCAGTTATAGTAGTATTAACCAGATACGCTTTCAATTGTGGAAGTTCATCGTGGGCAAATAGCCTTCTAAGTTCATGGAGTCTTCTCTAAGAGACGGACTACTTCTCGTGACACTGTCCTTCACACGGGACTCACAACCTTATTTTCCTCTCGGACGAAGCCTTGCATAGGATTTTATTTCCATTTAAAATCCGTCGCCCAAGAAAGGGTTTGAACTCGTGAACCTTTGGTCCAACGGCCAGCATGGTATATCTGAGAACAATTTGTTTGAAGTGCGTAGAGTTATACGAACGGCATTGAGGAGTTGAGGAAATGTCAGAATTTGTAAACTTAGGAAGGTTAGAATGGATTTTTCCTAATGAACCAGAATTTGTCACAGATGCCAGTCATTTCCATGGATGACATTGACATCCGGCACCGCGGTTCATTCCCGAACTTTGCTCACTTTCAATTCAGTGCTCCTCCCCTCATCGAATTTATTAAACATGCAATATTTAAATCTGGCTGGGTCAAAATGCATTCCAGGCCAATTCAAGAATACTACTGAATACTATTCGACTCCCCAATTACAAGAGGTAGCTGAGTAAATCAGTGTACCAATACCAACTTATTAATGTGTATACGTTGAGAAAACTTCTTACACTCAATTTGCAATCTTATTGAACGTTTCCCTTTAAATGTAGCGGTGACTCTTAAACTGGAGTATTATTTGTTCGTTTTAGGTTAAAGATCAATTTGACGTCATTTAATTCAAACACGTGACCTTTAGCTACTCGTTTTATGTTTTATCAAGTTCACTACATTTCATATTTAATTCAAACATGTGATCTTTAGCTACTCGTTTTATGTTTTATCTAGTTCACTACATTTCATCTTTAATTCAAACATGTGATCTTTAGCTACTCGTTTTATATTTTATCAAGTTCACTACATTTCATATTTAATTCAAACCTGTGATCTTTAGCTACATGTATTGTCAAGTTCACTACATTTCATATTTAATTCAAACATGTGATCTTCAGCTACTCGTTTTATATTTTATCAAGTTCACTACATTTCATATTTAATTCAAACATGTGATCTTCAGCTACTCGTTTTATATTTTATCAAGTTCACTACATTTCATCTTTAATTCAAACATGTGATCTTTAGCTACTCGTTTTATATTTTATCAAGTTCACTACATTTCATATTTAATTCAAACCTGTGATCTTTAGCTACATGTTTTGTCAAGTTCACTACATTTCATATTTAATTCAAAAATGTGATCTTTAGCTACTAGTTTTATATTTTATCAAGTTCACTACAATTCATATTTAATTCAAACATGTGATCTTTAGCTACTCGTTTTATATATTATCAACTTCACTACATTTCATATTGAACTCAAACATGTGATCTTTACCTACTCGTTTTATGTTTTATCAAGTTCACTACAATTCATCTTTAATTCAAACATGTGATCTTTAGCTACTCGGTTTATATTTTTTCAAGTTCACTACATTTCATATTTAATACAAACATGTGATCTTTAGCTACTCGTTTTATATGTTATCAAGTTCACTACATTTCATATTTAACTCAAACATTTGATCTTGAACTACTCGTTTTATATTTTATCCAGTTCACTATATTTCATCCTTAATTCAAACATTTGATCTTTAGCTACTCGTTTTATATTTTATCAAGTTCACTATATTTCATCCTTAATTCAAACATTTGATCTTTAGCTACATGTTTTATGCTTTGTCAAGTTCACTATATTTCATATTTAATTCAAACATTTGATCTTAGCTACTCGTTTTATATTTTATCAAGTTCACTATATTTCATCCTTAATTCAAACATTTGATCTTTAGCTACATGTTTTATGCTTTGTCAAGTTCACTATATTTCATATTTAATTCAAACATTTGATCTTGAACTACTCGTTTTATATTTTATCAAGTTCACTATATTTCATCCTTAATTCTAACATGTGATCTTTGGATACATGTTTTATGTTTTGTCAAGTTCACTACATTTCATCTTTAATTCAAACATGTGATCTTTAGCTACATGTTTTGTCAAGTTAACTACATTTCATCTTTAATTCAAACATGTGATCTTTAGGTACTCGTTTCATTGTTTTATCAAGTTTACTATATTTCATCCTTAATTCAAACATTTTATCTTTAGCTATATGTGTCAAGTTTTATCAAGTTCACTGCATTAATTTAAGCGATGAGATTTTCTTTTCCAAGTAGTGAAAAAGTTATCTCTCGCCCGCAACGGACTGGATGTGAGTGCGCTATATTCATCACATAAGCAGGAAGTCCTGTTACTTGTATCTGAATATTATATGTATATGTTACCATAGTTATGGCAAATGCCTGTTATTATTTGGTTGAGAAGCTTTTATAATCTAGTATGCTGTCAAAAATTCTGAAAGTTAGTATTTATAAAACTGATACAGCCTATTACCGGTTGTTCTGTATGGTTGTGAAGCTTGGACTCTCACTTTGAGAGAGGTACAGAGATTAAGGGTGTTTGAGAATAAGATTCTTAGGAAAATATTTGGGGCTAAGAGCGTTGAAGTTACAGGAGAATGGAGGACGTTACACAACGTAGAACTGCACGTATTATATTCTTCACCTGCTATAATCAGGAACATTAAATCAAGACGTTTGACATGGGCAGGGCATGTGGCACATATGGGTGTATCCAGAAATGCATATAGAGTGCTAGTTGGGAGGCCGGAGGGAATAATACCTTTGGAGAGGCCGAGATATAGATGGGAGAGTAATATTAAAATGGATTTGAGGGAGGTGGGATATGATGGTAGGGACTGGATTGGTCTTTCTCAGAACAGGGACCGATGGCGAGCTTATGTGAGGGCGGCAATGAACCTCCGGGTTCCTTAAAAGCCTAAGTAAGTAAGTACGTTACCATAGTGAGAATGGAATGAGCCAAATGTCCAATATTTGAAGGAACTTGATGAGGAATATCAATATTTATAAAATATCTACTCCACAAAAAATAATCACACTGTTATGTACCTAGAATTTTAGGCCCTTTGACACGTCGAATCATAATCATAAAAATTGCTCGATACTCAGAAATAGCGGAACTCCTTGGTTATGTGATTAGGATCGCTCAAGACCTATAGGGTACTTAACCATTAACTGGGTATATGAGGTGGTCACTAGCGTTGTGCATTCCAGGCGATATGTTCGGTTCAAGTTCGTCGAATATGGCAAAGTTCGATATTCGCCGATGTTCGCTCTGCAGAAGAAGGCCTGTCGTGTTTGTTTCACCTTGTTATAAGAATATTCTCTGTCCTCCACTCCCACCTCTTCATGTTTTAACCACTTATGCGTTTTAGCACAGATCTTGCTATTAGTTTTTCGTATGAAATAAGACATGAATATGTAAAGTCTTGGTTGCCTCTCTCTATTGCCATGTTCGGACACTAGTGATCACAACACGCCAGCTACTAAATAACCAGTGATTCTGAAAATAATATTGTCTACACTGCTGGCGGGCTTATTACCTAATGGAAAAGAATCATTGTTGGTGCTGAAACCGTTATTCAATTTTATTGGCACTTGTTTACTTTCAGTGCGACATTTGAATCACAGGGGTTGATGTTGATAACACCTCACGTACCTTATTTGCTGAAGAGTTATTTTCACAAGCGGATGATTTTTTTTCCAAGACCTTTGATTTTATTCTCAACTTTATAATGTCCAATGAGTAGGAAACAAAGTAGATTAGGACACTTTTGAATGAAGTAGGGCTATTATCAAATGATGACGTAATTCCTTGTAAGAATCAGATCACAGTGAAGCAGAGAACTGTGAATTTAGTGATCATGTGACTGAAAGTGAACAATCTGACGATGATGGTAGTGGTGAAAATAATTGCAAGATTAGAAATGAAGTATTACCAAATGGTGACGAAATTATTTCTGGGGATTCAGATCACAATGAAACAGAGGATCATGCGACTCATAGTGAATAATCTGACGGTGGTGATGATGATGGTTGTGGTGGTGGTTGTCAAAATAATAATGGTTTAGTTTAAAGCAAATCTTGGTAAAAATACCTAATAACAAGTTTCTAGGTTTTATTATTGTATCTCAAATGGGGGGGGGTAGCTCTATTTTACATATGTATGCTAGGGCTATCTAGGTTTTAAAAATTGTTAAAGGGTGATTTGTTTTTATAACTGAATTTTCTTATCGAGCCCAAGACCTTCTTCTAACGAAATTAATAACATTTACCCCTTAATGCATTAAGTAACGACAATGGTTTTGTTCAAGACATTTGCAGCATTCTTATGTTCCTAATAATTGTTTTGAAGTTGGGGTGCTCTTAACACCCAACATACCTACCACCTATGTAACTTTTACCTACCTACCTAATTAAAGGTTAAAATGGTAGAGGACAAATACAGGAACAAGAGATATATAAATTCTACACATTCCTATGAGAAAGAGAATAATATACCCAATCCTTGTACGTTTAAGATTTCATACCTGCGATAAAAGCTGCAGTAATAATGCAAATTCAATGTAACAGTTACAAAATAACTTCTTGGAACAGAATTTTAGTTATGAAGGAATACGTTTCAAACTCCTGAAACTCCAATCAGTGGAAGTTGAGTTGTTCGATGAGAACGGGTAAAAAAATTGATGTAAAATACTTAAAATATGAGAACGAGCATATATAGCACCCTTAAAATAATACTGTCCTAACTACCAAATGTTGGTTTTGAATAAATGCAAGATATACATTTCAAAGTCGTATGGGAACTCAGGATTACCAAGTACCAATATGAGCTCTGCAGAATTTGCACTTGAACTTACAGATACAACAGTTCTACTGTTTGATAGAGGATTAAATAAAGCCTTTTTTGCTGTATGTATACATATTTACGGTGGCGTGGAAGAGAAGGCCTGATGGCCTTACCACCACCAGAATAAATAAATTTATTATTATTATTATTATTATTATTATTATTATTATTATTATTATTATTATTCAATTTTTGGGAGTTACGACAGTATTATTCTAGGAATACGATATAGAATTCAAATCTTTCCAGGTCTTTGTTTCACTTTGACTGAATGCCGTTGCAGTGGGGTACGACGAAGCGCAGATGCCTCTGTTAATTGCCTCTTCTCATCTTTAATGAGCCTGTTTCCAACGTTATGGCCTATTAATGTCCGTTATACGTTACTACCGGGGCTTGTAGGTTCAATAAAATACATGGTGAGTCAATCAACATCTGGAACCTCGATATCCGTGTATCGGCCTGCGCAATGCAGAATAGTTCAATTGATTTTCTGGGCCTATCCTGCGTTCAGTAATTATTGTCATCATGCAATTTTAAGAGAAATCCAACATATTAAGTCTGTAAACCACAATATAGGCCTACTGTGTAGCAAACTTTTTTTTTATGAACTATAATTATTTAACACTTTCCGCCTGCTCATGGTTTGTCGTTTCTACAAGGAACATAGCAGCAGAAAACAAAGTATGTTCCAGGAAGTTAAAAATTCCACCTGAAGATCTGGATATAAGTAACATCAATGTCCATAAACTACGACAAAATCTTAGGAAACAAGAGTACGACAAATGGTGTGCGCTTCCACATAAAGGAAAAGGTGTTATTTTATTTCGAGAATATACTCCCGGAAATAAATGGATTTTTTCTAAGGAGGGTCTGTCTTCCTCTGAATGGCGGGACGCAATTAAAATGAATGCTAACGTAGCACCAGTGAGAAGTCTTCATGGGAGATCCTTGGACGGTTCCCGTTGCAGATACTGCAACGAGATTGAAACCTTAGCACACGTCCTAGGATCCTGTCAGCATGAAGAACTCCTGAGAAATTCACGCCATCATAACATCCGAAAACAACAAATCCTTCGAGGTCCATGAAGAGGTGCACTGCGTTGCGTCTGAAGGCGGCGGAATTAGAAGAGCGGACATCGTGGCTCTAGACAAGACTAATAGTAAAGGCTTTATACTGGACCCAACTATTAGATTTGAGATGAGCCAGACCCAACCATCCGATGTCAACAAAGAGAAACAACAAATTTATGAGCCTACTATTTCGTATTTTCTAGAAAAAATATCAGATGGAAGGCACCTGGGAAGTACATGGTTTAATGATCGGAGCGAGGGGCACCATCCCACGATCAACTGTAAACACTATCAAAACATTTGGAATCCTTGACATCATTCCAAAAATAATTACTTCAACCATTAAAGGATCTGTGGCAATTCTGAAAAATCATTTATACGGAATATCATAATCCCCCCCTTTTCTATTCGTTAGTGTGTGATTGTTACATACATATGTACAAATTTATTATTTCTTAAACTTCAGCTCCTAGTTCACATTTCAATTTGACTCATCTATCTTACTGTAATAATTACTATTCTTATACGTGTGTTATTCTGTTTTTTTTTTTTGGCAACCCAGGATGCCTGGGAAGACTATTTCTTGTAATAAATTATATATATATATATATATATAATATAGCACAAAAATATAAAAATCCTTTATGAAAAAAGGAACTACATTACACATGTAGGTCCAAAATGACCACAAATCACAATTTCTGAAAATTAGTCTAAAGAATATTACGTAGCGTTGTAAATCTCTCCACAATCTTTTACGGCCCAAATATTAATCTGGAAGGGTTTCAAAATTTAAAGAACCATGGCTTGTTAAATTCCACGCCTCTTCTTTATGTACTACTTAGGCCTATTTAGCTTCTTTGATTTTTTGAAAAGGATTTTTCTTCAGGATTTAGAATAATTCATTTATCAATTATTTCTTGCGCTACGACCAATGCCTCTTTACGTTGTTCTTGTGGATCACAAGGGTAAAAAAGTAATTAAACATGTGGCATGCATATTCAAACTTTACGACTTGTTATCCGCAATACCCAATTTTCAATAAATAAAGAACAATTTCTCAGAAAATACATGAGCCACTCACTATCTGCAAATATGAAAACTTCAATACATAAACTCAAGAACATCAATAATTGAACTTCAAATAATAAATGAGAATCGATAAATAAACCCATAGCAACTGGAGTACTGATAGGCCTAAGCGAAACAAAAACGCTACGAATTTATACATCAACCCAATATATGCAAATAATTAGGATCATTTGGTTCAGGGGATATCCGTTTTTGGTGGAAGGATAATTCGTTTAACATTTTTCTAAATTAGTCTTTAATTCATCTTTTAATAAATCACTTCAAATTAATCTTAATATAGAGTGGATTATTAAGTTTATTTATACATGCTTTAGCATCTGTGGTCATGTCGCGTGTTTAGAATGTGTGGGTATACCAGTAGGAGTTTTTTCTACTTCCGGGGTAACCGGAAGTAACTCTAACTCTCTTATTTTAAATGGAACGCCCAATATGTTGTTTTATTTTTTAATAGTGCTCATTAAGAGCATTTCAAAAAGTACCCACACTCGATACTTCTGTACAAATGCAGTGTTTCTAAGTCAAGAA
Source organism: Periplaneta americana (assembly GCF_040183065.1). Taxonomy (NCBI): domain Eukaryota; kingdom Metazoa; phylum Arthropoda; class Insecta; order Blattodea; family Blattidae; genus Periplaneta; species Periplaneta americana. The sequence continues at coordinate 169,846,652 of NC_091124.1, forward strand.
AACAGAAAAGTGTATCGAATATTAAAATAATAAAACGCTCCTTTCTTAACAAAAACAAAACAAAGCTAGCTCACCTTCTGAATTATGTGTTCAAATTGGTAGCCCTCAGCTGCTTTACAATGTGTCACTCGATCATAGAAACCATTTAAGGAATGATTTAACAGGGCTTTAGGAATATCTTGCACCACTTCCATTTTTATTTAGCAACACTGAATTTGTACAGAAGTATTAAGTGTGGGTACTTTTTGAAAAGCTCGTAATGAGCTTTATTCAAAAATAAAGAAATATATTGGGTGTTCCATTTAAAATAAGAGATTTGGAGTTACTTCCGGTTAAACTGGAAGTAGAAAAACTCGGTAATACCATTATTGAGTTCTTAGTATATGGTTATCCCCACATACCAAGTTTCATGTCACTGAACCACATGCTTCAAAAGTTATTTAGGTGATGAGGGACTTTTAACTAAACCTGTATGCTTCGTTACTTAAGTTTACTACGTAAACATAGCTGTGAAATTTGCAGCAGAATATCACACTATGGTTGTACAAGGCAATTCCAACTCCCATCATAAACAAACTGTCACGTAATCTACCTGCCAGATTTGTCAGCGTTAAGGGAAGAGGATGGTATTTTTTGGTGAAAAATTAGTAAATTTTCAAAAAAAGAAATCTTTAAACTACTCTTTGATATATGTGGAATGCATAGCATAACATTGTGTTGGTATTTCTGCCCTTATGGGATGTTGAGTCGCCATTTTTAAACTTCCTGCGTTATGGATTTTTAAATCACTCGCTCACTTTTATTGTTGTTTCCGGTAAATTAAATTTTCAAAAAAACTTGTTTTTTTATTTCTTTAAAATACCCTTTGATATGAGTGGAATGCATTGCATAACATTTTGTGGGTATTTGTGCCCTTATCGGATGTTGAGACGTCGTTTTTAAACTTCCTGCGCTATGGATTTTTAAATCCTACGCCCACTTTTATCGGTTTCGAGTAACATCATTTTTTTTTTTTTGCTACATTGCCAGACAAAAATGAATATAATTTCTGAACTATTAAAGCTACATATATGAAATTTAGAACACACATTCTTTAGACTATTAGGAAACTTTTCTCCGTAACAGAATTTTGTTAGTTGATTTCATTTTAAAACTACGTCCGTTTGTTTGCAAGAAAGGAAATCAGAAAATTGTTATTAAATTTTAATTATTTATTTTACAAACGTAGGGACTAATATCAAAATTCTGTTGCAGACAGTTTGTAGAACATGCTTTTGCAAATACATTGCAAAAAGTGTTTGAATCTATTTTAAAAAAACGGTTTAGATATATCGGTGTTAGTACAATCCTGCATTGGGTATATTTTTTTCAAATTTGGGCCCTCAAATTTTTTTTTTTTTCAAAATATTTTTATTTGGTTGAGTTGCCACAGTTATGAGCTCTCTACATACAAAAAATTAATATTTTACATCAAATAGGAAAAAAGTTTTAAAACATACCATCCTCTCCCCTTAAGTTCTTTCGTCAGATTCCAGCTTTGGCTAGATCCACTCTACTGTAAATGAATAAATTACAGTCTGGTTTCTTTGCACCTGTGGCTTGCTTTTGTTAGAGCTGTAACCTATGACATTACCTGCAAGAACTCGAATGACACTTGGAACAGAAGTATAATCCTGCCATTTCTTTTTGAGGTTATATTTTTCGCCCCGTAGGAGTAGTTGTGCTTCGTTGACCTTCGTTTCAATCACGGCAGATCCCACGGTAATCGTGAATGGTGGAACGTCATTCCAACTTACGACTACCGGGAGACAGTTCTGGGAATAAGGGGGGCTGCAGGCAGTTTCTCCTCTGTAACTGTTATGCCGTCGGCGGGATCAGAGTCTGTCAAAGCTTATCTTTGGATATTTAGCGGCAATGAAGGCCAATTACAGCAGACTTCTCAATAGGGCCTCCTCGGAGCACTTCCTCCTCTCTCTATTATTTTATGTAAAAGTGAAAAGTGTCCTTATTACCGCAAATGTATAAAGAAATAAAAGCTTTTATAGGAAGACTGAAATTGTGGGAGTCGCAAGTTTCAGTGGGTAACTGTTACCACTTTATTAATCTAAAATTTTTACCTAATTTGAATCAAGACCAGTGTAACAAATATAATGAAGTACTGAACGACTCGAGAAAAGAATTTGAGACCAGATTTAAGATTGTGATTTTCTAAGATGTTTTGGTTATTTTTAATTATTGAAAACATCACGAACTATATTATTTAACTATTATTGTAATTAATACATTAATATTGACGTACTGTATCATAAAAATACGTACTTTAACAATCAACAAGTTTAATTGTAATTTTATATTATTTAATTGAGTTTTATTTCATTAAATATGGTATAAACTTAAAACAAAGAGAGATACCAAATACCATTTACTAGAAATGAAGTATTGTTGTTGTTTAGGTCTAGTCAACTGTCCGAAGTCAGGTCTGAACCTCACAAGTGATACCAACAAAGCACCACCTAAACACACCAGGCCAGGAGATAATGGGGTAAGGTGGCCAGTGCCTTGTGCTTAAATAATTACGTAACATTTATGGTTCTTGATGCTTCAGATGTCTTATTTTAACTCATTGATATATCATTAGAAAATAAAATTATTATTATTATTATTATTATTATTATTATTATTATTATTATTACTGCAAACTACTTAAGAAATTTTATTCCTTCTGAAAATAACCAACTATTGTGACAGTACAACTCAAAAGTGCAGCTTTGTGGAATTTCTCCCGCGACAGTAACAACTTTGCTCGCTCAGCTTGTAATATGAATCAACGATCGGCTGTCTTCGGGTATTGCGCTTATCTCTTCTGTGACTATGCTAAATACATTTGCTCTCTGTAACAACTTTCATGCGTTGACCTTGAGACGCCTGAATTAGAGGATGTAGAGCCCAAATGCTGGGAGAGACATCTTTGCCATTATTAGAGTTGCCGGTTGAAAGATGGATACCACGGAAAGACAATATCGTGCATGCTTATTGATTATCAGTATTTAGTATTTAGTAGTATTTATTTATTTAACCTGATAGAGATAAGGCCATCAGGCCTTCTCTGCCCCTCTACCAGGGGATTGCAACTATAATATGAACAATAAAATTACAATTAACATTAAATTTACAATTACAATTACAATAAAAATTAAAGTACGACAAGATTACCTGATTAATGAAATCTAGACATTTATCATACAAGTTAAGAACAAAGAATATTTTTGTATTTACTGAATTACAAATTAAACCTAGAATAACAAAATTCTATAGTGATGAAATTACCGGATATTGAAATATTTTGTGATAGGTTAAGAGAACTATTTACAAGAAACCATGTCTGAACGAGTCTCAATTACTGAACAAGTGCCTAAACGACATTTCATACAAGTTGAGAGGCTGCGAAAGCATTTCTTTCCCCTTCTACTTTCCCTGAGTCCGTCAGTGACAGACCGGTAGCTGTTAACTCTTATACCTGCACCCCCCAAGTTGAACACACTAGCAAATAAAATATTAAATGAAGTACATTAGTGTGACTGTAAAATAGTGTCACAGATGTTTCAAAATTACATGTTTGAGTATATTTTTGTATAGTTCTTGCAATATTTTCAACTAATAATTAATTACATTTAGGAATGTCAGTTTGTATTATGAAGTCAGGGGGAGCGACACAGTGCAGATTGTCTCATTGTGTATGCTTTAGAGTAGCGACTAGCGGTGGAGAAAACATTTATCTTTTGTTGGCAGTAGCTTTTTAATGTACCAGTTGATATAAACAGCAATAAAATTCAATATAAAAGCTTAGTATGGACTTTCGAAATATAGAGTACCGGTAAACACTTTCAGAAATAAAATTTGTCACTATGTAGAAAGTCAATTAGTCGAACGTTTGTAAGATGGACAGCAGCATCTTCCCTTTCACTGATGGTAAGGAGTGTGAGTAGAGGGGAAAGCCTATCAACCAAACTGAAATGGGGTTTAGTAAGTTTGCGTTTGAATTCAATTTTATTTCGACAGTCCCTGATGCTAGCACGTAACGAATTCCAGAGTCTTGGCAGGGCTATTGTGAAAGAGGATGAGTATGAGGAGCTGCGATGGGATGATATTGTTAGTATTGTTTCATGGCGAGAGCGTGTGTTCAGATTGTGGTGGGAAGAAAGGTAAGTGAAGCGAGACGACAGGTACGAAGGAATAGAAGAGTTCAAGATTTTGAAGAGAAGGAGAAGTGAATGTAAATTTCTTTTCTTATAGTTTAAGACAACCTATTGTTTCCAGGGTTGGAGTAATATGATCATATTTACGAACACTGCTTACAAACCGTACACACAAATTATGAGCACGTTGAAGTTTCGTTTTGTTGTCGCTGGAGAGGTCAGTCAGTAAAATGTCGACATAGTCAAAATAGGGAAATACAAGCGTCTGCACAAGGGACTTTTTTAAGCAAGAGGGAAGATGAACATTTATGCTTTTTAGGACATGGATAATAGAATATACTTTTCTGCAGGTTTCTGTGATTTGCATGTCCCAGTTGAGATTATTATCCATGTGAATGCCAAGTTTTTTTAACGAAGAACTGAAAGGGATATGTGCTGTACTTACTTTAACGGGGGAAATGTCAAGGTGCTTTACAGCGTCAGTATTAATAGGCTTACATTATTTTATATCACATGAATGAAATAGTCGCTAAACGGAATAGAATACAAACTGGAGGAATTCTGGCAGAAAAATTAATAACTTAACACGAAGATGACACATATTCCTTCCGTTCCAAAATATAATAGTGACAAATAAAACAAGTTTGATTATTGCCCATGCGCGCACGAAATGTTTCGCGGTGTGGTATTTTGTTTAGTAGTGAAGGGTCTATCCGATAGTGCAGTTGTGAATGTTTCTAATCTTTTGTATTGCATAAAATAGAACACCAACTCAGTCAATTGTTTTTTTTTTTTTCAGGAATATTTTATTTATTTTATTTATTTATTTAATACTTTACACTTCACTTATATTAGGCATTTCAGCCCGAAAGAGCAGAAGCTCGTGCTCGGGCGCAGTTCAGATCAGTTATACAAAATATATCACAAAATTAAGAGAGTTCATTGAGCACAATAACATTAATAAATGGTAAAATGTCCCGCGCCGTGGCGTCGCGGTCTAAGGCATCCCGCCTAGAACTCGCGTTACGGAATGCGCGCTGGTTCGATTCCTCATGGGGGAAGAAATTTTCTCATGAAATTTCGGCCAGTGTATGGTACCGGTGCTCACCCAGCATCGTGATGCACTTGGGGAGCTACGATAGGTAGCGAAATCCGGTTGCGAATACCAGCTATAACGGCTGGGGGATCATCGTACTAACCACACGATACCTCCATTCTGGTTGGATGATCGTCCACCTCTGCTTCGGTATGTGGGCGTGAGGCCAGCAGCCGGCTGGTCAGTCTAGGCCCTTCACGGGCTGTAGCGCCACGGATTATTAAATGGTAAAATACATGCAGCATGTAATAATAGGGTCTATATACAAATAGAAAATACAAAAGTACATGAATATTAGAGTATCAATTTTTAACTCAATTAGCTTAAACAATTAAACAATTAATCTGATTTGTTTCTTAACTCTATGTGTGTTAAGTGTACTTAGCTCAGGGTAGCTCTAATTAATGCATTATATATCTTGGGTCCAAAATTCATGCTGTGTTTTAATCCAGCAGTTGTGTGGCATTTGGGAGTATTTAGAAAGAAACTGTAGTTTTGTCTCGTACGGTATTCGTGAGGATCAAATTTAAATTTATTGTGATTTTTATGGAAGTAAATCAGTAATGTTTGTTTATAAATTTGTTCTAGATATGATACACCAAATTCCTGAAAAATTGATTTTGTTGGGTAATCAAAAGGTTTATACAGACAAATTTTGATAATTATTTTTTGGAGCAAATTTAAAGGATGGAGAGTCGATTTTGCCATTCCTCCCCAACCTAATATACCATACTGAATTATTGATTGAAACAGAGCTAAGTACACAGTACGCAGAACATAAACAGGTAAATAAGAGCCTAGAATGGAAAATTTGTGGATTGTTTTACGCAATCTGTTACACAGGAAGGAGATATGCTTGTCCCATTTTAAATGTTGGTCAATAATAATGCCTAAATATTTAACTTGTGAGGATATACTCAAAGCGTTACATGAGCAAGTAGGTAGGTTACAATCATGTATTGTTATACTTCTATTATTATTTATTTTTAGTTGTTCAAGGCCATGTGATGTTAATGAAAATTATATTAATAGAACATCTAAGGCACAACAGTCGTATAAAAACGGATTGTAATTTATTGCAGTTTTTATGTTAATTTATCTCTCAAAGCAATTTTGTTTTTTATTGTATTAATTTGACATCACACAATGAAATGTGCTTAATTTATTAATTTTTCTTATGCTAATTTATCGAAACATATCAGTATCTAGAAGATGTATTAAAGTTATATTGTATTATTGAGAACTGTAAAAAATCTATATAATATTTTGGAACGGTATAAATGACATCTTTCTATACCATAGGCTATTTCGGAACAGAGGGAGTACTTCTTATTATTTATTTTCTCGTTTCGCAACAATTTAGATTCTATTAGCATATTGTGAATAATAGCATTGCTTAGAGTCTCTTTTTTTTATGTAGTCTATTATTCAAAGGACGTAAATAATTTAATCTCCCTCAAATAAGAAGATTGTATTTCATTTCTTGGATTACACTCAAAATAATTGTCATCATCATTTCCGGCACTAAAGATCAATGCGAACCAAGACCTTATCATTTGATTATTTCTTTCCGTCATTCGTTTCTCGATGCAGTCAACCGTTCCTAATTTAGAATCCAAATTGCACAAGTCATCTTTACATAATTAAACCATTTCTGCCTCGAACGTCCCAATAATCGGCTTCCTACTAGTTTCGTGTTCGGAACCTTCTTCGGTACTCCATGGTTTTCCATCCTTTCCAAGTATCTAATGATCTAGTTCAGCGGTCATCAGCATACTGCACTCTCAGGCTAGGATCACAGTTTAGTATATACAGTTGCAAAGCTCAATACTTACTAAATATGCAAACATAGACAGTTGAAATATGCATCCATAGATAGTTGCTCACCACCAGGATCGCTACTATCGCCTCATCACAGATTCTTTCCCTAGCAGACCATAAAATGTATTGTACTTTTGATATCGTGTTCTTTTGAAAAATTAACACATTCCTTCCACTATTGAAATACGAAATACATAAGGTTATATATTATTTTCATAAAGTATATATTATATTTTATAAACTCACCTTCCTGGATCTTTCGGAAGGATAACTCTGACCTATTTTTCTTAGAATTTATAGTGCAACAAACGTCTCCTTGTCCCATATTATTAATCAAATTATTGTATTTCAGCCATTTACAGTTATTACAGCCGATAACAAACATTTCACAGTTTACACAACTTTTCACAACAATGCGAAATACGGCACAGTCAATGCCTTTTCGATCTAGGCCAAGCCGTAATATGTTCGGGTTTTCTATTTCAGTGTATGGGGCTCAGTGAAATATTATATTATAACTTTATTGTGTATCATTGCTAAGTTTTATTTAGTGTAATGTGTCCATAAGTTCCGTTTACTTCTTGTTACATAATATGTTGCAGAAATAATGACAAAACTGTGTTATTTTAATGTGAAGAGAATTTAACATGTTAACATAATCTTTTCGCATCAACATTTTAAGTTTAGAATGGAAGCTATTTTGAGGTTTAATAAAAAAGAATTTATATTCTGATTTTAATATAGCACATCTACCTTCCTTGATAAAGACAGAAAATTTATCATACCACTCTTATGAAATTGGTGTACGTACGATTGTTACTTCGTCTGTCAGGTAGTAGATAAATACAATAATTCAATACAAAATTGTAGTATTAAAATACAGACAAACTGAATGTGCGAAGTACCATAGATGACATTATGCTTAATTATAATATATAAGTGCGAATTTAGAAATATATGATATAGTAAACATAACCTATAACATTTCCATATGAATGGCAGGGCATTGGAGACCACTAAAATTAGACAGAAAGGGGCAACTGGGACAGTAAATATAACCTATAATTTCAACATATCTAAATATTCGTGCGGTGCAACTGAAAATTATTGAATCGTGCATAAATGAATGTACAATAATTTCGCAATATTTAATCGAAATAAAGACAGGTAGGTCTATTACACATACGAACAACGTAATTTTCACACCAAAAATAATATTACACCTTAACTCGCAAGGAATTATATCTGAAGTGTCTCCTAATGATTGATTTAAATTTTATTAATGCAATTACACTACATTTTAGAGAAATATATGTTACTTTTGATGCATTCCAATTAATTTATATGGTTGAAACGCCGCCCTTCGTGATCGGGTTAAGCGAGTCACATGGTAGTGACAGTATATTGTTCCTAGTACACACAGCGCTCCAAGCGGCTAGCAACTATCGCGAGAAATGAAAAAAAATCACCCCAAGCTTCGCGACTGTATATACCAGACTGTGCTAGGATCTCTTGCCCGCAGGTCTCTTACAGCTCCAGCGTGCACCCGTGGCTGCTGGTGGGTACGCTGTCTCCCTATCCCTTCTGCACGACAGAGCATATTTTGTTGCACTCCTCGCACCCTACCCATTTCAGCGAGTGCTGACGACCACTGATCTAGTTGGTGCTCTGTTAGATTTAATTTTGCGTATCCTTCTGTGCTTGTGTATCCCATGCAATACATGGTCTCCCTTCTTTAGCATTCTAGTGTCTTACCATTCAAATCTTTCCTTGACTATTACACTTTTACTACGTCATACTACTTTTGTCCAATAAAACGGTACGAAAGGACGTCTTTCAACCAATCATGGCTGCTTATCGCACAATTTTATCGCGTCCCTAGCGTTTGTTTATTTTTATCACTACCGTAGCATTTGTTTCTTTGTTTGCCAACATTTCAAACTGCACTGGACTGGACGTCAAAAAACAGAAAATTACAAACCACTCCAGTCGATGCACAGCACTTTCAAATATGACTCACATTGGCATTCAAGAAGAAGAATTAATAAAGATCACTGGCCATAGCTATGGATCTTCCCTGAAACCCTATTTACAAATAAATGAAGAGCACTATTCGGAAATCCTGAATAAGTTGAAGGATACACCATGCACATCAACGAGTTCCACTTCTTTTACGCACACGTCCAATATAACATCAACTGAACCACCAACCACTAAAACATTCAAATTTGAAAATTATACTTTCAATAATGAATTGTTTAATTTGAACTTATTTACGTTTATTTTTTATTTCATCATCGTTAATTAAAACGTTTCTTCTTTATTTCATCATCCCTAATTAAATCTTTTCTAACACTTTTTTATATTATTTAGGTTATGTTATAGCTTCTTCTATATGATATTATGAATAGTCACGTGTCAGAGATTGTTTAATACTAAGATTTATTGAAAATCATCTGTGAAGTGACGTTGATTACTGGTTTCGGAATAAATGAAGTGGAATGCAACTTATTTTGCCTTTATTTATGAAAGCATCATATTTTAACATTTATGCAGGGAAACTACATATTATGAATGTTTATTTGCCTATCCCTCATACTTAAAAGTGTGTAACCTTGTAAACACGACTAATTTATGTTTATGAATTTTGAACGTAACGATGACGCCCTCATAGGGAGCCTCTCAAGTTAGCAATTGGTATTCCTTTACTGCAGTCTTTAGTAGATATCGATAGAACAATATCCAGTTTAACATCAGTTCCAGGAAATGTAGGAGATAAAGAGAACGAGAAAACAGCAAATATTCTTTCCAAAAACCCCGGCTATTATCAACTTAAAGAAATTCGAGATATTCTCGAAGAAAAAACACCCCAAAAATCAATGAAATTTTCTATAGAACAGCTCACAGCTTTTGTGCAAGCCCCTCTTACTTCTCGTGACGTAGAAATAAGTTTTTCGCGCTACAAAGCTATGCTGAGAGACAACAGGCGAAGAATGTCAACAGAAAACATACGTCACTGCTTAGTTGTGAACTGTAACAGCATAAATGGAGCATTCAGCAATGAGGCAAGCACCTCAAATCTATAGACTAAACGTAAATTACCTATACCTTATTATTCTGTTAAAATTATTTCAGACTGGTAATACATATTTTGTAGCATATTTATCTCTTTTTTAAATAAATAAATACGGTAAGTAAATAAATAAATAAATAATGTATACATAAAAGAACGAATAAATGAACGAATGAATAAAATAAATAAATAAATTAATAAATAACCAACAAAGAAAAAATTAAATAAATTTACGATTCAATGAATGAATACGGTAGTCTATACAGTGTGGTTCAGGACAAACTCTTGGGATCCTTAGATCTCGGAATGAGGGTCATTTTCCGTAAAACAACCCATATTCTCCGATGCCTCGTTTAGGAGCTGAGTGACATCGAACAAAAGACAGGTTTTAGTGACATTAAGCCTAACAATTATGAAATTAATTATTTTTCAAGTATAGTTGCTGACAAGTTACAGGTGTTCAAAGTGTCTACCCTGAACCTGATTACATTCATTACACCGTGATAGCAGTAGTTATCGACCTGTGTCGAATATGATCATAAGCAGCTAATACTCGCATAGTCGGTTTCTCTCTGGTGTGAATTCGACTGGTGTATTACTTCACATGTCCCAAAAGAAAAAAGAAAGGATTAAGGAGGTGAAGTCGGGTGATAACGCTGGCCACGCAACAGTTCCGGCTCTCCCTACCCATTGCTCTCCGTAGATGTGTTCAGATGTGCTGGTTCAACAGGTTGAAGTGCGTTGGGACGTTATGTTGAATCACATGTCCCCCTCATATCGTGAATGGTACATCCTCCATGAGCAGCGGAAGCGTGTTCCGAAGAGCGCTCCATTCTAACGGTGCAGTAAAATGACACGACACTTATAACCTGTCCGCAAGGGCACTTGAAGAAATAAATTAATAATTAATTTCATAATTAACTGTAAATGTCACTAAAACCTGTCTTTTTTCGAAGTCGCGTAGCTCCTACGCGAGGCATCGGAGAACATGGGTTGTTTTACGAAAAATAATTCTCATTGCGAGATCTACCGATCCCCATAGTTTTTTTTACAGAGGTCCTGGATCACCCTGTATGCATATGTCATTTGGAGTCTATTTAAGTAGGCCTATATATGTAATAATAATAATAATAATAATAATAATAATAATAATCTATTTTGGCTGGCAGAGTTAAGGCCGTAAGGCCTTCTCTTCCATTCAACCAGCAAAAAATATACATACATATGTAAGAACTTACTAAGAATTCAAAAATTTGATTTAGATAATAGTTAAATTCATACAAGAGTACGAATTAAACAACAAAATACTATGAACTGTTAATTAAACACTGAAATACAAGCTATGTAGCAGAATTAAGCTAAAATACATAGAATGTTAATATATTTCAAATAATGTTAGATAATAGAAAGAGATTATTATGAGACAATTTTGAAAATACAGCACTATCAGGATGCATGTCTAAAGGAAGGAGTAACAATGTAGACAGTGATAGTTTAAGTCAGTATGATTGGAGTGAAATGCTAATAAGGTTATCTTTTAAGCTGTTTTTAAAAGTGTTTATTGTCTTGCAGCCCCTAATTCCATTGTCGCGAGGTGGATACTGTAAAAGATGATGAATAACGAGATGGTTCTATGAAGAGGTATACTTAACGTGCCACAGATAAGTGATCTGGTATTTACGTCGTGGTTGAAGTATAGATAAGAGAAACGAGACGAAAGGTAATTTGGTGTTGAAGTGTGCAGAATTCGAAAGAGTAAAGACAAAGTGTAAAGTTCTACGTTCTTTAAGTCGGAGCCACGAAAGACTTGCGAAGGACGGTGATATATGATCATATCGTCGGATGTTGCACACGTATCTGACGCACATATTCTGAACTCGCTGTAACTTGACTGACAGTTCAGAACTTAGATCACTTAACAAAACGTCACAATAATCGAAGTGCGGCATTACTAGGGTTTGTACTAGGGTAAGTTTTAGTATATGTAGACGAATGGAAGTAAATATTGCTGATATCCTTGCAGTAATGTACTTTAACACAACAGATATTGTACGTTTGCATGGATTCCAATACGGTAGGCTAATAATCTGTTTTACTACTCGAGCTACTAGTACTGTGAACTTGCTATTTATGAACATGAACTGTGACGATTATCACGCTGGGGACACGCTTCCCTGAGCGAGATGACTCCAGCTGGAGATGGTCTCGTTACTATAGCAACACGCATTGATTGCGACGCAGCAGCCCGGCCCGGCGTCCTGGCGCCCCGCATACGCAGCGGGCTCCGGCTTGTGGCTTTGCAGCCCCCCGGCTCGGTGCTTCGAACTTCGGGGCGCCAGACGCGCGTGTCATGGGCCAGCATATCTTAAACTACAATACGTAATCCACTAGTAGTCCTCGAGATATAGCGGGCTCAAATATAAAAGCATTAATTAGCAAAATTATTGAGTAACGCATTCCAATTATTTCATTTACAGTCATGGCACACAAGTTAATGAACACTGGCCTAAAATTAACACTGAAAAATGACGTCAACTTGAGAGGAGGCTTCTTTTTTGAGGCCGAAATTTTAATAAACTACTTGCAACTTCCAATGAGTTCTTATTCATCTTGATTACACAACTTTTAACACTGTATCACTTCGGAATATGTATGATAAGCAAAGCTCGGAACTTGGGGACTTGGGTCGTGTGCATTAGTAAGGTTACAGGTACAGCGTACACAAAGCTCACGCTGCAAGTGCTCAGGGACAGTCGTGTGTACTAAGAAAGTGGCCACAACTAATGACAGGAAGACTGACGAAGAAACTGTTATGTCGAACCCAATGACACTCAGAGAATTAAAGGTAAACGGTCTGTTTGAGGAAATAGAAAATACGTGTTATTTCGAATGGGTATTATAGAAGTTTGAAAATACATTTTGTTTTACATTTAAGATACAGAATTTCGTGGAGAATTCGGAGGAGATACATTATTTTTTTCGAATGGAGAGTTTATATTTTGTAAGTTGTGCCACACACAAACTAGAGGCTGGAAACGGAATTCATTGAAAGGCATTGCAGTCCCTCAAATTGGAGAAAAATCTGTTCATAGCCATGGATCGAGACGTAGAGGGATCTGCCCTAGTAGTGACACATAAATTGAAAACTATTTTCGAGAGAAATTTAGGATATACTTATCTTTCTCAGATACGAGATCAGCTAGCAACTGCTGAAAATCGAACAGAAAACAGTAACAGTGAAAAAATTCAGTATTTTATGTCTAATACCGAAAAATCTTCGAATGTAGGTAGTCATACACTGTAATAAAATGTACACAGCAGAACAGTAAATTTGATATATTTTTCATGTTTATTTTTATTATATATATGCTATGAAATTACGTGTAAATTTGATATATTTTTCATGTTAATTTTTATTATATATATGCTATGAAATTACGTGTTTCAACCTACCATAATATTATTAATATGTTGTCGGAGCCAGAAACCACTTTTGTAGCAGACCTGACAGTACCTCCGTGCTGAAAGCGGGAGTTTTTTGACATTGAAGACCGGTCGCTTAGTCACGTGCACAGACACAAGTCCCCAAGTTCCGAGCTTTGATGATAAGACATTCTTGTGTTAAAGTCTAACGTACTTTGTTTACATGTTTCGACTTATTTATGGGTCATCCTCAGAACTGGTCGTTGTTGGTCTTGGCACCTCTTCTTTTGTTTCCTGTGAGGGTGTGTTCGTGTGGTATAGTGTAGAGTCAAAGAGTGTGTGTGTTCTGAAATTGAGTTGTGTGTTGAGAATTTCGTTGGGGTGTGTTTTCGTGTGTCTGTATATTTCATATTGTTCTAGTGTGTTTAGTTTCTGACTTTTTGGTTGGATGTGTAGAATTTCCATGTCTGTGTTGATGTCTCTGTAGGTGTGGTCAGCAATTGTGATATGTTCTGCATATGTGGAGGTGTTTTGTAATTTTGTTATGGCTGTGATGTGTTCTTTGTAACGTGTTTGAAATGATATGCTTGTCTGTGCTATGTAGAAGTTGTTGCAGGTGTTACATTTGAGTTTGTATACGCCTGTGTGGTTGTATTTGTTTGTTTCTGTTGTCTGTGTGTTGAGATGTTTTTGTAGAGTGTTGTTTGTTCTGTATGCGATGTTGTAATTTAATTTCTTGAATGAGGTTGCAATCTTGTGTGTGTTTTTGTTTTCGTATGTTAGTGTGATGTATTTTTTATGTTCTTGTGTTTGTGTTGTATTCTTATGTTTTTTTGTGATTATGTTTTGTCTTACGTATTATGTTGTCTATTATATTAGGATCGTATCCGTTTTCTTGTGCTATGTATTTGATTGTGTTTAGCTCTTCTTCGTAGTCATGTTGGTTCATTGGTATGTTGAGTAGTCTGTGTTCCATTGTTCGGAATGCAGCTTGTTTGTGTTGTGTGGGGTGGTTGGATGTGTTGTGTATGTGTGTTGTTGTGGGTTTTCTGTATACTTTGAATGTATGTTTGTTGTCTACTTTTGTTATTGTGATGTCTAGAAAATTTATGGATTTGTTGTTTTCAATTTGTAATGTGTAGTGTAGCTTTGGGTGTATTTTGTTTATGTATTGATGCAGGTTTTGGATCTGTCTTTTGTTTCCTTTTTATAGTAATAGTATGTCATCTACGTATCTGGCCAATATATGATGTTGTCTGCGTGTTTGTTGTTGTCTTTGTTTAGTATGTATGTTTGTTCTATGTGGTGTAAGAATATTTCTGCTAGTAGGCCTATGCTAGACATGGGTGATCCCATAGGTAGGCCTTCGGTTTGAGTGTAATATTTGTTATTGAATATTTTCCGAAAAGCTTTGCATAAGGACATGTTTTAATACCTATCTTTAAGTATTTGAACCAACCATTCGCACCTCTGTCTATTTTTTGGAAATAATGATGAGATATCCTGTTCTGAGGTTGGGACACTCATTAGGTCGGATTCTGTTAGCCCCGCATGACAGGATCACGTGAGTACAGAAGTAGACAGGATGGATGAAGATGTTTTTTATATACTGTTTTAGCTGTAAGAAAAATCCTAATGTAAACATAAGCACGTTGCTGTCACACCCGTGATTGGCTCTCAGTCGAAACACTAATACGACGCAGGAAAATATAGTTCCGTATTTGGAATCCATAATCTTGTACTATTTGAAAATAAAAAATAGAATTCTAGTTGCTAAATATGATGAAACATATAACTAACAGGCCTGCAGAACCCGTAAGTAGGGGAAATACGACGTCAGCCTCACTCCACTTTTATCGGGGATGATTAACTTCTACGTAGAGTTGTTGACATTCTTTGCATGTGGGAAAGTATATCAGTGGCGGCACTGTAATTTAAAAAAAAGGTTGTAATAAAGTAATTGTATTTATAATGCGGTATTTCGTTTCGAGGTTTACAATTATGCTAGGTTTTCTGTCGGTAGTTGCTTTTAGATTTCTTTGCACCTTGCCTACGTTAGATTTTCCAAAACTTTCGTCTTATCATCACCTACGGAAATATAAATTTGTACCATTTAAGTAATGAATCTTGAAAGTTAAGTTAATATATATGTCACTCTTCATTTCAATACAAATTGAACACAACGAGTGATGTCCTTAATTTAACAGTATACAGGGTGTTTAAAAAATACGGGGCATAATTTCAGGTATGTATTTCCCACATGTAGACAATCAAAATAGTTCATTACAACATGTGTCCGGAATTGCTTCATTTCCGAGTTATGGCCTTCACAACATTGAAATTCACCGGAACGTTTTTCTTTCCGCAGGTCGTTGTCATTACAGAAGATGTTCAAAATGTCCACCTCCTGCTTGAATACAGACCTCACATCGATGTCTCATTGACCTGCGAACACGATCCCAAACTCCAGGAGTATTGCGTATGTCCTCAGAACATGCCACAATTCGATTCCGAAGGGATTCCAAATCAGGCACCGGAGACGAATAACCCAATGATTTTAAATGGCCCCACAAGTAGAAATCGAGAGGGTTCAGATCAGGTGAGCGTGGAGGCCAAGCAATTGGGCCACCTCTACCTAACAATCGATCAGGAAACCTTCGATCCAAGTACCGGCGAGCCGTACGACTGAAGTGTGCAGGAGCGCCATCATGCAAGAAGTGAATGTGTTGACAATTGATCAGTGGAGTGTCTTCTAAAACTTGAGGTACGTATGGTGTTTTCCAGGAAGTTTGTGTACGCCTGCACCGTAAGTCTGTTTACAAGTACATGGGGTCCAACTAATCGATCACCAATGATACCGGCCCACATGTTGAGGGAGAACCGCACCTAGTGATGAGATGGAACAGTTGCACGTGGGTTTTCATACGCCCATACATGCTGATTGTGGAAATTTGTTATGCCATCTCGTGTGAACTGTGCTTCATCTGTAAATAATACTAAGGCAGGAAAGATCGGATTTACACCACACCGCTGCAAGAACCACTGACAGAACCTAACTCGTGCAGGGTAATCTGCTGGTGACATTGCCTGTACACGTTGCAAATGATAAGAATACAATTGATACTCTTTCAACAGTCTCCAGACAGTCGTATGAGGAACATTGACTTGCAACGCTACCCTTCGTGTGCTGATAGAAGGAGTCATGTTCACAGCCTCCAGAATCTCCTCCTGTACTTCTGGAGTTGTAGATCTTAGTCGTCCCCTTCCCAAACCAGGAGAGTTAAATTTTCCATACTCGCACAGACGGTAATGGAGACATACAAATGTCTTCCGATCCGGACATTGTCGCTGTGGGTATCTCTCCTGGTACAAACGACGAGCCAGCGCAGCATTGCCATCCGCCTTACCGTACATGAAGTGTATCTCTGCCAGCTCTTGATTTGAATACATGTCGCACAGTCTAACGCCTACACAACACTGAATGTAACCTTCGCCTCGGAATGAACTGTCAGTGTGCCCTCTTAATGTCTCCTTTGACAGCAACG
This sequence comes from Periplaneta americana, assembly GCF_040183065.1. Lineage (NCBI taxonomy): Eukaryota > Metazoa > Arthropoda > Insecta > Blattodea > Blattidae > Periplaneta > Periplaneta americana. The sequence goes on from NC_091124.1 coordinate 169,863,806, forward strand.
ACATGAGGAAAGAAAAACGTTCCGGTGAATTTCAATGTTGTGAAGGCCATAACTCGGAAATAAAGCATTTCCGGACACATGTAGTAATGAACTATTTTGATTGTCTACATGTGGGAAATACATACCTGAAATTATGCCCCGTATTTTTGAAACACTCTGTATAAATAAGTAATCAATATACAAGAGATAGGTTTGGAAGTAAATCCCGAAAAGACAAAGTATATGATGATATCTCGTGACGAGAATATTGTACGGAACGGATATATATTAATTGGAAATTTATCCTTTGAAGAGGTGGAAAAATTCAAATACCTGGGAGTAACAGTAACAAATATACATGATACTCGCAAGGAAATTAAACGCAGAATAAATATGGGAAATGTCTGTTATTATTCGTCTGAGAAGCTTCTGTCATCCAGTCTGCTCTCAAAAAAGTTGAAAGTTTAGAATTTGTAAAATAGTTATATTACCGGTTGTTCTGTATGGTTGTGAAACTTGGACTCTCACTTGAGAGAGGAACAGAGGTTAAAGGTGTCTGAGAATTTGGCGCTTAGGAAAATATTTGGGGCTAAGAGGGATGAAGTTACAGGAGAATGGAGAAAGTTACACAACGCAAAACTGCACGCATTGTATTCTTCACCTGACATAATACTTAGGAACATTAAATCCATACGTTTGAGATGGGCAGGGCACGTAGCACGTATGGGCGAATCCAGAAATACATATAGAGTGTTATTTGGGAGACCGAAGGAAAAAAGATCTTTGGGAAGGCCGAGATGTAGATGGGAGGATAATATAAAAATGGATTTAATGGAGGTGGGATATGATGGTAGAGACTGAATTATTCTGCTCAGGATAGTTACTGGTGGCGGGCTTATGTGAGGGCGGCAATGAACCTCCGGGTTCCTTAAAAGCCATAAGTAAGTAAGTAATCAATATACAGTTAGTAATAATGAACTTACCCGAAAATTTGTCTATTCCATAATTATTAATACGGACATTGTTTAAATGTCGTTTAATATTGAAATGACGAGTAGGACTAAATTGGATGGGACACAGTAAAGAAACAATTCTTGTGTATTCTTCAACAACTAAATAATCATATTCCCATTTCCTTTGGAAATAGTATTCTTCACAGGTTTAGTTTTGCCATGTTTCAGTTCTATTCAAACAGCAGTACGCGTATTGTGTACTAGCGGCCGCTAGGATGAATGTTGATGTATGTAGCTGAGAGCAACTAGAAAGCCATGACCACACTAGTCGTGCAAGCATGTCTGATACGCGTGTTCTCGGCTGAGAGCCGAGCTGTTTGCTCTGTAGTGAAAGCAGTAATAACAGTAGTAGTGGTAGCAGTTATCGTCGTGCATTGCAGGCTCTATATTCGGTTCTAGTTTGTCGAGTATTTTGAAGTTCGATGTTTGTTCAGCCTGTTATGAAAATATTCGCAGTCCTCTACTCTCATCTCTTGACGTTTTAAACCTCTTAAGAATTTTAGCACAGATCTTGCTATTAGTTTTTCATATGTAGGCCTAATACATCGAAGTTTGTAATATCTTGGTTTCCTCTCTCATGTTCGATCATTGCAGGACAGTGTTAGCAGTTGTAACTGAATAATAGCAGTAGTAGTAGATTTTGCGACGATTTCAACTACTGAGTTTATTTGAAAGTCGAAATTTAACACAGTCAAAAAATGGTGGACAATTTCTGCCTGGAGCTCTTCATATGAGAGAGGGCTCTATACGTACTGTTCCGGAGAACCTCATGCTAACCTGCGAACCTTGGATCCAACGTCTAACTTGATAACCGCTTCATCACCAAGGAGGACTATTCCACCTGTAGATACTAAAAAAATCCCTTAGGAGATATGCAGCATTACGCGTAGCCTATTATTGAAATGTTCTCAGTCTGAACATTATCGTGTCTATACATTGCATTACACCAGACGTCTCCAAAAGCGTACTCGGGAGTAAGACCCTGAACGGGACCGAAGCCAGTACGTAATGTGCGCGCTCCGCCTCACCCATCCCCACGTGTACTGTACTATATCTTTTTACGCAAACGAAGAGCAGTGGTGGACTGTGGACTGACATTATCATTGTGTTGGTCGGAGTGTTCGATCGTTTCACAATGTCTTCTAATCATGGACGTAGTACATTCAAGGATGAAAGGGAAGAGAAATATATTTTTGTGTTAGTGGGAAGAATATGAAATGTTTAATTTGTTCGAAAAATCTTCAGAGTGTGTTAAAATTCAACATGTGAAAATAATTTATTTTGGGACGTATGCATAACTGTAGGTTAGACATAATAATAATAATAATAATAATAATAATAATAATAATAATAATAATAATAATAATAAGTATATTACGATACTTTACACTCAGTTTCGCAAGATATACTTACAGTTTTCGTTTCATTTTATGTGAAATGCATACAAATATTTTGATAAATTTGAAACAAGAAAATACAAACAGAAATCACACATGTATCCTCAGTCTTAAACAAAAAAACTTCTTGCTAGCTGTGTTCTAACTTGGAATATTGGAAAATTAATGAAGCCCTTTACAGAATGAGCATTTGTAAAATTGTGCATACAGAATGTCTTCTAGATGTAATGCGAAATGAATTATTCCATTATTGAATATTCCCCAATCAAAAGTAGAAGCTTCCTAGTATGTCAAAATAATATACAAACGTATGATATTTCTTAACCTTTCGATGTTATTATTTGTAAACATAAGGGAGATCGTTGCCACAATCCCTCACTGACCGCTCACATCTGTTGAGTGTGTTCAAATTCAAAATGTGAAAATAATTTATTTTGGGACGTCTATATAACTGTAGGTTATTAATAATAATAATAATAATAATAATAATAATAATAATAATAATAAGTATATTACGATACTTTACACTCAGTTTCGCAAGATATACTTACAAATATTTTGATAAATTTGAAACAAGAAAATACAAACAGAAATCACACATGTATCCTCAGTCTTAAACAAAAAAAACTTTTTGCTAGCTGTGTTCTAACTTGGAATATTGGAAAATTAATAAAGCTCTTTACAGAATGAGCATTTGTAAAATCGTGCATACAGAATGTCTTCTAGATGTAATGAGAAATGAATTATTTCATTATTGAATATTCCCCAATCAAAAGTAGAAGCTTCCTAGTATGTCAAAATAATATACAAACGTATGATATTTCTTATCCTTTCGATGTTATTGTTTGTAAACATAAGGGAGATCGTTGCCACAATCCCTCACTGACCGCTCACATCTGTTGAGGTACGAGTCTCTCCCCCTTCTCTACAGCACACTGTGTTCGGCGGGCAGCATCGGGATCAGGAATGACTATACGCGTTTTGGAGACCTCTGCATTACACCATGAATTTGTTGCAGAAGAAGAAACCAAATTTCCTTGGAAAATAAGGTTAACAGTAGTAAGTTCGTAATCATAATGATAATAATAATAATACTAATGATAATGATGATGATAATACTAATAATACGAATAATAATAATAATAATAATAATAATAATAATAATAATAATGAATTTCTATGTTTATTCAACAGTTAGAAGATTAGGTGGAACAATTTAAGTAACACTAATAAAGCATCACACTAAGTCAGTAGATAATACTGCGTGTTCAGTTCAAAGTGTGTCATGGCTCGCTGTATGCCGTCATGTGGCTAGGTGATGAGCCTAGAGAATTCAATCTTCCTACATTTCCGTGCCTGAGAAGTTGCCTGGCAAGTACGGCGTTCATTTTGAAGAGTACTTACCGATATGTACGGTAACGCCTGTAGTGGCAGGAATGTGAACTGTTTGGAAACACGTACTGAGGTGAGTGTTTTTCTTACTGTCGGGATATGGGGAGAGGGTTAAGACGATTACTTACGTATTTGTTGATATTAACTTCGACGGTCAACATGGACACGGAGCATTTGATCTGTATTGTGGAATGTTGCCGTACACAACCGAAGATAACAAATATCCTGCGTACGACTTGCCCGCGCAAAACACAGTTCGAAAGAGGTTATGGTAGCACACAGACTCTACAGACCGCCATCTGTTTCTACGACGTTCAAGTTATACCGTACACGTTCTCAAATTCAGATTGAACGCCTTGATTAATAGGCAACTTCTCTGACATAAAAGTTGAAACTCGCTTCAAATCGCTGGCTCACAACAGTGACTCATGACACACTTTGAAATGAACATCCAGTAGAGTAGAGTCGCTAGTTCCTTTCACATACATCGCTGATTACTATAGTAACATAGTTCACTAGTTAGATTCTGATGTATACAAACATTTGTTTTTCCTCTGACACATATCGTCAATTGAGATATACTGCATGATAATAGATGTACATATTAGCCACAACACCAATCAGAGATAATAATAATAATAATAATAATAATAATAATAATAATAATAACCTAAAATAACAACATGGTTTGTTTCGCATTAGAGATGAGTAGTTATCTTTAACTTAATTGTAAGTACATCCGCTTACTACCAAATCAAACAAGAGGAGTATTACAGACAATAGTGTAACTCACACAACATCTATAGGCTATAGATTTTCTCTCAGATTTCCTTCTCGTCTTTTCATTGAATTTCAACATGAATTTGTTACAAAAAATCGAAGTTAGTTTCCCTTGGCAAGGAAGAAGTCCAACAATGATAGGGATGAAAAAGTGGCGTGTCTCGGATCCAAGCTGAGTAGACTAGTAGACTACCCAGAAGAAGTTATTGACAAGCAAGTCCGCATGTTATCGAATCGAGCTCAAGGAAGATCAATGCCCTTCTTTCGCGATGCACACGGGCCGGGTCAGAGGACAGCAGCACGTGTCTGCTCGGAATGTGGAGGCGTGCTGCAGATGTGGGTGACTTTGTATGGGAGTCTATCTCAAGCCCTGGTACGGCCATCCGCTCGTCTCTGAGGATGTGTGAACAACGTAACATTGAAAAGCCACTATCACTATTAAATGTAATTAATTATCACACCATCTACGTCTAGGACTTATGCCTGTTCATTTTCACACTACCATCACCACTTGCAATTTACTTCCATGCCGCGATGTCAGTACGAAAGAGCCTCACCACCAGAGGCAAAACACATCACTTGAACACTGCATGAAGATCAATATCCCAAGATGGATTCAAGCCTTTAATAATAGCTTCCGGAAACATCAAAGCTGCATATAGCATTATATGTTACTAATATTTATTGTATTTATCTGATGCATGTAAGCTATTAGATAAAACATTGTAATAAATATAAATAGATAATTTTCTTAATTAATGACAGTGTATGTTTCCACATAAATGATTTTCTTAGCATCGCCACAGATACATCTTTATTGTACTTGTCACTATCTCTATCACTAGAGAGTTCTTGAAATTTATATATTCCCCGCCTTTCATAAAATATTTTGATATGATACTTCTTGCACCGAAGGGGAGATCTATAACTGAAACTTGATTAATATATTTCAGTATTATTTGTATTTATCCTGGTAATAATGAACAGTTTGACTCGTAGACACTTTGTTTTTCAGCATTAACTTCCTGTGAACGTGTGAGAAGATTCGAAGAGAACGGCAGGATGTAGACTTTAGGCTCCCCCTCCTACCAATAATGCGTAACACAATATCAATATGGCGGTTGCAAAGAACGTTTTTGTTGATTTTCGAGTTTTTTTTTCCTGTTTATTATATGCTTATATAAGTTGTGTTAACTCTCGCTAAGTGGTTTTATATTTCATTTTATCAGCCTTAGTTATTATTTTATTATTGTTAATATTTGTTTTATTATTATTATTATTATTATTATTATTTATTAATAATTAATCTGTATTACTATCTTTGCATTATCTCCGTCACTGTTATTCTATTATTATTATTATTATTATTATTATTATTATTATTATTATTATTACTATCATCAACATTATCACTGATCTCTGTAAAATTTATGTAGACTCTACTGGACTGTACCCGAGCACGAGCATATGCTCATTTCGGGTATCTATTCATATGCACCATTTCAAATGTAAATTATGAATAAATTTGAATTTGAATTTGAATATAAACTTATGTCTGACACGGCCTGTATATATTCTAAAGAAACTACATTTAAGATAATGAAATATTTTCTTATACAATCATTATCGTCTTCAACTCATCTTTTATCACGAATGTTACATCAGATTGTTCGCGGTGGCGATTTTATCCTGTCAAATGTTTCACAGTTATTACTTTCTTTCTTTCTTACTTTCTTTCTTTCTTTCTATAATTGATTTCTACAAACAGAACGTAATTTTTTTTAAGAAATTCATGTCTTACATTTATGCATTTATTAATTAATTTTATGGAGAATACGTGTGATCTCTACTTTCTGTACATGTCATCATTTCAGCTATGTTCAAACAAAGAGTATTAAACAAATCCTATGAAAATTCTTGTCTCTGCTCTATATAATTCTAATTACCTTTCCTTCCAAAGTGTTCAGATTTCTCTATCATAATAATGTCCAATAACTCTAGTAACTTTCGAGGAATATCACTTTTGTTGACGTCGTACAAAATTTTGTCTAATATTCTTTTGAGAAGATTAACTCCATATGTAGATGAAATTATTGGGGATCATCAGTGTGGTTCTAGGCGTAATAGATCAACTATTGATCAGATGTTTTTCTATTCGACAGATAATGAAGAAAAATGGGAGTGTAAGGGTACAGTACATCAGTTATTCATAGATTTCAAAAAAGCATATGACTCGGTTAAGAGAGAAGTTTTACATGATATTCTTATTGAATTCGGTATTCCCAAGAAACTAGTTCTATTAATTAAAATGTGACTTAGTGAAACGTAAAGCAGAGTCTGTATAGGCCAGTGTCTGTCAGATGTGTTTCCAATTCCCTATGGGCTAAAGCAAGAAGATGCACCATCACTTTTACTTTTTAACTTTGCTCTAGAATATGCCATTAGGAAAGTCCAGGATAACAGAGAGGGTTTGGAATTGAACGGGCTACATCAGCTGCTTGTCTATGCGGATGACGTGAATATGTTAGGAGAAAATCGACAAACTATTACGGAAAAAACGGGAATTTTACTTGAAGCAATTAAAGAAACAGGTTTGGAAGTAAATCCCGAAAAGACAAAGTATATGATTATGTCTCGTGACCACAATATTGTACGAAATGGAAATATAAAAATTGGAAATTTATCCTTTGAAGAAGTGGAAAAATTCAAATACCTGGGAGCAACAGTAAAAAATATAAATGATATTCGGGAGGAAATTAAACACAGAATAAATATGAGAAATGTGTGTTATTATTCGGTTGAGAAGCTTTTATCATCCTGTCTGCTGTCAAAAAATCTGAAAGTTAGAATTTATAAAACAGTTATATTACCGGTTGTTCTGCATGGCTGTGAAACTTGGACTCTCACTCTGAGAGAGGAACATAGGTTAAGGGTGTTTGAGAATAAAGTGCTTAGGAAAATATTTGGGGCTAAGAAAGATAAAGTTATAGGAGAATGGAGAAAACTACACAACGCAGAACTGCACGCATTATATTGTTCACCTGACATAAATTTTATTATTAGTAGGTATTATTTTCGTTTCGAAGATTCAAACTGTGCATAGTTATAGCACGAATGGCCGTACGAGCTCATGCGAAGGATCTTGTGTACAGGAGTTTGTATAATTTATTACGCATCCATCCATCCATCCATCCATCCATCCATCCACCCACCCACCCACCGATCTATCTATCTATCTATCTATCTGTCTGTCTGTCTGTCTGTCTGTCTGTCTGTCTGTCTGTCTGTCTGTCTGTCTGTCTGTCTGTCTGTCTGTCTGTCTGTCTATCTATCTATCTATCTATCTATCTATCTATCTATCTATCTATCTATCTATCTATCTATCTATCTATCTATCTATCTATCTATCTATCTATCTATCTATCTATCTATCTATCATAATTAGGAACATTAAATCCAGACGTCATTTAGCACGTATTTTGAGGCGATTTTATTGGTATCAGGGATAGGCAATAGTACACACTTTTGTTGTGAGTCTGACATCATAACCCCCTTCCAAGTTTGCTCCTCACTTAGGCCTGAATCACACGGGGATAGTTTACAGGAGTCAAGTGCTTGAAGCCTCTAAACTTCACGTCATATTTGTGATCACACGGAGACACTAAATTTCAAACCATGCTTGAAAAAAGCGCGCGCTGAAAGTTGTATTCGTAGTGGTGTTTGTATTCAGAAACTAATCCGACTTTTCAAACCAGGCTAATTTAGGCTTACATAGATCTTCAATCCCAGCTTTACACTGTTTTAAGGGGTCTTACCTTTTTTTCGAACCCCTTCTACGTCAATGTTTTCGAAACCTTGCTCCAAGAGTCCACCGGTTAATTTCTGGAATAAGACAACTCTCCTCTGTTTTTATTTAGGTATTCTTTGTTACGTATACAGAGTTAGTTAAAAGTCCCGCACCACTTAAATAACTTTTGAAGCATACGGTTCAGTGATATGAAACTTGGTATGTGAGGATAACCATATACTAAGAACTCAATAATGGTATTACCGACATTTTTCTACTTCCGGTTTAACCGGAAGTATCTCCAACTCTTATTTTAAATAGAACACCCAATATATATATATATATTTTATTTGTGAATAGTGCTCATTAAGAGCTTTTCAAAAAGTACCCACACTTGATACTTCTGTACAAATTCAGTGTTACTAAGTCAAGAAAACAGAAAAGTGGCGCTTTTTCAAAGACGTTTGCTCAAATTTCCTTGGAAATACTAGGGCAGAGAACTACATAGAACTTACGATGGAAGAGTAATGGAACGGAGAAAAATTCCCTCCGGCGCCGGGATTTGAACCCGGGTTTTCAGCTCTACGTGCTGATGCTTTATCCACTAAGCCACACCGGATACAACCCCGACGCCGAACAGAATCGTCTCTGATTGAGTTCCAAATCTTGGGTTCCCTCTAGTGGCCGCCCTTTGCACTACGTCATAGATGTCTATGAACATCGGACCGAAGTCCACACATGTGCTCAGGTGCACTCGTTATGAGTGACTAGTTGGCCGGGATCCGACGGAATAAGCGCCGTCTTAAATCACTTCGTGATTTACGCATATCATATATTATTTCAATGTACCGAAGTACATATGATATTTCCATGCAGATATTCTGCGTCATCATACGATGCGATATGATATGCGTAAATCACGAAGTGATTTAAGACGGCGCTTATTCCGTCGGATCCCGGCCAACTAGTCACTCATAACGAGTGCACCTGAGCACATGTGTGGACTTCGGTCCGATGTTCATAGACATCTATGACGTAGTGCAAAGGGCGGCCACTAGAGGGAACCCAAGAGTTGGAACTCAATCAGAGACGATTCTGTTCGGCGTCGGGGTTGTATCCGGTGTGGCTTAGTGGATAAAGCATCAGCACGTAGAGCTGAAAACCCGGGTTCAAATCCCGGCGCCGGAGGGAATTTTTCTCCGTTCCATTACTCTTCCATCGTATGATGACGCAGAATATCTGCATGGAAATATCATATGTACTTCGGTACATTGAAATAATATACATAGAACTTGTTTAGGAAATCATGTTAAGTGGATATGACAAAAATGGAGTGTAATATGTCTCTCAAAATACACTTTTTACGTTCTCATTTGGATTACTTTCCTCTTAACTTCGGAGCAGTACACGACGAGCATGGGGAAAGATTTCATCAAGAAATTTTTGAAATGGAAAGGCGATATAAAGGAAGATCATCATCCAGCATGCTTACAGACTATTATTGGTTCCGTGTAAAATACAGTCCCGGGTCTAGTTATAAACAGAAGTCAACCAGAAAATTATTTTAAATGTAAGTTCAAATTCTGAGAATTTTCTCATTATATGCATGAAATATTTTTATTGTTGTTGTGTTTTAAAGTATGTTACATAATTTTTGTATCCAGTACACATTTTTCAAGTATTATGAGGAATTTTGAATCCCTAGTGTGTTGTAATTTTATGAGTTGTAGCGAAAAATTAAAAACAAATAAGTTTTGTCATAGAAAATTCAATTCATTTTCCCCGGAAAAAGGTACGTGATGGGGCAATTTGGATTTTAAATTCAGATTTATGGCACAGATATTAGTAATATTCACCTATTTTTATTTTGGAGCAAGACAAAAAGTAAAAATTTGTTGTTCAGTGTAATCAGTCCGAGTTGGAATAGAATCTATTTTTAAGTACAGCTTAGGATAAGCAAGCAAACGTACCTACCGCCTCAGCTGTGCCGATGAATGTACAGAGTGGGGCATGGGAACCAAGTGTTTTTGGAATGGCTTGTACTCAGTCATTATGAAAGGGAGAGACGTGCGGCATGTGACCGTCCATTCCGTGGCTCATAGCATTTCGCCTGCAGTCGGCATCATGGAGCAGTGGACGCATGTTTGCGTATGATTGTTTTGTTAGAAATGGCGAGTCGGTGAGCTCGATACGGCGTGAGTTTTGCTACAGATTCAATATTAATCGCAATGATTCTGTTCCCGTGCGGGACACAATCTAATGTTGGGTTAAAAAATCTTAAAAAAAAGGCGCAATACTAAAGAATAAATCGCCCGGCCCCCAACACAGAGTGCGTACTCCAGAAAATTTTCAGTCAGACAAGCGATACTTCGCAGTCCAGGCCGCTCTGCTCGAAGACATTCAGCTGCTCTTGGAATCAGCAATCATACGGTAAGACGGATTTTGCATGGCGATTTACATTTACACCCAAACAAGATGGGTGGTTTCAGCAAGATGGGGCCACGGCGCGTATCTTCAGAGCGTCAATGGCAGTTGTTTGTCTCCTGTTTTCCAATCGTCTCATTTCGAGATTTGGTGATGTTCCATGGCTCCCTCGGTCCCCTGACCTGTCCACGTGATTTTTTTCTATGTGGGTATCTAAAGGCACGTGTTTACGAGGATAAGCCCCGAATATTAAATGAATTAAAGGACACAGTACGTCAACACATCACTCAAATCAACAGAGATCTCCTGGAAAGAATAGAGGTGAATTTTCGTCAGCGCCTTAAACAATGCGTCAACACAGACGGACATCACATGCCAGATGTAATTTTCCGCTCATAATTGAAATGGTATGTTCTCACAAACGTTATTCTACGAATAAAATGTGTTGAAAAAAAACTAACTGTTTTATGATTATTTTAAAACACTTGGTTCCTATGAACCACCTGTATAATATATCTTAAATTTCATGTTGAAGATATACCGATAAGCTGTCACAATTTGACTATAATTATATGTATATTTACCGCCTTTGCTTATCATACAAAATGAATGAGTTAATTAGTCATATTTTCCTCATTAACGTTTTCGGTACGTAACTTGTACCATCTTCAGATGTTTGTATATTATTTTAATTGTAAACCAAGCCTGTGGGTGCATGTATCTGGACTGAAATGGTCGGTGTTTTTGTGTATGCTGTGCGGTGTCGGTGAAGTGTTGTCATGATTACACAAATGATCACCTTAACTCTTATATGCTATTTGGTACCACACTTTATCAAACTTGAATTGCAATGTTTCTGTCGTTGTTTAAAACACTATGTAAGACACTGTTTAAAAACTGTTTAAAACGATTTAAAAGCACTTAGTTTTTACATCACTTTGACTATGTGAAGTATGTGATCACTGCTGGTTGGAAGTTAGATGAGGCACTTGTGGTGATCTTGTTTAGCGTTGAGTTGGACGCAAGGTCGTGACATGACTATGTTTCTAAAAGTGATGTTGAGACACTTCTATCAGATTGATGGCTTATGTAATATTATAACAGGATGAAGATTGTTAGGTCCGTTGCTATAGTATCGCCTGGCGGGGATTGCCAGCGCTGTGTGCACGAGCAGACCAATACATCCATAACTACACGCCAGGCGATACTATAGCCACGGACCTGACAATCTTCATCCTGTTATAATATTACATAAGCCATCAATCTAATAGAAGTGTCTCAACATCACTTTTAGAAACATAGTCATGTCACGACCTTGCGTCCAACTCAACGCTAAACAAGATCAACACAAGTGCCTCATCTAACTTCCAACCAGCAGTGATCACATACTTCACATAGTCAAAGTGATGTAAAAACTAAGTGCTTTTAAATATTTTAAATTGTTTTAAACAGTTTTTAAACAGTGTCTTACATAGTGTTTTAAACAACGACAGAAACACTGCAATTCAAGTTTGATAAAGTGTGGTACCAAATAGCATATAAGAGTTAAGGTGATCATGACAACACTTCACCGACACCGCACAGCATACACAAAAACACCGACCATTTCAGTCCAGATACATGCACCCACAGGCTTGGTTTACAATTAAAATAATATACAAACATCTGAAGATGGTACAAGTTACGTACCGAAAACGTTAATGAGGAAAATATGACTAATTAACTCATTCATTTTGTATGATAAGCAAAGGCGGTAAATATACATATAATTATAATCAAATATCTTAAATTGTTTCGATAGCTACTCTTCGTTGAAGTTATGTTGAATATTAAACGGTCTCTTCACAGTGTCAAAAGCTTTCGCAAAATCTCACATAATCTATTTTTCTTTAAATACGTCACTGATACCATACAATCGATACTAGAAGCGAGTGCTAACTGAACATGTTTGGCTGCGCATTTAGACACGGTGGCGAGGGTTCCACTCCAGTTCACACACATTAGCCCGGCAGACAGCATTTCCGAGAAAACTCACAGACAGAGAAACTCATGTCGGTTTTATTTCCTGGCAGCAAACTTCTCTGCCGGAGGCGTAAAAAGCCAGGAAGTTTCAAAACAAAATCAACTGCCGGAATTATCTGTGTGGAAAAGAATAGCCGCTACTCACTTGTTATTAAATTGAATTTACTCGATAATCAGAATTTCCCGGAAGTGCACACAGCGCTGGCAATCCCCGCCACACGACTCATCAAAGTGTAACACAGATGCAAATTAAAATGTAATTTGGGTCGGTTTGATGTGCTCTGTACACGTGCCATGCCGGACTGAGACCGCATATCTGGTTTGGCGGTTGTTGCAATTCATAACCAATTTGAGCACGAATTGATTGAACAGTGTCATGGTTCACGCCAATCTGGACTGAAACCATCAAAGCTAGCTCCAACCAACTAACACAATAAACAATAACTCTTTTACTTCTTAATGGTATAATACCTTAATTGTTAATTACAGTAAACTATTTTAACTAATTTACGGTATACACACACTCGGGAGGAAATTAAACGCAGAATAAATATGGGAAATGCGTGTTATTATTCGGTTGAGAAGCTTTTGTCATCTAGTCTTCTGTCAAAAAGTCTGAAAGTTAGAATTTATAAAACAGTTATATTATCGGTTGTTCTGTATGGTTGTGAAACTTGGACTCTCACTCTGAGAGACGAACAGAGATTAAGGGTGTTCGAGAATAAGGTTCTTAGGAAAATATTTGGGGCTAAAAGGGATGAAGTTACAGGAGAATGGAGAAAGTTACACAACGCAGAGCTGCACGCATTGTATACTTCACCTGACATAATTAGGAACATAAAATCCAGACGTTTGAGATGGGCAGGACATGTAGCACGTATGGGCGAATCCAGAAATGCATAGAGAGTGTTAGTTGGGAGGCCGGAGGGAAAAAGACCTTTGGGGAGGCCGAGACGTAGATGGGAAGATAATATTAAAATGGATTTGAGGGAGGTAGGATATGATGGTAGAGATTGGATTAATCTTGCTCAGGATAGGGACCAATGGCGGGCTTATGTGAGGGCGGCAATGAACCTACGGGTTCCTTAAAATCCAGTAAGTAAGTAAGTAAGTACGGTATACACGAAAAAAATTGTATGTTGGGTACAGGCTAATAAAGGAACCAATGCCTAACTAAATAAGTGAAACAGAGAAATATATTATCCATTAACATAATATAATATTTCACGTATTTCACTCTATTGCTATATTGCTATTCCCCATTCCACTTCCTTCCTTCCTCTCATTCTTCAAGATTTAAGACACTGATTTATTTTATGTTGTTTCCGAAGGGGACATAATAAGATCATGTCAGTAATTTCACGGCAGTCTCTTCCCCTGTGGACTGTAAATCTCGTTTACATCCACTCTTATCTTGCAATGGGAATATCACTTTTGTTGACATCGTACAAACTTGTGTCCAATATTCTTTTGAGAAGATTAACTCCATATGTAGATGAAATTATTGGGGATCATCAGTGTGGTTTTAGGCGTAATAGATCAACTACTGACCAAATATTTTGTATTCGACAGATAATGGAGAAAAAACGGGAGTACAAGGGTACAGTGCATCAGTTATTCATAGATTTCAAAAAGGCATATGACTCGGTTAAGAGAGAAGTTTTATATGATATTCTTATTGAATTTGGTATTCCCAAAAAACAAGTTCGATTAATTAAAATATGTCTCAGTGAAACATACAGCAGAGTTCGTATAGGCCAGTTTCTGTCAGATTCGTTTCCAATTCACTGTGGGCTAAAACAAGGAGATGCACTATCACCTTTAGTTTTTAACTTTGCTCTAGAATATGCCATTAGGAAAGTCCAGGATAACAGAGAGGGTTTGGAATTGAACGGGTTACATCAGCTGCTTGTCTATGCGGATGACGTGAATATGTTAGGAGAAAATCCACAAACGATTAGGGAAAACACGGGAATTTTACTGGAAGCAAGTAAAGAGATAGGTTTGGAAGTAAAATCCCGAAAAGACAAAGTATATGATTATGAATCGTGACGAGAATATTGTACGAAATGGAATTTATAAAAATTGGAAATTTATCTTTTGAGGAAGTGGAGAAGTTCAAATTCCTTGGAGCAACAGTAACAAATATAAATGACACTCGGGAGGAAGTTAAACACAGAATAAATATGGGAAATGCCTGTTATTATTCGGTTGAGCAGCTTTTATCATCTACTCTGCTGTCAAAAAATCTGAAAGTTAGAATTTATGAAACAGTTATATTACCGGTTGTTCTTTATGGTTGTGAAACTTGGCCTCTCACTTTGAGAGAGGAACATTGGTTAAGGGTGTTTGAGAATAAGGTGCTTAGGAAAATATTTGGGGATAAGAGGGATGAAGTTACAGGAGAATGGAGAAAGTTACACAACACAGAATTGCACGCATTGTATTCTTCACCTTACATAATTAGGAACATTAAATCCAGACGTTTGAGATGGGCAGGGCATGTAGCACGTATGGACGAATCCAGAAATGCACATAGAGTGTTAGTTAGGAAGCCGGAGGGAAAAATACCTTTAGGGAGGCAGAGACGTAGATGGGAAAATAATATTAAAATGGATTTGAGGGAGGTGGGATATGATGATAGAGAATGGATTCATCTTGCTCAGGATAGGGACCAATGGCGGGCTTATGTGAGGGCGGCAATGAACCTCCGGGTTCGTTAAAAGTAAGTAAGTAAGTATTATCTTGGAATAATACAGAGCATCCCATTGAGATCCCCGTAGAATACGTGCGAAAGAGTCATGTACCTGTGGTCGACCTAGGTTTTGTCATTATAGATTCTTAACTTCCCAAGCATTTATAGTCATATTAATTGTATATGCAGAATTATCTATATTTTATTTAATAATGAGATGGGTGTCTTCAGCAAGTTGCAGAGGAAGTAGGTTCGTTTTGTCCGAGTCAGAAAATTGTATTGTATTGTATTTATTAACATTCCATAATATTCACACATTGCTTCACAGCTAGAATATGGAACAAGTCAAAAAACTTAATACTATTATAAAGTCCTAATTTATAGTCACAGTCTAGATGAAATATATACAGAAGAGATTTACAATATAGTTTACTAGTGCAACACAACGTTTTAGTATCAATTTCATGAAGCGTTATTGAATGTCATGAATTCGCCTACAGAATACAAGGCGTGAAAAATTAGGTACTTCTTTAATTTGGTCCTAAATAATCTTATGTCTTGAGTTTCATTTTTTACATCGATAGGGAGGCTATTAAGAAATTTTTACTGCCATATAACGCACTCCTTTTTGATAGCACGATAGACTTGGCGATGGAGTATGAAAGTCATTTTTTGGCGTGTATTTATGCTATGAACTGTTGAATTAGTTACAAAGTTTTCACGATTACATACGAGGAAGATTATTAATGAAAAGATATACTGACAAGCCATGGGCATTATTTGTAGTTTTTTGAAAATAATCCTACAAGATTCCCTGGATTTGGCACCTACTATTATTCTAATTACTCTTTTTTGTAATAGGAATATACTGTTACTATCTGTGGAATTTCACCAGAATATAGTAACGTGTTGCGGAAGCGTTATAAACCGGTGAATAAGTGTGCGTAATAGAGAAATGAAGGACAGTACAGTGAAACAAGACCTAATGGAAATGAAGAAGACCATGACAGAGCTAAGAAAGAAGATGTAAGTAATCGAAATTTTAAAAAGCAAATGATATCACTTCGAGGAGGAGAAGAGGAGAAAAAACTTGTTATTTTTCGGGATAGAAGAAAAGGATAGATTAGAGTATAGATACATCTTCTTCTTCTTCTTCTTCTTCATCTTCTTCTTCAACTTCAGGGTATAGGCATCAAGGCTTGTTCCGACTTCAAAGGATGATGTCACCTATCCAGCGGGTTCTAGGTCTTCCAACGCTTCTCCTACCAGTAGAATTGTAATTAAGGAGGATTTTAGGAAGTCTGTAATATTCCATGCGTTGAATATGTTCGTACCAGTTTTGTTTTTGTGCTTGTATGCGCTCATAAAAATTATATATATGTAATCTATTGCATATGAAGAGTCCACTGCAAGAATGATGGATATCATTTGGAATACATTTTGCAGGAGAAGCAATTGAAAGTTTGAAATGCTTAGCGCTCAAAGCTTAACTGTGATTTTCCGATCATTACTGGACAATGACTATCAGTGTTAATGCCATATAACTCTCTATGTACATTCTATATGTCTAAAGCTATGCATTGACAGTCTTGGTTCATTTTCGACAAGAAAGTGACATCCATCATTCTTACAGTGGACACTTCATTTATCTTCACTTTTTTGTTTGTCTAATAATTCGAAGAAATTTAATTTCGCTGCTTTCTGATTTTCTCTTGTTATTTCTGTTTAGTGTCCAATTTTGGCAGCCATAAGTGAATAATGGGACTGCAAGTGTTTTATACAATTTTAGTTGTGTTTCAGGTAACGTTTTATATTTTAGTGTTCTTATAATTGTTCCACACATTATGAAATCTATTTATTTTTATATCCACGTCTTGTTCTTTTAAATATGTAATAGTGCAGCCTAAGTGTTTGAAAGATGTTACCTGTTTTATAATTTCTTTATCAATGACGATTTTACATCTTAAATGATCTGGTCCCATAAAAGCCATCGTTTTAGCTTTTCCGTTAGAAATTTTTAGAATGTAATTCATCGTACATGTTTGTAGTTCGTAGGCAGCACTCTGTAGGTCGCTTTCTGACATTGCAAAAATAATTTGATCGTCAGCAAACAACATGGTGTTAATAGATACATATGAGAAGATAACAGGAGTGTGTTGGAAGTGTTTTGGTTTGCGCGTGAGCGATGGACAAGTACAGGAAGTATTTAGACAAATCCAAAACTCAGAATAAGTTAGGTCAATATTAGTAAAATTTAAGAGCGTGATTACGAAGGAGAGGATTTTGAAAAATAGTAAGGATCACAACGACTGCAATAGGTAACGACTGGAGCTACGAAGTGAGAGACACAAGAAGAGCTTTAATCCCTTTTCTTAAATCAGCACGAAAGAATGGACATTTTGCGAGACTTAGCAAGAACAAAATTAAGATGAACAATTTGGTTTTTGGTGCAGAGAAGTGCTCAGGAAGCGTAAATCTTTTTAATTTCTCTCAGTAACGCTCCCAACTTGTCGATACTTGCTCTCAAAGTTTTCCAAATAAACTATGTGTGAATTTGAATTCTAAGCTTAATTTATATTATTTATTAATATTAGTGTTAATTTATAGTGACAGACAGCAAGCAAAATTATTTCAGTGTAAAAACTTCACAGTGTCCTACTGCATGTGATTAATTCGGAGTATAACATTTTCTTCAACATTTGTGTACCAATGGTCCCAATAAATAATAATGCTTGACGAACAATGAAGGAGTAGGGTCTATTACTTTAAAATAATTAGTACCCACTACGTAAAAATGAAATACTTGTTCGTTTTTTGTTGTTTCGAAATTACTGCAATATTTTTTTTTTTCTTTAAATACTAGAGTATATAAAAATCATATTAATAAATTATGCTTTACAAACCATTATTTATTTCTCAATCAGTACTCTCACGGCAAAACGAACTTGACAGTGGCGCTGTTTTGGACGCCTGTGGTAGCCCATAGAAAAGAGGGACTCGCTTATAACTCTAAAAACAGAATATATTTTTCATCTGTGAATCCTGCACTCAGAAGAAAAAGAGTTGTATCAAGCATCATTTCCCTCAATGGAAGAACGAAAGACAATAGAGAACTATATGATATTTCACAAAGCTGAAATGAAGTTCGAATTTCAAACAAGGTCTAAATAATAATAAAATGGCAGACAAGACACAGAAACATGGAGCGTAAATGAAGCCAGAAGAGGTAGTAATAACTAGAGCCCGGCTGTTAGGCAAAATGCCTTTTTTAAATTGAGTGTATGTATGAAAGACCTATTAGAGAGAAACACGTTTCCACAGATTTGGGGACGATAGGATCAATTTTTGTTTTGTACTTTTTGCCTATTTTAGCTCCCGTTGCCTATTTTAAGGTTAAATGCCTTCTTTTAGACTTTTTACGTCGTTATTGTACATATATAATTTAAACTGGTAATGGAAATTACGAGAAAACGGCTGAACAGATTGTAATAAATGACCCCTCATTTTAAAGCTTAGAGCCCGAAGTTTTTCAGAAAAATAGCAATTTTCAGTGAAACGTTAGTTTTCTACATAATTTTCATATTTTCCAAAATCCATCAGGACTAATTGCATCATTTCAGAATAAAACAAAACACACACTAGCCTACAATAAACACTAGGCTATTACACGAAGGCCATGACCTGCAGAATTGCTGACATATCTAGAGCCCAAATTCAATTGGTTATTAAAAACTTCAAGACTTACTAAAATAATTTACAAGTCTGATTCTGTGATGTGTAATTTTATGAGTACAGCTGTGTATTGGATATTAAAATCTACAAAACTTGAGATGTTTTGATGATATTATTACCATTAGAAATTAAATATTGTTATAATTAATGCCATGATGCGACTATTTTTCATTAATTATACGTATTAATGCTATATTGATGATATGAAAGTGAAGCGTTTGAGGTTATATAAGTAGATATAGAGAATATATGAAATTAGATCTTCATTTCTATAATTTACTGAATGGCGGCTATGTAGTAGGCCTATATAACTACAAAACTTACGTAAGATAATAATATTGTTATTAAAAATGAAATATTTTTATAGTTATTTAATCAAGCAGATATTTATATGCGTTATTCTCTTCAGTATTGGCTCGAGAGAGCGCAAAAATTAAATTCCTGAGGAAAAACCAAAAGGTATTACTTACTGATAAAATAAGAGACCTAGAAAATTTTGTAGTCTCCCGATCATTTCAGCAAGATCTCTTAACAGGACAAAATGGTTTTACCCTCTACATTTCAAGCTCTCCATGCAGCAGGTATACCAAGATGCTATGTTTATTGTTCGAAAGCATAGCAAACCTGATATTTTTTTAACTTTCACGTACAATTCACAATGACCTGAATTAGCTATTATTTAGTTCCACATGAAAAACCCACTGATCGTTCTGACATTGCTACTTGCGTTTTCGCGTTGAAACTCAAAACCTTAAGGTGGATAGGTTCAAGAAAAAGTATATGGCATAAAAAAAACATTCAGAGGGAGTATGTTTCATTATTACGGAAGAAAATAACTTTCAAAATGTCTGGTATTCTTTATTGAAAGTAAATCTGAAAATTTTTTTATTTGAACGTCTAATTTACTTAGTTTGCAGCATTTGCTGCACAGGCTACTAGTTTTCTATATTTTAATGAATTTTAAATAAACCGCACGTAAATTATATCAAAAAACAAATAAGAATGGGTGTACAAATTAAAATATACCTTCACCTCACACAAATATTTGCTGAGAATCTTATTCTCCAGCCATACATATCGTCGTTGTTCCTGCAATAACTCCTATGTGTAAAATAGAGATTGTGAATTCTTACATTTTCGAAGGAAAGAAATATAATAACATTATAGGAGATTTTATTATTTGCTGTATCGCTATTTCAGTTATTTAATAGAGTAAAAATCTGAAAATCAATAAATATGTCACATAGAAGTTATTGTAGGAACAACGACGATATGTTTCCAAGAAGTAAACTTTTCTCCCCTACCGATTCCATATTTTATGTCACATAACAAAGATATTTGACCTGTATAACCTTCAGTGCTCAGGTCACTTCGGGGTTTACCAGCGAAAGAAAGGGGATGAGGGAAATATTAAAAGCAAGTCTCCAGATCCCGTTACTGTTGTCGCTTGCACGCACAAGTCACGCGTACTTTGAAGTCTCTAATCCCTTCTCACATCCCTCTTTTTTGAGACAATACACAGTCGGTTTTTTTTCCGATCTCTGAAAGAAAGTAGAGACAGTCCTTCTGAAATAAGTTGTTTTAAGTTTGCTCCAATCACTTCAGTAGAAGTAGAAAGATCTTTTTCCACCATGAAAAACGTTCTCTCTGACAGGCGGCTCACTATGACAGTTCACAACTTAAAAAGCTTCTTTTTGTGACTTGTAAGCAAGGAAAGTGAGTACCGTAAGGGATAGTTTATTAAGTATTTGTCTATTTTTTGTCTGTTTCCATGGATAATAAATGCCTATTTCACTGCCTATTTTTACTATTTTAGTGCCTATATGCCTGCCTATTTTAACCAAAATAAATGCCTAAATATCCGGGCTATAGTAATAACAAAACCCTGAACTGATGGAAAAGAAGAAAAATAATGAAATTAAGAGAGACTAGTATGTTTCTAATTCCATTTTTTAAGCATACTTAAGAATAAAAGAGTAATGTTATACAAAAGCATGATGGATTAAGTGTGGGGGAAATGTCCCATATAAACTGGAGAAAGTATAATAAACATCTACTTTATGAAAACGATGCTACAGGAGAGCAAGATATGATAGAATATCGAATAAAGTAACAATAAAAGTTATGGAAATGACGGAGATATTGTAGGTTAAACGCAAGAAAGGCTGGATACACAACGAATAAGTTAAAATGGCTTATAGTGTGTATCAACTGCAGTCGAAAAAAGATTGCCCGAGACACAGCTGAATGAATGACGTTAACGAAGCCATGCAGAAGTGGAACGTTACGGAAGAAAACAGTCTAGACTAGTGGTTTTCAAATTGTGCGGCGCGGCTTCCTGCAGTGCTGCGACGGGACGCCGTCCGGCGCCGTCTAAAGGCTTGTTCACAATAAACCGGGAACGGAAACGGCAACAAGAACGAGAACGGAAATAATGTTAAAATATATGTATTTAAATGTGAAAATTCACAATAGTTAATTGTGAATACTCACATTTAAATACATTTATTTCAACAATATTTCCGTTCTAGTTCTCGTTTCCGTTCCCGGTTTATTGTGAACCAGTCTTTATTGTAAGTTTTTTTTGACAGTATCTCGTTATAATAGGGTCTAAGGGATTGTGATCTGAAACCAATGTCTTCGTAATTACAGAATGTTTTCCCATCAGACTGTACGTAAATATAATTGCATAGAGAGAGCCAGACAATTGTTTAACTGTTCCGGTCAACTAGTAGATCATCATCATCATCATCATCATCATCATCATCTCCTTCATGGATTAGATCATTCTGATCTGTTACGGCTCCAAAGTATAGTTGATCACTCCATCTTTTGGTTGGTCGTCCTCGACTTCTGTGACCTTGAGGCTTATAATTTAGGATCATAAGGGGCAGCCTTTCTTCATTCATTCTGCTGACGTGTTCAAAGCATTTATTTCTATATTATTCTAGTTTTGTTAGTACGCTGACTATTTGTAATTCTTTGCGGATATCTTCATTCCTTTTCCTGTCTAAAAGAGTATATCCTGCTACATATCGAAGAAATCTCATTTCTGCTGCTTCCACTCTTCTTATCATACTTTTATTAAGGGTCCAGCATTCCGAGCCATACATCAATACAGGTAAAGATAAAACGTTATAGAACTTGAGTAGAGTTACGAAGAAAGAGTAATGGAACGGAGAAAAATTCTCTCCGGCGCCGGGATTTGAACCCGGGTTTTCAGCTCTACGTGCTGACGCTTTATCCACTAAGTCACACCGGATTCCACCCCGGCGTCGGAAGAATCGTCTCAGTTTTAAGTTCCAACTCTTGGGTTCCCTCTAGTGGCCGCCCTCTGCACTACGTGATAGATATCTATGAACCTAGGACCGAAGTCCACACATGTGCTGAGGTGCACTCGTAATGAGTGACTAGTTGGCCGGGATCCGACGGAATAAGCGCCGTCTTAAATCACTAAGTAGAGTTTCTCTTCTGGTTTTCCTTCTTAGTGTTCTCTTAATTGTACCACAAATATGTTGGAACAGATTTAATTTTCTGTTAATATCCTTTGTCCTATGATTTTCTAGGAAGGCCCCTAAATAGGTAAAATCAGTTACCTGTTCTATTAAAAGGTTATTCAGTACTATTTTGGCTCTTACTATATTCTTCCCATGGAACGCCATTACTTTCGTTTTACTTGGCGATGTCTGTAAGTATAACCTAGGTTATACTCAGCAGCAACCCTTTCTAATTGAAAAATGGCTCTCTGTTGCTATCACTGCCTGACCATCTGCAAAGAGGAGTGTATGTAATTTTCTATTATCAACTCTAAACTTTTCTGATAGAATATATTGCCATTTCCTTATGACATCGTTAATATAAAGGTTAAACAGAGCGGGTGCTAAAGGGTCAACTAGTACAGTACCATTATTACCAGACTGCGGTCTAGGATCACCGATTCGCGAGACTGAAGTTTGGAACGCACGGAGTATACATGACGTCATGATCCATGGGGTGATATGGCACTGTGAGAGTACAGTTGATTTCGTAAGAAATTAAATTACCGCTCTACTCATTCTGCTTGGCGTGGGTTATTGAAATCACCATACGTACTTAAGATCCTGTAAGTAAACAAGTATATTTCACTTATTTTAATTAATTTATTGGATTATTTATACATGCATATTTGTGTCAGTCTTAATTTCCCTGTTTTATAATTCACACTACAGAGGAACCTGTCGAAAATTTAGAGCACGAAGCGTTCCCTTCAGAACGAACTTAAAGAGAAGTTAGGAAAGGAATATTTTCTTATTAAAGGAAAAAAAAAAAACACTGCATTTTGCAAATTATTAAAAAATATAAGAGCCGATACAACTAGATTCTTTCAAAAGCAGTGTAATAGCAAAGATACATGGAAAATATTTAATTACACAGTCAAAACTGATCTTCAACATCAAAATCAGACATAGAACATCAAAAAGAATTTCATCGAAAATTGTGTATAATGTTGGTATATGCCAACATACCTTACAACAATATTTCAAAGCGTTTGTTGAAAAAAGTTATTTTGAGTGAAAGTAGGAGATACTTTTCATTTGATACGTTGCGAATGTAGGTGTAATTTGGTGCGTTGAATTGAAAAGAAATGTATTTTAAGTAAGTATCTACTGTATATTTTTTCTTTTCTGCTCACACACGAATGATTATTTTATATTGTTAAAACTTGTACAATATAATGTAAATTGAATCGTGTAATATACAAATCTGGCTTTCAGGTAGTAGCTCCCTGTAAAGCAGGTTTGAATAATTTCAAGGAAAAATTGTTCCGGGGCCGGGTATCGATCCCGGGACTCTTCGCTTAGCGCGCGAATGTTAGGCAATTATTTGTCGTACTAGAAATGCATTATAGGCTATAAATTTTATCTGTAAAAGTGAATCTTTATTTCGAGTTATTATTTTGAGCAATTATTTGTCGTACTAGAAATGCATTATAGGCTATAAATTTTATCTGTAAAAGTGAATCTTTATTTTGAGTTATTATTTTGAGCAATTATTTGTCGTATTAGAAATGCATTATAGGCTATAAATTTTATCTGTAAAAGTGAATCTTTATTTTGAGTTATTATTTTGAGCAATTATTTGTCGTACTAGAAATGCATTATAGGCTATAAATTTTATCTGTAAAAGTGAATCTTTATTTTGAGTTATTATTTTGAGCAATTATTTGTCGTACTAGAAATGCATTATGGGCTATAAATTTTATCTGTAAAAGTGAATCTTTATTTTGAGTTATTATTTTGAGCAATTATTTGTCGTACTAGAAATGCATTATAGGCTATAAATTGTATCTGTAAAAGTGAATCTTTATTTTGAGTTATTATTTTGAGCAATTATTTGTCGTACTAGAAATGCATTATAGGCTATAAATTTTATCTGTAAAAGTGAATCTTTATTTTGAGTTATTATTTTGAGCAATTATTTGTCGTACTAGAAATGCAAATTAGGCTATAAATTTTATCTGTAAAAGTGAATCTTTATTTTGAGTTATTATTTTGAGCAATTATTTGTCGTACTAGAAATGCATTATAGGCTATAAATTTTATCTGTAAAAGTGAATCTTTATTTTGAGTTATTATTTTGAGCAATTATTTGTCGTACTAGAAATGCATTATAGGCTATAAATTTTATCTGTAAAAGTGAATCTTTATTTTGAGTCCTACTGTGACTGAATGTTTACATGTTGAGGCAAGGAGTAACTGCACTCTCCATCTCCCATTCCTCTCGATCTACACAACACAGTGGTCAGTGCGTTCGCAACTTAATGCGTGTCGGTATCCTGTTCCGCAGTCTGATTATTACATTAGAGTTAAATACTACAACGAAACTGGTATAAATTCTATTATAAATCCTTGGACTATGCTTCATCCTGTTTATCCCTCCATTACTGAATAATTACACAAACGAAATCTGTTGATCGAGAAATACAGACTGTGACTAAATCTCTTATATGGAAACAAAGCATACACAATAGAGCGAGGGCCAAAATTCTGGAGACGATTACAGTCATCCTACTCAAATAACCAGACAAAGAAAAATACTAAAATACAATAAATGAACATACAAGGAAACACTTGAAGGTTTAACAATGCGTGTTGTAGCTGTCTTCCTAGCTACTGGGTAGCTGTAGCACAAAAAATTAAATAATAACATTTGTAATCCGTCCATTAATTTTAGACCGCGTTATATTTAAATTCACACCTTTAGGTATTGTGGATTAGTACTATAAATACCTTATTTTGCATTGAAGCCACTGGAATTTCCAAGACACTCGTCACACAAAGTCTTTACTTACCTGAAAAGATAAGAAAACTTTATGTAAGAAAGAAGCACAAAATATACAACAATAATAATGTAATAATAATAGTCTAATCACACACACACAGATCGAAATCTGTAATTCACAGCACATGCGAAGTATGTAGACCAGCGGTGACCAAAGCGGGTACGAGGAGTTTCCTGTACATTGCTGTGTGTTTTATTCACATACTGAAGGCAAGCAGTGGCGGTATCATGTCGATGTACAAACTCTGTCTACAAGCAGTAAGAGGTGGTTTCGTAAAGAATGAGAAAGAGAACTTCTTTGTTGTTCTGTCGGATAAAATGTAATCTGTTTACTTTCCTCAATGGTTCAATTAGGAGTATATAGAAACATTAATTGCCACGCTAAAAATGTATTATTATTATTTATTATTATTATTATTATTATTATTATTATTATTATTATTATTATTACTGACCACTAAGTATATTTTTCTATAATTCTTCAGTACATGCGTGAATATTGATATTTTTACATCTTCTCCCTAGAAGGATAACATTATTAGGTTTTATCTCAATTTTAATCTTCTTAATCTTTAGATGAAGGTAACTATTTATTAGTTATTCATTTAATAATTGTAGAAAAACTGACTCAATATTATGTGCCAACGAACTGTTAAATGTCAGGAATTGACATGTGTTAAATCACAGCCAGGAAGAGAAAGATGACATAAATAAATGTAAGGAAATCAGCTACTTAATGGGGTTTGGAATATCTAATGCTCTAAAGCCTCTTAATAGAACAGAATTTCTCAAAGAATAATGATTAAAATAGCTGAAATAACTTGTCCATAAGAAGTTTTTAATTTTGAAAAACTACGAATTTCTCGACCAGGTATCGAGAGAAGAATTTAGAAAATTCCTGATTATATTCAAGAGGAAGGTTAAAAAAAAAAAAGAAAAAAAGAAACAAGAAAAATCACATATTATTCACTGGCTGTTGATAACAGCAGTGACATTACTGATACAGCAAAGCTTGAGATTTTTATCCGCGGGATTAGTCAAATATTAGTACAGGAGCCACCGCTGGTTCTAGTTTTCATGCCAACTACCTTTCCTCCGTCTCCTTACTTCATAGGGTGTCTGTCGCATGTAATCACTGCAGTTTCGCGTTTAGGTCACCGCTGATGTAGACTATCGAAATCTGTAATTGATAACACATGCGAAGTATTATATTGACAACAGTACACTGTACCAATGTACTAATCTTCTGGAGTGTTTCTAGTACGACACAGAATCTCCATCCAGGGGAACAAAGAACATCAAATTGACAATACACAATCATATACTGCTACACCGTGTTCTAGTTGGGATTATAATCCACAACTTTGGCTTCATTGAACCGTAGAAGCTGCATATTTTATCGTTGCATTCACTGTCGTCAGAGGAAAATGTTGATTGTTGATTTCAGTTATGTGAAGTTATGCCGTAATAAGACATTTTCATAACGTCTGAATTTATATTTTCATTGAAATACTTCTCTAATAATGTTCATCGGCGTCATCAAAATAATCAACCAAAATCACAATTTTCAAGAGTTGAATCTTTTGGATGCATGTGAAGATTCTGAATAAATATTACACATTCAAAAGTAGCTAATTAGGCTCCTTTGTCATGTGGTTAGAATGGTCGAAGTACAAAGTTTGTAGATTTAGCGTAAGACATCCTGTCTATAGGAAGATGAGATAAATTTCCATCGCAGAATCTATTAGAATGGATGCATAAATGGTCAACGTTAACGTTAACAACAGATTAGGAAAAGGAAATGTTTGGCTCCCTGGCTGAGAATAAACTGCCTACTGAAGAGTGTACTGGAAGGAATGGTGAATGGGAGAAGGGTAAGGGGCGGAAGATATCAGATGATAGACGACAATAACATATATAATGGATCATATGCGGAGGCAAAGAAGGCAGAAAATAGGAAAGTTTGGAGAATGTTGGGTTTGCAGTGGAAGATCTGTCCTTGGGCAGAATCTTTGAATGAATGAATGAATGAATATCTTGATACATAAATGACTTCGCTATTTTGATATTAAGTGTCGAACCCATAATTACACGATCTATCGTATTATTACCAAATACCTTACCATAATAATACCGGACAGCTGTATACTGGTAGCATTGGCGTGAGTGCGAAATATCGCGGACCTGACATCTAGTGGAGCGGGATGGAATTACGTCCACATATACAAATATTAACATAGCGGGTTTCGGACTATTGTTTAAAACGTGAGTTATTAATGTGGAATTATATATGAAACACATGAGAAATGTTGAATAGTATTTAATGTAAAGTTATTAACTTATATCAGGGCTGCATATTATGAGAATATTGCATACTTCATATTACTTTCCGTAATTATTAATTATTACATATTTTTTCTTTGCTTTAGTGAGACAAAATCAGTTCTGACATTAGGAATGAATTTACAATAATGCTTTATATACCCATTACTGACAACTGCAAAAATAAAAATGGTAGTATTCTGATGCTTGTAATAATTATTAGTAAAGGCATGTAGACCACAATAAAACTTAATTTGCAAAAACCTTAAAATTTCCAATATATTTTAAACTTCTATTCATTTATTAGGCCCAAATAAAAAAGCTAAAGTTATTAGGCCTAATAACGAATTTTGTTGACTCAAGTTTCATGAACTGTCGGAAATCGAAAGTACGATTTGGAGCAATTTGTAATGCTGTAATTTTGTAGCAATTATAAACAGCACATATACACCCTGAAATTTTAACACAGCACTAATTAATAAAACTATTAACTAGCCCAGCAACAATATACATTGCAGTTGAGCTGGGTTCGCGAGTATCTCCACACCGGCAGGTAGGTAGCAGCACCAGCGTCGTTCGCACACAAAACTGCTAGCTGTCCGGTATTATTATAGTAAGGTATTTGCTATTACCTTAGTTTGAAGTTTGTTTTTTTTTTAATGGTATGCATATTTCATTTAAATTCATACATGGTTTGTAACATATCAGATGGACAAGCGAATCTCCCACTCTCATCCGAGGTCGGATGTTGATCTTCATAAAAGTATTTTTCCTCCTTTAACAAGAAAATCAATATAAAAATATTTTCTTTCGTTCCGCAAAATGAGGCTACCGGTATGACAGAAATTTAATAATAGATATGAAAGATGGTTTTGTCCCTATTTGTGTCTTGGGAACGTTTAATACGATGATGCCAAGGTAAACAAAAGAAAGTAGAACCCGGTGGCTGGTTTCTACTGCTTGACGGCAGGTGGCTCTGACGTCTTTGTTTACATGGATTACGTCGAACTCTCCCACCAAACAAGGGGGAACAGACTTATCCAGTATGTACACTTTTCCTCTCTACTGTTATCCCAGCTTGCAATTCACATCGATTTTACTAGATAAATATAAATTTGGAAGAGAATAATGCTAAAAGTAAATGAAAACGTTGAGAAAAGTGTTTACTTTAGTTACATACGCGGTCATCGGCGGTTTTGGCAGCAAAATAGGGCTGAATTTACATTCTTGTTTTCACATTTGCTATCTTTTTGATGTTTTTACAGATTTAATATTTTATTTTTAAAGTACTAAGTAGTAGTGACGTTTAGTCTTCAAACAACCCCTCAGCGTTTACGAATTCCAACACTTGCTATCTTTCTATCTTTTCACACTTTCAATAAATTAACTAGCGGACTTATTCGTGTTAATTATGTGAGTTTGTGCGGCTTACAGCTGTTTCGGTGTTTCATCTCACTATCCTCAGAGCCTACTAGATCCCGGCGTCATCTCGAACTTCTCTGCCTGTTATGTGGGTGCGTTTGATTGTTGAAAGGCATTGAATAGTGGAGTCAAATAGTGTGTGTACTGAAATTGAATCGTTCATTGCAGAAAGGGGATAAGTCATAAAATCTTACTTTTGAGATAATCAATAAAAACTGTTTTCTTCTTCCAATACTGGAATAATCATTATAAATATTTTTTCTTACTTTGTTTATGAATAGTGAAGTATAATACATCATGTTAGACATCTAACATCTCAAACACTTTTGTTTAAAGTTGTTTAATTGAACCATGACTTATCCCCTTTCTGCAAGGAATTGTTAAATATAAAAGAAAAAATATATAATTTACAATTTTGGGCTAATGTAATATTTGAAAACAAACTAAATGTTAATAATTACAATGATAACGATGTTTTTGTGTGTAATTACTACATTACTGTCACCATTTACATAATAATTTTTGCATTTTAATCATTATTCCTACTACAGAAATGTACCAATATGTGATTATATATCACAGTTTTAAATCAAGACTCTACTTTTAAACTAATACTTAAAAACTGCATATAGCAGAGCACAATAAAAATACACTAAAGTACTACAAAAATAATTTGTTTCAATTATTATAGAGTGTATTTTTAGACGTTGGAAGTCACGTCATTTGTAGATTCCTTGTCACAAGGTGGCCAGTTCAGGATCTCTTCGTAAAAGTGTGTTCCAATGGAATGTATTACCTCACTTTCGATACGTCTCCAAGTTTTTTTTTCGTATTAATGGGAATTTTCCCATTGTATGCCTTTATGTAGGCATTACTATGCGTCCAGAACCTGGTTTTTTCATACAGAATCTGTGTTTCCTCATTTCACTACCAATGAACAAACTGGCAGTCACACATCCTGGATCATCTTTAGAATAAATAAATTCACTGAATTGTGCTGAAAAAAACATATTCTTATCTTTACCTTTCTTCCTCAGTGTGCCTAATGAGCAGGTGGTTTTCTTGTAATACTCTGGCCACCAGTATTTAAAATTCAAAATATCATCAGTAGTAACTGATTCTACAGAAAATCTGTTGTTTGTGTTTGCCTGGTGGATCAAGGTACTGTATTGGTCTGGCACATATACCCTGTCTATCTTCTTTAGTTTGCGCGTCACTACAGCAAAGTTGTGGTCACAGGGAAGAAATGAATGGCCTCGTTGTGGAAAATAATGAATGATTTTATTAACTCTCCCCATTTGGGTCAGTGCAAGCAACAATCGAATTAAGGTATGATTTTTATTTTGCCCTCCAAAGTTATCAGAGAAAAGATACAATTCCTTGACTGAAGAAGGGACATTACTTTCAATGTAGTTCAGAAGGAACACACTTCATTTGAAGGTTTGTGGCCTATACCTTCATGATAGGAATAGAAGTGCGCCGTATGGTCTTTGAAATTGTGAACGTTGAAAATTGATGACCCAAAGTTGCTTCTAAACAAGCAATGAGTAGTTTCTTACCCACATTGTTCTGTCGTACGGGCTGCTACAGACTTCCCAATGTCTTCAGTTTATTTTCCTTATTTATATTTCTGCGGTAGTTAATTTCATTGCGTTTACGTTTATCACAATGGTTTCACTCATATCTCATAGATAGGAAACAGAAAGTTGAAATCAATACAACTATGAAATCTGCATCGACATGGGGAACTATTAATAATGGAATTCCTCAAGGATCAATATTAGGTCCCCTACTTTTTCTAGTGTTTATAAATGATCTTGCCCCCCTTATGAAAGATGTAGGTCATCCCATATTATTTGCAGATGACACAAGTATAGTAATTACAGCCAATAACTCCAACACATTCCAATCTTCAACAGAGGAAATTCTCTTCAAAATATGTGACTGGTTCTCAGTCAATAAATTAGTATTAAATTATAACAAAACTAACATAATTCAATTTAAATCCTGTCCAAATTATACCTCGCAAATTTCTAGCGCAATAATTAACAATAGATTCCTATTAGAAACAACAATAACCAAATTTCTTGGCTTAAAAATCGATAATGTGATAAATTGGAAAAATCATATTAAAGAAATTACCCCCAAACTAAATTCAGCTTGTTTTGCTATTAGATCTATGCAAAAGATAGTAAATATCAATACCTTAAAATCAATATACTTTGCATACTTCCACTCGGTAATGAGTTTTGGAATAATATTCTGGCGAAATTCCACAGATAGTAACAATATATTTCTATTACAAAAAAGAGTAATTAGGATAATAGTAGGTGCGAAATCTAGGGAGTCGTGTAGGACTATTTTCAAAAAACTACAAATAATGCCCATGGCTTGTCAGTATATCTTTTCATTAATAGTCTTCCTCGTATGTATTCGTGAAAACTTTGTAACTAATTCAACAGTTCATAGCATAAATACACGTCAAAAAAATGACTTTCATACTCCATCGGCAAGTCTATCGTGCTATCAAAAAGGAGTGCGTTATATGGCAGTAAAATTTTTAATAGCCTCCCTATCGATATAAAAAATGAAACTCAAAACATAAAATTATTTAGGGCCAAATTAAACAAGTACCTAATTTCTCACGCCTTCTATTCTGTAGGTGAATTCATGAAATTCAATAAGACTTCATGAAATTGATACTAAAACTATGTGTTGTACTAGTAGACTATATTGTAAATCTCGTCTGTATATATTTCATCTAGACTGTGACTATAAATTAAGATTTTATAATAGCATTAAGGTTTTTGACTTGTTCCATATTTTAGCTGTAAGCATGTATGAATACCATGGAATGTTAATAAATACAATACATTACAATACAATACCACCAATAACACAGTTTTCTTCCCCTGGGTCACTTACTACTTCTAGCTTATCTGTCATTTTCCTTATCAGCTGATGGGCGCGTAACTTAGATCCGAGGCACTCGGTTGAGTCACGTCGTCAGTCAGTGCGGAAAGAAGGTAAGTCGTTGACTTGTCCCTTTTCTGCAATGACTGCGCTGCGTATGGTACTCTGCTTCGCGTTGAGAATGAGCAAATTTGTCCCATTTCTGTATGGAAATGTGTGTCTAGGTCTGGAGAAAGCAATGGCACTCTTAACTCATTTTCGCGTTTTTCATGACTTATCCCCTTTCTGCAATGACCGATTCAACTGATCTGTGTGTTGAGAATTTGATCGGGGTGTGTTTTAGTGTGTTTTTATATTTCGTATTGTTCTAGTGTGTTGAGGTTTTGGTTCTTGGGTTGTAGTGTAGGATTTCCATGTCTGCATTTGTTATTTTATATACGGTTAGCATTGGTTATGTGATCGGCGTATGTAGATGTATTGTGTCCTCATGTTATTGCTTTAATGTGTTCTTTGTAGCGTGTTTGAAATGATCTGCCTGTCTGTCCAATGTAGAATTTGTCGCAGTGTACGCAAGATTCAAAATGGATTCAATAAATAATTTGAGAAGTGCTGTACTAAGCAGTAATTCGATATTTAATCTTCAAAAAAGCTCGCAGGTCTTACAGAGGTCACTGAATGCTGTAGTTTTACATTTCGAATTTATCATAGCGTACACAGATCATTAAACTTTTCGATCTGTTCTTACTTTAATAAATAAATAATTACATTTTATTTATATCGTAAACGTGATTTTGTAATGCTCGGTTTCAATTAACAGGGAAGCTTGTTCGGTTATGGAAGCGGCATTTATAGTTATTTGTCTGACAAATGTCTTCTGTTTGTTTGAATACGTCTGTTTCATTGAACTGAAAAAAGGACAACGTGTCTTCTTTCTTCTATACTCCAAGTATTAGACTAATTGCATGTTTCTTCTTACCATCTCTTCTGTAGTCGATTTACATCCTTACGACTTTACATTTCAGACAACGTCCTCGTGGATTTCATTATCCAAGATAAAGTTATGGAAATCGAAGATCATTCATTCTCTGAAGTCAATTATGTCTTAAAAATAGGCAACAAAACTTATTACAGCGCAAGGATGGCGCGTCAATCCATTGTTTTGTTAGTTCATGGAGCTGTTCTTCTATATGTATAGTTTCATTATTACTCGCCTATAAATTAAATCATACAAGAGTTATTTAACAAACAGAACAATTTAAATATACAGAGTGTTCCGAGGTGGTGTTAGAAACTTTCAGGGATGATGGCGAAGGGCACATGTATCAATTTGAGATCAGGAACCATGGTCCGGAAATGACCGAGTCCAAAGTTACAAGCAAAAAGTGTCCTGTGGAAATGAAATAATTTTATTCCTCTACGATTTTTATGATAATTGTGTTTACAAAATTTGACTTTTCAATTTAGACTACAGTTGACAATTTTGCATATTTCTATCATTACAGTAGATAGAAATATGCAAAAATGTCAACTGTAGTCTAATTGAAGAGTCAAATTTTGTAAAAATATATAATAAAAATCTTCATATTTTGCTAATAATTTGTGAATATGCAAAAATGTCAACTGCAGTCTAAATTGAAGAGTCAAATTTTGTAAAAATATAAAATAAAAATCTTCAGTTTTGCTAATAATTTGGAAATATCCAAAATGTAAACTGTAGT
The DNA here is from genome assembly GCF_040183065.1 of Periplaneta americana. Taxonomy (NCBI): domain Eukaryota; kingdom Metazoa; phylum Arthropoda; class Insecta; order Blattodea; family Blattidae; genus Periplaneta; species Periplaneta americana. The sequence continues at coordinate 169,897,723 of NC_091124.1, forward strand.
CCAAATTGAAGAGTCAAATTTTGTAAAAATATATAATAAAAATCTTCAGTTTTGTTAATAATTTGTAAATATGCAAAAATATCAAATGTAGTTCAAATTGGAGTGTAAAATTTTGTAAAAAAATTATACAATACAAATCTTCAATTTTGCTAATAATTTCTAAATACGCAAAAATGTCAACCGTAGTATAAACTGAAGAATCATATTTCGTAAAAATATGTAATAAAAATCTTCCATTTTGCTAATAATTTGTCCACGTCTGTATATATTATTTATTTATCTGTACATCTTGCACCTACTGTATTCATCTGACGTTGTTTACGTTATCTACTTACAGTATTCTATTCAGTGGGCTGTCTGAGGGATGGGGACAGGAAACTACAGTAAAGTAATGCAGATAGCGTAATGTGTAACGGACATGGTCGGTTCTGATATGCACATCTGTAGACAGCAGTGTATGTGTACAAGTTGCAGTGTCCAGTCGATCAGTCCTAGTGAAATGGAGGAGTACACGAGAGCGGACAAGCTCACAGATTTTATCGGGATAAGTACCCACGTAGGAGACATCCGGCCCATACCATCTTTTCACGACTGTTCCAAAGGTTAAGGGAAGGAGGGCACGTGGTGCCAAATTACAATTGCATTTCCACACAACTATTTTTGCGTATAACTTTCGACTCAGTAATTTCCGAACCATGGTTCCTTATCTCAAATTGATACATGTGCCCTTCGTCATTATATCTGAAAGTTTGTAACACCACCTCGGAAACATTCTGTATACCGGTACTGTAAGTCAACGAACCGCACTGATATCCTGAAAGAATGACGTTGTAAACATCCATTACCAACCACTACAATCTCCATGTAGGCCTAAATATTCTGCATATTATACATCTTGCAGAAATTTAGAGATATTGTAATGCTTGTATGCATTACGTATATAGTTTTGGATCTTGTTTTCTTGTAGGCCTAACTAGAAGACAATGAAGTATTAAATCACTAAATAAACTCTATATATCTTACATTTCACTAAATATATATTATGTATCTTTCATAGCAATCTATTGCGCTGTTTTTCTCCTCTTATTTTTAAGACTTTTCGTTTGTATGTCACTGTATTTATATTTACAAGTACCACCATCAATTTTTTGTTATGATTTGTTGACTTAATTGCTGAAACCGTATTTATGACATTCCAATGAAATACAAATTAATAAAACAATTAAATAGAAAGGTTTTAATTTCAAAAATCGATCTATAATGTTATTACAGGCAAACATTCGAAATGCTGGACGATAAAGGGATAACAAAAATATAAACATCGTCATCATTTACTAAAATTAATCTAATATAAATATCATCTTATGCAATAGTCCCGTTATGATATTGATTGTTATTATTATGTATGGAAAGATAAACCATTACATCCATCTTGATTTGTAATGGGATAATACAAAAAGTTCTTGACGAACATACAGAATGATTCTCTCGCTAGAGACCCCAAAATGTAGTTAATAAGATTTTCATTAAATGTATGTACAGATTCTTTTCTAAATTTATATGCACTTTATAATATACACATAACATTAACAATGTTAAACAGGATCCTCAGCGGTAGGTTTGAACTCTTCCATTTCACCTCTACCTTCTGAGGTAGGTTTAGCCAACTTCATTTATTGTTTCTGTTGTTCACATCTCATGTTGGGTGTATTGGTTCCTGATTACAATGTACACAATCCAAGAGAGCGTTTCCTCGTTCGTAAATAATGTCAAACAGGTGCATTTAAGGCATGTAAAAAGATATTTCAGATTGAATTTGTTGGGAATGATTATCTTCAAGGTGCTGTGCCCAGAAACTGGAAAAAAAAAAAAAAAAAATTAGAGACAACAAGCAACCTTGTCACACACCATGTAGGAGCCTGATAATGTCTGACAAGACAATACAGAATATCAAGGAGCGACTTCTGTCATCATCATCATCATCATCATCATCATCATCATCATCATCATCATCATTGCGAAGCCTTTATCAAGATATGTTGTTATGTTTTATTTAACGACGCTCGCAACTGCAGAGGTTATATCACCGTCGCCGGATGTGCCGGAATTTTGTCCCACAGGAGTTCTTTTACATGCCAGTAAATCTACTGACATGAGCCTGTCGCATTTAAGCACACTTAAATGACATCGACCTGGCCCGGGATCGAACCCGCAACCTTAGGCATAGAAGGCCAGCGCTATACCAACTCGCCAACCAGGTCGACAAGAATGGTAAATTAACAGAAACTATTAATTGTTAATATGTTCTGTTTCCCAACACTTTTTAATGTCTACAGTGATATTGATTAAAAATGTTTTATATTGATTTATGCCAATTTTACAACTTTATCATTTAGAAAGGACGAGCTAATTATTATAGGGCGTTAAGAAAACGAAATTCAAGATGAACTTTTTCAATTGGATAACATTATGAGAAAATGTATTATGAGGATATCAAGAAACAAAAAAAGTAACGACCTACAAGGGACCAATACCAGTCAGAGCTAAAATGTTAATAAACTGTAAAATAATACAGTAGGCACATACCTTCTAATATTTGGGATATCACATCACATATAACGAAAACAAAGATGTAGATCAAAAATCAATAAGTTCCGATATTTTTGTGACACTTTGTTCAAATGAATTAAAGTTTGTCGACAAAGTCCCTGTAGAAATCAAGCCACATAACACGACACCAACATACAGGGTTTACTCTCTTTGAGAATATTCACCCCATCTCGGCAGAGAGCGTGGAAATGAAACAAAACAAGAGAGGCCTGAGAACTGTGTAAATCAGAGAGAGCGTCGCTAATTACACTGAAGTGGCTGGTTTACGTAGCGCGCAAGAGCTTTCAAAATAACGGACGTCGCTTACGCAAATATTATTACAGCTCCCTTCCAACTCCACATATATCTGATGACGTCACAATATCAAGTGTTTGAGAGTCTTCATGATCGAGTTGTACGTGAAACGTTAACGTTTTCTCGATTTAACGTACAACCATGAAGTGTCTTCAACCTGGAGAAATATGGTACTCGACTGTTCTATCGTATGCATGAAATGTTTTGACTAACGACTAAAATTACAGCTGACCGACTTCCACTCCTTCTAGGGAAATAAAGATTACTCTCTTTCCTAAAGGATTGAATATGTCGAGGCCATCGAAAGGCGTAACAACAAAACTTCAGTTTTACATTAGGACCATATAAATATGGAATGATTTTTTCTGTATTTGTCGACATAACAAAATATTTTCTTTGATTCTTCCTCATGTCTATTGTAACTATCAAACGATTGTTTTCGAGCATAAATAGATCCCATTAAAATATTTCAACAACGTAAAATTTGTTAACACGCCTTTCTGGCATGGTGCCTTCGATGAGTTCAATCTTGCTTTTGTTATATTACACCTTTTCTTAAACGACGGCCATGAAACTATTCAATATTCGTATGCGATTAGGAATTACCAACATTTCTAAAGGTCTAGTAAAAAAAGTCCTCAGATTTTCTTTTCAGTAGGGGCACAACACTTCCTCGACATCAATGGTATTACTATTACTTACTTACTTTTAAGGAACCCAGAGGTTCATTGCCGCCCTCACATAAGCCCGCATTGGTCCCTATCCTGAGCAAGATTAATCTATTCTCTATCATATCCCACCTCCCTCAAATCCATTTTAATATTATCTTCCCATCTACGTCTCGGCCTCCCTAAAGGTCTTTTTCCCTCCGGCCTCCCAAGTAACACTCTATATGCATTTCTGGATTCGCCCAAACGTGCTACATGCCCTGCCCATCTCAAACGTCTGGATTTAATGTTCCTAATTATGTAAGGTGAACTTTGTGTAACTTTCTCAATTTTCCTGTAACTTCATCTCTTTTAGTAGTCCACACCTGTGGAGTAACGGTCAGCGCGTCTGGCCGAGAAACCAAGTGGCCCGGGTTCGAATCCCGGTCGGGACAAGTTACCTGGTTGAGGTTTTTTCTGAGGTTTTCCCTCAACCCAATACGAGCAAATGCTGGGTAACTTTCGGTGCTGGACCCCGGACTCATTTCACCGGCATTATCACCTTCATCTTATTCAGACGCTAAATAACCCAGATGTTGATACAGCGTCGTAAAATAACCCAATAAAATAAAATCTCTTTTAGCCCCAAATATTTTCCTAAGCACCTTATTCTCAAACACACTTAACGTATGTTCCTCTTTCAAAGCGACAGTCCAAGTTTCACAACTATAAAGAACGACCGGTAATATAACTGTTTTATAAATTTTAACTTTCAGATTTTTTGACAGCAGACAATGATAAAAGCTTCTCAACCGAATAATAACAGGCATTTGCCATATTTATTCTGTTTATTTAATTTCTTCCCGAGTATCATTTAGGTATATTTTTTACTTTTGCTCCCAGGTATTTGAATTTTTACACCTCTAGAAAAGATAAATTTCCAATTTTTATATTTCCATTTCGTACAATATTCTCGTCACGAGACATAATCATATACTTTGTCTTTTCGGGATTTACTTCCAAACCTATCTCTTTACTTGCTTCAAGTAAAATTCCCGTGTTTTCCGTAAACGTTTGTGGATTATTGCAATGAAACAAACGCACCTGGAAAATATGCATATTCGTGAGCACAATATGTCCAAACAAACTATACAATACACTGCTCACAAGAAATTTGGAATATTGTTAGATTAGGCAGTCTGAGAAGATGGGATATATAATGGTTTTGTGATCAACGGAGGGCACACTATGCACACTTTGATAGTGTTTGTTTACAGCACATCAGATGTAGCTCACTGTGGTCCTTTTACAATCTAGGATGAACGATGTCAGCTGACGTGAAGATACGTATTAATGTATAGAGTAGAGTTAGGAGCTTTGGAATGCAACTTTTGTGCTTACAATGCCTATTTCACAATTCGACAGAGCCGGAATTGTAGTATTGATTCAAGGTGGACATGCACAGGCAGATGTAGCGCTGATTGTTGGGTTACACAAAGTGCAGCTTCCAAAACATGGAAAATGTACGACGACACCAATGATGTGCTCGACAGAAGGGTAACAGGTCACCCTAAACTGACAACTCCACGACAGAACCGACATATCCAAACAACTGCGTTGAGAAGAGCAACGCCATCTGCTCGGGATTTAAAAAATTAACTATTGAGGGCATATGAGTCCGTTTAAGCAGGCAAACTGCAAGAAATCGCCTTCACAGCGCACAACCACAGTCTCTATATACAGTCGCGAAGCTCAATATGTAGTAAAAATGCAAACATGGATAGTTGCCCACCACTAGGATCGCTACTATCGCCTCATCATCGCAGATCTCTCTCCTAGCAGCCGACAAAATATGTTACACTTTTGTTGTGTTCTTTTGGAAAAATTAACACATTCCTTCCATTATTGAAATATTAAATGCATAAAGTTAATTTAAAATATTAATGAAGTATATTAAATTCCACCATAAACTCGAAGATACCTGCAAGAAATAGTTTAATATTATTTTTGTTTGTGCAAAACGAACTGAAATTTACTATAATCGCTTCACTCATTCAAGATTATAGCGATAATTAACTATGAAACCAATAAATATCAATTTGCATTTCCCTTTACAACAATAATAATGGAAATATGAATTAATGGATTAACTTACGTACGTGTACCGGTACTTGTAGTGTAGGCTTACGTAGTTGAGGTTAAGCAATAATAATCACACCAGAATTGGAAATAAAACGTGATTAATAAATTTTATTGTAACATACTTTTTCTATGTCTCTAATAAAGTAACAAATAAAAATAACAACAAAATCAACAGCTATAATTAAAAACATATCCTTTGAAAAAAAAAAAGTAGGCCTAAGCAATAATAATCCCACCAGAATTGAAAATAAAACGTGATCAATAAATTTCATTAAAACAAACTTAATTTTTCTACGTCTCTAGTAAAATATTATTATTCCAATTATTGTATTTTAGCCATTAACATTTTCATTACAACCAATAACGAACATTTCACAAGCATCAATGTGAAATACGCAACGAGCTAGCACCCGATGGAAATACGATTCAGTCCAAAGTCGACCGTGGACAGTCTATTGTTTCTAGTTGCTAACCGCTTGGAGCGCTTTATCACGAGATTTGCAAAAAATCACCTCAAGCTTCGCGACTGTATATAGTAGAGTGTGGCACAACTATGACCATGCAAGTCTATGCTATGTGTCTCACTCGATCGTCAACATCGTAGGGAGAGAAAAAGATGAATTGGGGATTTGGTGAATGGCGCAACGTAATGTTTGCAGACGAAACACGGATAGCACTTAGACAAGATAGAAGACGTCAGAAAGTGTGGAGACGTAAAGGATGCAGTAGAACAGCGGTCATCAGTACAGTGCACCCTCGGGCTAGCGTCTCTTACTCGCGGATAAGAGACTGCACTATGGTGCAACTGTGGCTGCTTGTGGTATGCTCTCTCCTTCCTGCTGCACGACGGGTCATATTACGATGCAGTGCTTACCCGTTACCCATTTCAGCGAGTGCTGACGACCACTGGAGTAGGAAGTCCCAGAATGTTAAAGGAGTTTAAACTTTTGGATGTGGTTCTGTTATGTTCTGGGCTGGAATAATGTTTCGTACTTATTCCAATGAGGTTGAATTATTTATTTATTTAGTTATTTTAGTAGGTTATTTTACGACGCTTTATCAACATCTTAGGTTATTTAGCGTCTGAATGAGATGAAAGTGATAATGCCAGTGAAATGAGTCCGGGGTCCAACACCGAAAGTTACCCAGCATTTACTCATATTGGGTTGAGGGAAAACCCCGGAAAAACCTCAACCAGGTAACTTTCCCCGACCTGGAATCGAACCCGGACCACCTGATTTCACGACTAGACGCGCTAACCGTTACTCCACAGGTGTGGACTGGAAGTTGAATAGCCAAAGGTATGTTGCTGAGGTTCTGCGGCCATTTGTCCAACCGTTTCGAGACTAGTATGGATTTATTTTTGTAGATGATAATGCTTGGGCTCATCGTGGACAATTTGCAAAGGAGTTCATGCGAGACGCTGATATAAGCAATATTAATTGGCCTGCTAGATCACCAGACATGAATTGCATTGAACATGCCTGGGGAAAATTATTGAAAACAGCACTTGTTGCTATTCGTCCTTAACCTCCAGAAACACTTCCGGATCTCATAAGAGCTGCCACAATGGAATGGGATCTTCTTCAAGATGACATCAACAATGCTAAGGGAGGCCATAAACGGTACTAAGCTGCAAATGAAAAGAAAGAAATCTTCACCAGTCAGAGACAGAATTAATTTAGTTTTGTTATTAATTTTTGTAATTCGTCTGTGATATTGGAAAAGAACATTGTTTTCTTTACACACGCTTTACATTCCACGTTTTGTACCTGGCTGATAAATGAAGTTGGTAACGTGTAATTACAATGTATTTTTATGTATATTCCAAACTATTCGTGAGGTGTGTATATTAAAAAAAAATGAAGTCTTAACTTCTCATTCTCAGTAAGGGTGGCTGCCCCAGAGGGCGCTTCTGTGTCTAGTATTGGTTCATTATTTTCAGGTGGACGAGGAACAAAACGCTCCAGAAATCCAATCACTGGCAGTGTGTAAGGAATTTTACATTCATTACATAATGAAAAAATAGTAAAATAAAATTTTATTTCGTTTACCGATGGAATTGGAATCGAGGTAGCTCTGTCGGTACAGGGAATGATTACCGTGTGGAAGAACCACGTTCAATACAAGAAGAAGACGGGATTTCTATACATCATTAACTTCCAGTTCCGTTCCGTAGTCCATGCAGCCCCTATAAAATTGAATTCCGACTGTTATCAAGCCACCGACAGAGCTCAGGAGGTAGCGCATTTGCCTGCTGATCATTAGTTGCGCCGGGGCGTGGGTTAATTCCGGCTTTGACTGATTACCTGGTTAGGCTTTTCCGAGGTTTTCCCCAAGCGTGAAGTGACTGTCAGATAATCTATGGCGAATCCTGTCTCATCTCGTCCAATGCCTTCTCCTTATCACCAATTCTATCGGTACTAATAACTCAGTAGTTGATGCAGTGTCGTTAAATACCCAAGTAAAACAAATTGAATTTCGAGTGTTCTCACACGTGAAGCGTGTATAGTGGACATTCTACTATGGAGATTGTGTCCTCAGCCCAAGACATTACCTCCTTAAATTAATATCAAGAAATTGTGGTGCTTGCCGATAGCTGCAGTCCACTTCAGTGGCGTGTGTGTAATCGATGAGAATTCCGAACAACAGGACTTCAATTATCGTCGTCTTTGACCACCAAATAATATCCAAGACATGTAATTGATTTCATCATATTTATTGATTCAAATCAATTGGATAATGTTATGGGATGATATTTCTTTTAATACACAATCTTTCAAAGATAACACAACCTAATGATGTTCATGAGTGTCCCATATTTTGTTTTCAGAAATGTCGCTGAAACATGTTGGATTTTAACAATCCCCCTCCCATCTCGTCGTTTCGATAACCGTGGAACGAATTAACGACGATAATCGGAATTACTCTGTACAGCCGGCCGTGAGGTATTTGGCTTTGTCTTGGAACTAAGGTTGTGGATTCATCTCTGTCCTAGGACATACTTTTCTTCCGTCTTTATTAAATGTTTTTCGTATTTAAATGTATCTGGTTTTGAAGATATTAATTAAATTCATATATTATTAAAACATTACATGTCTGTCTTTCTAGTTCATATTATGTTGATGTTAATGATAAAGCGATACGCACTTTAATAAAAAGTGAAAGGGAATCTGGTGTCGGTAGGTGCGGAGAGAAAAGAGAAGGCGATAGAGAAAGGGAGTTGGGTGAGGAGGAGGAGGTGGTGGTGTTGGAAGGAGGTAATGGAGAGGGAGAAGATGGACAAGGAGGAGGAATTGGTGGAAAGAGGAAGCTGGTTGACGAGGAGAAGATGGCGGAGAAAAATGAGAAGGTGGAGAGAGAAGAGAAGATGGTAGAGAGGGGAAAGGTGATTGTGGAGAAGGCGACGGATGTGATGGGAAGGGTTAACAGTGGAGGAGAAACCAGTTGTGGTGATGTGGAGGAGGGGATGTAATGGAGAGGGGAGGCGTTGGTGAGGAAGGAGGTGATGGTGAAGGAAAAGGAGATAGTGGAAAGGGACGGGAGAATGATTGAGCGAAAGAAGGAAATGTTGGAGATGGAGACGGTGGTAATGGAGACGGAAATGATGTAGCAGGAGGAGGAGATGGAGACAGAGGAGGTAGTTAAGAATGAGGAAGTTATGCGCAGGAAGATGTGATGAAAAGGGCTGTGGTGGAGAGGGGGAAGGAAATGGCAGTGCTGGAGAAAGAGCGAGAGATAAAGGAGGCAATGGAGAAAGACAACGAAGTGATGGAGAGGGAGAAGGTTGTGATGGAGAGGAAGGAGGTGATGGGAAGAAAGGAGGTGATGAGTGAGGACGAGATGATGGAGAGGAGGAAGGTGGTTAACGAGAAGAAAGTAATGGAGAGCGAAAAGGAAATGGAGAAGGAGTGTTTAGAGAGAGAGTAGATGGAGAGCAAGGAGGAGGTGGATCGGAAGAGTTTGATCGAGAAGGAAAAGGAAATGAAGAAAAGAGAGTAGGTAAAGGAGGCGGAGGACGAGAATATAGGTGAATATGAAGGAGGAAGTGGTATTGAGGATGGAGGAACTGTGATAGAGAGGAGCTGAAATAGAAAGTGAAATAGGAAAAGAAGGAGGTGATAGGAAGGAAATATAAGAGAGGAAGAAAGAGGTGAGGAAGTGAAAGGGACAGAGAAGAAAATAGAGAGGAGGAAGAAGGAGGCGAAGAAATGGGAGAAAGAGGTGATGGAGAGACAGATAGAGGTGATCGAGAGGTATAAGGGAATAATGGATAGGAAGATTTTGGTTAGAGAAAGGAAAGAAGTGATGCAAGAAAGACCATGAAAGGGGAGAAGCAATGAATTGAAACTATGTGTTGAAGAGTAAAAAATAAGATGTAGAGTAGAAAACGAGATAAAGGGGGAGAAAACGAAATGAAAAAGGGAGAAACATGGGGAGGGAGAAAATGTTGTGAAGGGGGAGAAATGGAGTGAAGAGGAAAGATGCTGTAAAGTGGAAATGTAGTAGAAAGGGATGAAATAAGATGAAGGGGGAGGAAAGATGATGAAAAGGGTAGGGAAGTTTATGACGAAATAGTGGCAATTAACAAGAAAGGAAAATATAATTATAAATGGAAAAGGAAAATGTAGCGATGAAGAGGACGAATTAGGCTATTAAGGTGAACAAAAGACTCAGAAGAGGAGGAGTTGAATGAGAAGAAAAGGCTGATATAAACGGAGACGTTGAAGCCAATCAAGGTTCAGAAAGCAATGAAAGGAAGGTGATAAAGAGGAAGAAGATGGTAATGATGGAGATAGAAGTAAAGATGAGAAAGTGATGAAGACGAGGAAGAAATTTGAAGGGGAAGGAAGTGATGAAGAAGAGGGAAGAAATGATTAAGAAGAGGAAGAAAGTCAGTAAGAAGAAGGAGGAGGTTTATGAAAAACTGTTAAAGAAAAAAAGATTGGTAGTGAAGAAGAGATAGGATATTGTGAACAAGAGGAAGGCCGTCATGAACAGGGAAGTGGCTAAGAGGATGGTGAAGAGGAATTGACGAAAAAGAAACTGATGCAGAGGAAGGAGGTTATAAAGAAGAGGAAGGACGTGATGAAGAAGAGAAAGGAGGTAACGAAGAAAAGAGGGAACTGATGAAAAAGAGGAGGATAAAGAAGAGGGTGGAGGTGACAAAGAAGAAGAGGAAAGAGATGAAGAAACAGATGACGATAAAGAGTGAGGAGATAACGAACACAAAGAGGAATGTAATAGAAAATAGGAAGAAAATGAAGAGGAAATGACGAAGAAGAGGAAGGAGATGACAAAGAAGAAGAGAAAAGAAATGACAAAGAAGAAGACAAAGAAGAGAAAAGGAAATTAGGAAGAAGAGAAAGAAGTTAACGAAGAAGAGGAAAAAACGAAAAGAAGAGGAAGGAGGTAACGAAGTAGGAGAAGGAGATGACAAAGAAGAGAAGGAAGATGACAAAGAAGAAGAAAAATAAAATGACAAAGAAGAAGAGAAACGAAATGAAAAGAGAAAGAAAGAAGAGAAGAGGAAAGAGATGAAGAGGAAGGAAATGACGAAGAAGAGGAAAGAGGTGACAAAGAAGAATGAGATGACAAAGAAGAAGAGAAAGAAGATGACAAAGAAGAAGAAAAAGAAGATGACAAAAAAGAAGAGAAACTAAATGAAGAAGACGAAGAAAGAAAACAGCAGCGGAAAGAGATGAAATAGAAGGAAATGACGAAGAAGAGGAAGGAGGGAGATGACAAAGTAGAAGAAGATGGAGATGATAAAAAAGAGGAAGGAAATAACGAAGGAAAAGGAAATGACAAAGAAGAGAAAGGTAATGACGAAGAGGAAGGAGAGGAGGAAGATGAAGAAGAGGAAGGAGATAGCGAAGAAGGGAAAGAAGGTGACGAAGAAGATGGGGAGAAGACGAAGAAGAAGATGAAGGGGACGAAGATGGGGGGAAGGCGAAGAAGAAGATGAAGGGGACGAAGAAGATGGGGAGAAGACGAAGAAGATGAAGGGGACGAAGAAGATGGGGAGAAGGCGAAGAAGATGAAGGGGACGAAGAAGATGGCGAGAACAAAGAAGAGGATGGAAGTGACGGAGAAGAAGAGGTTGGTAGTGATGATGAATTAGCGGAAGGAGGTAATGAAGAAAATGATGAAGAACAAGAAGATGGTGACGAATAAGAGGAAGAATGGTAATGAGGAAGAGGTAGTTTGTTGACGGAGAAGAGGAAGATTAGAAATGAAGGGGAAGATTGGCATTAAAGAAGAAATTTGTTGATTAAGAGGAAGGTTGGTGATGAAGAGGAAGTTTGGTAATGAGGACTGGCGAAGAAGAAGATGAAGATTGGCGATGAAGAAGATTAAATAAGTGATGGAGAGGAAGAAGGTGATGAAACGGTGATGATGGAGCAGGAAGAGTTGATGACGAAGAAAGAGGTGGGGAAGAAGGTTAAGAAGAGAATGATGATGAAGAAGAGAAAGGGGACGAACTGATGAAAAGGTAAATTGGCCATGAATAAGAGGGAGGAAATGATGAAGCAGAGAAAAGAGGATGAAGAGGTAGTAAGTGCTGAATGAAGGAAGAAGAATGTGATGAAGAAAGGGGGAAGAAGATTATGAAGAAGAGCAAGTGATGAGGACTGAGAATGTAATGAAAGGCAAGGTATTTATGAAAGAGGATAGATAGGTAATGAAGATTAACTTGATGGAAAGAAAGAAAAAATGTGCTGGAGAGGAAGGAGTTATTCAAGAGGTAGAATATGATCAGGAAGAAGCTGAATAAAGAATTGTGAGAAAAACTAGATGATGGTGAAGACAGCGGTATAGAACAAAAAACAAAGGCGAATAAAAATAGAGAAGAGAGGATAGAAGGTAAAGAGGTGCAGTGATGAGTGATGCAGGAGGGTAGTAGGAAGGCAGAGAGAGCGAAATGAAAGAATAGGAAAGAGTAAGTGAATGAAGAAGGGGAAATGTGAATGAAAGGTGAAGAAGTTTGAAGGAAAAATGGGAAGAGAAAATTCCTTCCATTCAAAGTAGGCTAAAATCCTTGCGTTCTTTGAAATGCAGATTCGATAAGGATCTATTGTGTTATGATAGTTCATTCATATTCCCAAATATAGTCCCAATCTTCGATAATAATTCCATTCATAATAAAACAAAGGAAGCATGGCACTTGAAGGGTCACGTGACCCTCTCGCGCCGCAGCACGCGTCACGCAGTTCTATTTTTAGCCCAACGTCTGATATTGACCTTTTTTTAGCATTGCTCACGGGCTATTTATAGAAGCAGGTGGTAGTAGGCCAGCTGAGGTCGTTGACCCGGGCCAGGGCGCGTGAGCTACGCAAGGAGGGTTGGGGGAGAGGGAGGAAGACTTGCGTCAGTAACCCAGAAACCCCTTCACCACGGGCTCAATGGATGGCGGGAGGCAGGGGGAGGATGAACCTCGTTAATTTAAGGACATCCGCAGCCGTTGATCTGACCCAACTTCGGTACAAAGGAGATGAAAAATAAATTCCGCATGCCATACTTTGCTTGTACTTTGGATCATTGTCAAATTGCAAAACTTGCTAACTGCAACATTTTCAAAATTGAGATTTTGGTGGATTAGTTAACATAAGACAGGCCTCTACATGATGCTAAAGGCTTCTTAGGAAAATCTTATTATTCCTTTACAGTAGTCTGTCAAAGTGTGGTCGTTTTTTTTTTTTTTTTTTTTCAAAACTTGCTTTCTGCTATGTGAGAGCTATAGCAAAACTTGCAGTCATTTCAGTTTTTTGTGTTTCTTATAAAATTTAGTTTTTACAGTTAGCAAGTTTTGCAAAAACGTTCCTCAATTGTAATGGTGATACAAAATTGGTAGGACAGGGACATCATTTTATTTTTACTTCAATTTTTATTGTACCTGAGTTTTTGAATATACTTCACTCCCACCCACCCCCTCTACTAGTATACTTCCAATCGTTCTCCACACAGAACCAAGGCCGCGTATGCAGTACTAAGTTAGTGAGTATAGTTCGTTCCAGAAATATGTTCGCGTTTTCCAGTGACGAAAGAGCTTTCAATATTGCATCATATTTTCGCACAGGTACTGTCGTCCGTTTGCCTACGTCGCATCCCGGTTTCCCCCACCTGCTTCTGTTCGTCCCTCTGTAAAGTCTAGTAGCTGGGCTGTCTTAGCTCTTTTCTGAAAACATTAATTTCTGTTAGGAATTTGACGTCTACGTAATATTATACAACTTAAATAAAAGGGCCTCGTTAAGTAATTAATTGTCACGTATTTCCCCCCTTTTCTACGACCCTGCGACAAAACCACTTGAACGGACAGTAGATAGAATTTCTGAGTAATTTTATCTTTCCGGATTGGGCAGAAGTGAAGATTGAATTTATAGTACGTAAAGTTCTCTTTTATAGAGTAGGTACAGAATTATTTCAACATGAGTTACTAGTACGAAGGACGAAACTGATAATTGGAATTAGGTACAATAGTGTATAGTGCAATAATACGCACAAAAGAACTGAAGCGTGTATAGAAATGAACGGCCACCATTTTCAAAAATGTGTTTAAATATTCATATTATGATTAATATTTTTATTTAATTTCATTCTCTATATTGTACGCTGGTGTGCTGTAACAGTACAATATACACTATATAATTAATACATCCGAATGGATACTCAATTCGGGAGTACAAACACTTATTGTTAATACAGTACTGTATTTTGATTAAGCAAAAACTTAATGAAAATTATCAAACTCAAAATTGCGATATTTCCTAGTTACATAAATGGATGAACTACTTTTCTTCTCTCCTATACCTAGTAAAGTGATTTGTATTTTACGCTAGTATCATCGAACTCCAGTCTTGGAAGAGGGAGTAAGTGGCGTTTCCGATTCTAGACCTTAATCCAAAGATATAGCCAGGTGAATATTAAAAATGTTAGTAAAAATAAAATTATGTCCCTGTAGTACACTAAGGCAAAGACTAATTCCAATTTCTTTTTATGTTTACGAGAAATAACTTTGAAAAGAAAGGTGGAGTATCCAATGAAGGAAATGACAGAATTGTGATTGCCAAGTGTTTCAGCGAACTAAAAATTCAACAAGAAACAATTATATGAAACGAGAATTGCATACCGATAACACAACCCATATGAATAATGACTAGGCTTCGTATTCCAGCTACCTATAAACTGGAATGAGGTTGCCTGATTCGTAGTTATATACGACGTCAGCGCAGGTACAGGTACGTTCGTATACAAAATAGTTACGCATCCTCTGCCTTAGAGGAAGCTCTAGAAAGTCAAAACTGGGACGCAGTCATAGTGAGTAGTCTTATCGATCACTGCTCTTACTAGACGTATTATTTAAATAACTACATCGTTGTGGCTGATTGAAGGTTCATTGCAGAGGTAAAATGCCTTAGGTAAGACGCTCAAGCGTGTAATATTGCAGGGCATAGTTGAGGATATTTGAACCTATATTTTCAACATTAGACAACATTACATATAAATTGTGTAAAATAAACGTAGAAGTGACAAAACCAGGGTACTGAAACACACTTCAATACTAAGGGCATAGAAAGTATCTTGAACATAATCAAAAAGAACCAGTATGACCAAAATCTGAAAATGATAAAGGCATTAACTCGACGTTTAGCATGGATTTGTGTAGCCTACCATGATGTTCAGTGCCAACACCTCTATTAATAAATTAAATAATCTATATTTTGGGAATTTCTAGAAAAAATATATAGAAAATTAGTGGGTTTTCAGTGATGAGCCACATATGCAATATAGTAATGAAACACGAAAAAACATCAGAAAATAAGAATATCTTGTACTACATCATACATTAACAAGGTCATGTGCTATTAAAATAATTCCTTAAAATATAAAATAATTTCAAGTGACAACCGCATATGTTCAAGTTTCGTAACTTAGGAATGCACGTTATTATTCACTGCAAAGATCACGACGAAAATGAACATCACGGCTCAAGTATGTGTTTATTAGTGTAGCTTCAGAATGTCGGGAGTTGACTGCACTTCACGAACACGCAAAGACAATCTGTTTGTTTATATCCTTACCTGTGTTTGGCGTACTATGTACCCAATGAATCTTTAACTTCAGTCTTTAGGTGGCTGGAATACGAAGCCTAATAATGATATATGACTATCGATAGTATGCAGTTAAGAAGATAGACTGGCTAAAAGGAATAAGACGACCACAACGTTTTAAACGGCATTGGAATTGCTAACCACATCTGGGGATAGAATATACCAGCTTCATCTATTTCGCTGACATCGATGATGATGATGATGATGATTATGATTATGATGATTACGGAGGCATTCCTTGAGTACTTCATGCTATGCTTCATAATAAGCGGTGGCTGAGTGGTCGTACCTCTCATTTTTAATTTGAAAAATTCATAGTGACACTTGTGGCGGACAGGATCACAGTTGGGTGTTTCTCGGGGTTCTCCAGTTTCCCCCGTTAGGCATCAATATTATTCCTCCGGTCAGCCTTCCGTCATCATTCCACAGTTTTCGTCCAATGCCGTCTGACGTCGCAAAGAGAGGCAGGTCCGGGGACGAGTGAGGTTGCCTGTTCCAAACGTGGGTACAAACCTTATGCCCACGTGCATCAACGTCGGTTAGTGTAACCACTAGTTAAAATTGTCACCTAACCCCTGGTTAAGCATTTTTATGGTGGATCGACCTCGGTTACGACTTAAATAGAAGGTTAACCACAGTAATCTCTAACCGGCCATATTCGAGCGGTTAAAGGAGATAACCAGTGATTAGTAGAGGAAGTAAAGCAAAATGGCGGCCAGAGCCACAGATGTTTATTTCGAAGACGATTATTATTGTACAGTACTTGAATTACTTGGATAGGCCTAGAGCGTGAGTGTGAAGTTTCTATAGTGGAAAGAGAGAATTCTTACGAGACAGAAAATTTCAGGAGGATGTCGTTTAACAAAATCTACAAATGGCTCACTTGAAATAACACAAAAACAATCATATTTCTTCTATTGATCGGTTGCTTATGTTACGATTCTATGTAACTTATTTTCTATATTTTAAGAGGGAATACTTGAATATCTCTTTCTCTATGTCACTGGCTGAACAAAGAGAAGTTATGGATGGATCTTAGGATAATGAACAGTAACCTGGTGTAAATGAGGTCCTGGATTGTACACACATTCCTACTAATCTTCTCCATCCTTTTCCTTTATGGATATTCCTTCTTTTTTATGTAATATATTTAAATATAGTAAGTAAGTCTATCGATACTTTAACCTCATATTGGAATATAATCGTTTTTGGATTCAATTTTCTATTTTGTACGATTTTAACCTAACAGCACTGAAAAACAAAGAAATGCAACTCGCAAATATAACATCGCCCAAAGGCAAACAAATGCAACGCGAAAATGTAGGACATGTTCATTTCGATGTAGAACGGAGTGAGCGCAGTCGTTTTTAGACGCTGACTATTATCTTTGCAGCGGTATGGATGCTTTCCTTTTGTCATTTTGTAGAAACAGTGTACCATCATAGACTTTACTCTGGTTAAATGAGGTGTCAGTTAACCAATGTTAAGTAATCGGTGATTATGAATGATGCACAGAAATTACATTTTAACCACCGTTACTGTTTAACCGTCGTTTCGTAATCTATGATTACTGCGTTTTTAACCGATGTTGATGCACTTCGCCATTAGTGTAGTCCAGGCATGTCAATTGATGCCCACAGGAGCAAGCGCGCGCTTTAGAGCCCAGGAGAGCCTGAGCGCTTTACAGCGGAAAGGAAAGAGACAGACGTAAGAGGTGGTATATGCCGCTTGGTCGAGCTACGAGTATATTCAGGGATGGCCAGCACTGATTCAATAGATAAACGGAAGAGAACTTATTAAAACCGTATCCTTGTTAATTTTTAGATTTACCTGAGAAGTATAAGTGCATTATAAGAACGTAAGTTTTAATTTTAATGCTCATTTTTCACAAGTTTGATTTTTTTATTCAAAAGAAATATTTTCTCAACTTTTCGTATAGAAAAGTGAAATTTTCAGGTATAGGTATATTTATTTAGTAGCCTTACAGAATGTTTTCGTAAATCTAATATACCGTGAATACGTATTACTGAAGATAGTGTATTAAAATTTGGAAAATATTCGGATGGAAATTGTTTGTAAGGAATTGAATTAACAAAGCAACTACTGTTACATCATAAGCAAAAGACACGTGCCCATGTGTTGTGAAAATGTCAGCTCTATAGCTTCAGCAGATTTCGAGAAAATAATTTAATATTCTGATGATAGGAAGTTGCTCACAAATATCACCTTAAAAGCATAATGCGATAAGAGTTTTGTTATGTAATATTAGTTACACTTAAAACAGATACAGTACCTAGGTAACTTTGCTTTGTACTGTATTATTGTTTTGATTAGTTTATTGATTACTTTTGTAAGGCTAAAGATACCATGAATATAAATTCCAACTTATCATGTCATACTCAATCTCTTTCTTTGGAATATCACTTTCTTTATGAATGATGTGTTTCATCCACTTAATACAGTATAATATTATACTACCATGGAATTTAAGTGAATATTCCTTCTTAACTCTCTATTATGTTATTAAGATTTAAAACACAAGTGCAATATTAAGAAATCAGTGTTAGTACTTTTGTTTCACAGACAATATAGATAATATCAAACAGAAAGAAGCCATATAAAAATAACGACATAAAATTTCACGTTCCGTTTGAAGTTAGTGCACCACTGTTTTCTTAAACCAAAAGGCTGCTTATTCATATACACAAGCCTTCCTCTTTCCGTACTTAGCGCTTGCTGCCCGCGCACGACTTCAAGGTCAGAAAAATGCGCTTGCTTTGACATCACTGGTGTACTTAGCCGGTGCGGGTTTAGGAATGTGCCTAGGGTTAGTTAGAAATGGAACAGCCTTAGCATGTAATACTAAAACAAAGTGAAAGACAAAGAAATAGCGAACCGGAGGAGGGAGGGCTTATAACGTAGCGTGGCGTGCAATATGGAAAGATGACGCATTTGCCTGGTGATCTTCAACTCGCTCTATGACGTCAAGGATAGCTTCTCTCGCTCGTTCTCACCGAGGAGTAACTGCTAAGCTCGAGAGCACCGACCCTTTGTTACGGGCCCTGTCGAAGTGACGGAGAATTTAGATCACAGAATTGTCTATAATTCTTAGTTATTCTTTGAAAATTTGTCATTTTAGTAAACATATGACCGGAAACTGTAAACATGTAATGCGTCTTTTGTGTGCTCACATTTATACCCACATTAACCGAAGTATGTATCAATTGTATTGTAATGTAGCAAGGGAGACGATATTCAGATTTTCAAAAACATACATGCCTTTAACAATCTTCATAAACAGTAGCTTTTGAAATGCCGACTGACTTTGTACGCAGCTCTAGTTTAACCTACTGGACGCATTTTTATCATGTTCAGTGTTTACTAGTCAATTCAACCGAGAACAATGCGCATAAAATGCCCAAAACAAATAGCATTTATTTAAAAGCAATAAAAAATGATTCAAAACCTGCTCTATATTTATTACATAGAATGAAGTACTCAATCACTAGACGTAGCGTGTTCCCAAACCTCCATTGTTTCGGAGATACTGTTCACATAATTGTATCTCTAATCGAAACGACCGGGGTGGTCAAAGTGGTATCACAGTTTAGTATATACAGTAACGAAGCTCGGGATGATTTTTTGCATTTCTCGCGATAGTTGCTAGACGCTTGGAGCGCTGTGAGTACTAGGAACAATAGATGTGATCGTGATCTAATATAGGCTGTAAGGCAGACCATGTGGCTCGCTTAACCCGATCGCGAAGGGCGGCATTTCAACCATATAAATTAGTTGGAATGCATAAAGAGTAACATATATTTCTCTAAAATGTAGTGTAATTGCATTAATAAAATTTAAAACAATGATTATAAGACACTTCAGACATAATTCACTTGCGAGTTAAGGTATAATATTTTTTGTGTGAAAATTACGTTTTTCGTATGTGTAATAGGGGAACTCGGAAAATTTGGCAATATGGGAAATTTGGCAATATTCTTGTATTTATTCTATTGCCAAATTTCCTCCAGAGTTTTAAGACGTTCAATGACACGAACATAGAGTGCAACATCTGACTGTACTTTTAGTTATCGTTTTTTCGAATCCGCGCATTATAGTGGCACATATTGTTACTAATAGAAAGAAGTGTTGAATACTTCCTGTTGATGTGGTGGTTGTGTGGACGTGTGTATACAAAGACGGATGAAAAGTGTTGTTCATTACCTACGTTTGTTTGTGCATTATATATCAAAAGCTGAGATTCCATATTGTAAGGTAAGCCATTTATATAATTAATATTTTCTGTTAATAACTCATCAGGCCTTAGCTCGTTTTATGTTCTTCTTAGCAAAAAAAGTATTCTACAGGGTAGTGTGAATTAGCCATTTTCCTTTATAATGATATATTGCTGTTCTCTTTGAACAAGAATGTGTACTCGATGGTAAAATTTAAGAGTAGGGACGTATGAGGGATTTTTACAGTCTTCAATGCAGCACTGTGTGTGGTGTGTTGCAGATATGCCAAGGGAACGAGGGCATTATTCTGAAAAATATTCCAAAGATGATTTGCAGGCTGCGGTTGGGAGTGTTTTGAAAGTTAGATGGTCGACTTATAGGGCTTCTAAGAAATGCAATGTGCCCTTTAACAACTTAAAGAGATTTCTGAATGCATCCTCAAGATCCGACGACGTTGCCTTTCCCAAGAAAGGAAGACCCCTAGCTCTAACCGTTGAGGAAGAGCAAAAACTGGTGACATGTAATCAAAATGCAAGAAATTGGGTTTGGGCTATCGGCAACAGAAATTAGAAGACAACCCTTCAATATAATTAATAAGAGTGGTCGGAAAAATCCATTCATTTTTTTTTTCTTGCCTTTGTTTTGTGTTTATGGTATTTAGTGATTTCTTGTCCCAGTAAATTAAGTCTTATAAACCTTGTACCACTGTTTTATTTTGAAAAATTTATTTTTTAATTGTATTGCCAAATTACCCCTATACTATTGCCAAATTATCCTGATGAAGTACCAAATCTGGAAACATGTAACTTGTTATTTATTAGTGTGTTATGTGTAAAGTAATTTAGATTTGTAGAATTTTCTTTCAGAGGATTATTGGGATTTATTTTTTAAACACATTCCATAATGGAGGAATATTTAATTTCAGTATATGTAACTACAAACTGTGTCGAAATATAAAGTATTGCCAAATTATACGAGTCTCCCCTACCAGCCTTTATTTCGATTAAATATTGCGAAATTCTTGTACATGCATTTATGCACGATTCAATAATTTTCAGTTATACCGCAAGGATATTTAGATATGTTGAAATCACAGGTTATGTTTACTGTACCAGTACTTCAATATTCGTATGTATACATTATAATTAATCATAATGTCATGTATGATACTCCGCACATTCAATTTGTCTCTATTTTAATACTACAATTGAGTATTGAATTATTGTATTTATCTAGTACATAAGAGACGAAGTAACACAATCGTACGTACACCAATTTCATAGGAGTGGTATGGTAAATTTTCTGTCTACAATTAAGGAAGGTAGATGTGCTAAATTAAAATCACAATAAAAATTCCTTTTTGTTAAACCTCAAAATAGTTACCATTCTAAACTTAAAAACTTGATGCGAACAAATTATGTTAACATGTAAAATTCTCTTCACATTAAAATAACACAGTTTTGTCATTATTTCTGCAACATATTATGCAATAAGAAGTACACGGAACTTATGAACACATTACACTAAATAAAGCTTAGCAATGATAAGCAATAAAGTTATAATATAATATTTCACTGAGCTCCATACAATGAAATAGAAAACCCGAACAAACATTACGGCCTGGTCTAGATCGAAAAAGCATTGACTGTACCGTATTTCGCATTTTTGTGAAAAGTTTTGTAAACTGTGAAATGTTCGTTATCGGTTGTAATAACTGTAAAAGGCTGAAATATAACAATTTGAATAATAATATGGAACAAGGAGACGTTTGTAGTACTATAAATTGTAAGGAAAAAAGGTCAGAGTTATCATTCATCCGAAAGATCCAGGAAGGTGAGTTTATAAAATATAATATATACTTTATGAAAATAATATATAAACCTTATGTATTTCATATTTCAATAGTGGAAGGAAAGTGTTAATTTTTTTCAAAAGAATACGATATCGAAAGTACAATACATTTTATCGTCTGCTAGGGAAAGGTTCTGTGATGAGGCGATGGTAGCAATCCTGGTGGTTAGCAACTATCTATGGATGCATATTTATTAAGTATTGAGCTTCGTGACTGTATATACTAGACTGTGGTGGTATCGTCTCGGACTCGTATGCGGGAGGTCGGGTTCAAATCCCGAGGACGGCCAATCTCAATGCGTTTTTTTTTTTCGGGGTTTTCCCCACTCGCAAAAGTGAATGTCGGTTTGGAATTTACTTGTCATCTAATCTAAACGTTCTGTTCGTTGTCTGTATATGTGTTTGTGTTGTCTTTAGGACGTGGTTCCTGCGTCGAGTTGATCCCTCACCAGGGAAGTCACGTCTTGTGTGATCAAAAAAAAAAAAAATTATCCCCCCCTCTAAGAGCATTGGCTTGTAAGATCCAGAAAGAAGTTAAACAAGGATACAAAGTATCTCCAATCGGAAACTTCTTTAGATAAGAATTTTATGACTTAACAGTCTTGACAACGTATAACGAATTTCACTCAAATTTAACGTATTGGTTATTGGGTTATTTTACGACGCTGAATCAACATCTCAGGTTATTTAGCATCTGAATGATATGAAGGTGATAATGCCAATGAAATGAGTCCGGGGTCCATCACCGACAGTTGCCCAGCATTTGCTCGTATTGGGTTGAAGGAAAACCCCGAAAAAAAACCTCAACCAAGTAACTTAACCCGACCGGAATTTGAACCCGGGCCACCTGGTTTCGCGGCCAGACGCTCTGACCGTTACTCCACAGGTGTGGACGCCATTATGGATAGCCCTTAGAATAAAAAAGATAATCGTCTGCAATAATTTACCTATGTAAATGTATTCTAATTGAAAATTTAATCTCATAAAACTTCAGAGTTTACAGATTTCTACACTAATTAATTTGTAAAAATAAGGTAACATTAGCTGCTAAGGAAATTCAGTAACTTTTTTTTCCATTACCCGTTTAACCTCTTCCTTCCCAGGTATTACAAGCCAGTGTCCATAGAGGAAGCAATTGCGGGTGGGAGAAACCCCGGAAGAACTCAGATCGGCCGGTGTCGGAATTTGAAGGAAATTCAGTAACGTGGAAATAACTTTTTTTTTTTTGTGGAAACTTCACTTTCTGTAGATTCCAAATGAAGTCGCAATTACTTTCACAAACAGTTCCTGACAAATAACCTAAAACTTAGGCAACACTACAGGACCTTTTGTGATATATTTTTATTAAGAGATCATCTGTTTTTCAAATACTGGGAAAGGTAACCTTAATACCCGTCAATGTGAATGTCAAGACTAAATACTGATTCTAATATTTCCTAGAAGATTTACTTTGACAATACCTTGAAATGTGGCAATTTAGAACTTAATTTCTAAACCGCTAACACCTTTCATTTTCTTCATTACTATCAAATACCAATTTTCTTCATCACTATCGAATACCAATTTTCATAAACGATTGGGGAAAATACGGGAATTTTATGATTATGTCTCGTGACGACAATATTGTACGAAATGGAAATATAAAAATTGGAAATTTATCCTTTGAAGATGTTGAAAAATTCAAATACCTGGGAGCAACAGTAACAAATATAAATGATACTCGGGAGGAAATTAAATACAGAATATATATGGGAAATGCCTGTTATTATTCGGTTGAGAAACTTTCATCATCCAGCCTGTTGTAAAAAAAAAATCTGAAAGTTAGAATTTATAAAACAGTTATATTACCGGTTGGTCTTTATGGTTGTGAAACTTGGACTCTCACTTTGAGAGAGGAACATAGGTTAAGGATGTTTGAGAATAAGGTGCTTAGGAAAATATTTGGGGCTAAGAGGGATGAAGTTACATGAGAATGGAGAAAGTTACACAACACAGAACTGCACGCATTGTATTCTTCACCTGACATAATTAGGAGCATTAAATCCAGACGTTTGAGTTGGGCAGGGTATGTAGCACGTATGGGAGAATCTAGAAATGCATATAGAGTGTTAGTTGGGAGGCCGGAGGGAAAAAGACCTTTGGGGAGGCCGAGACGTAAATGGGAAAATAATATTAAAATGGATTTGAGGGAGGTGGGGTATGATGATGGAGACTGGATTAATCTTTCTTAGGATAGAGACCAATGGCGTGCTTATTTGAGGGCGGCAATGAACTGCGGGTTCTTTAAAAAGCCAGTAAGTAAGTAAATATCAAATATCAATTTCTTTCGTTAGCAGACAGCGGATTTTCAGTACCACACATCCATAAGACATCACGTACCTTAGCGTACGGAGGGAGCGTAGCATTGAGTTCAGTGACCTCCCTGCAATTTACGTACAACTAACAGGACCGAAAATCCGCTGTTTGTTCTTCACTATCAAATATCAATTTTCTTCTTCATTGTAAAATACCTATTTTCTTCATCACTATCAAATACCAACTTTCTTCACCACTAACGTCCTGCCTATGCATTCCATCGCATAGCAGAACTGGTTCGACCTAAATTTTCTGATATTGAGACACTAATTTCGAATACAAAGATAGCATATTTAAAGGCTTACAACAGAGTTGATAAATTCAAAGAACTGTTTCCTGAGCTTCCACTTCCTCCTCATCCAATCTTAACGAGGTGGGGAAGCTGGATTGATGCTGTAGGCTACTAAGCAAAGAATTTTGATTCTCTGAAACAAGTTCTGCAGCATTTTGATTCCCAAGATGCAGTTCTGTAGAAACAGCAAAACAATCATTTAGCGATGTAAAGCTTAAAAATGATATTACCTATATCCAGTGCAATGTTTTGTTTCTATGCATTGACATTAAATATCTGGAGATATCTTCTTCCAAACTCTCAGATACTTCTATTGAAAGTCTAGGAGGACCGGTTGGAGCTGCAGTGAAGGATAAGTTCTGTTTCAGTTTGAAGAAAAACCCAGGATTCAAGACAATCAGTGCTATTGACAGAGTGCTAAGTGAAGGTACTATCGAAGTCTTTGAAATTGAGTAGGCTACACACAAGAGATTTGCGCGAGTTTTAATATGCATCCATTACTTCATGTGAAGTTGAACGATCATTTAGTCTAGCGTTGTGCATTGCGGGCGCTATGCTCGGTTCAAGTTTGTCGAACATGATGAAGTTCGATATTCGCCGATGTTCGCGCTACAGAAGGACGTCTATCGTCTTTATTTCACCTTGTTATAAAAATATTCGCTCTCCTCCACTCATGTTTTAACCGCTGAAGAATTTTAGTACAGGTGTTGCGATTAGTTTTTCGTATAAAATAAGATGAAGTTTCGAATGTCTTCATTGTCTCTCTCATGTTCGAACATTGCAGGACATTAATTTAGTCAGTACAAAGCCATGTTACGTGTTAACAGGAGACGTTTTTTTCTATTTGACAATTTGAAACACATGTTTGTTCCTCATTATTATGGGGATCGTAATTTGGAAAATTAACAGCAATATGTAATTTTCAATTTTTTAGTTATTTACATACATCTCCAGATTATTATACCTAGTTTAGTATTGGATCCATAATATAGTATGTGATTCTGTAGGTAGTCTATAAGCAACATATTTCAAGAAAATGTAGGGATATTATGATATTACATATTTCTTAGTATTTTAATGGTTTTATTACATATTTCAAGATTTTTAAATACATATATATGTACATACTTTACTGATTTTAGTACATAACTATCCGGGCCCTGGTTATTAGTAACCAAAGAGATGCAGATGCAATAGAAATATGGAGGAGGTGATGAGCTAGGAGAACAAATCACAGAGAGAGAGAGAGAGAGAGAGAGAGAGAGAGAGAAGAATCCAAAAAGTATAGCTGCCCTTGAAAAAGGGGTACCAAGTATTAACAGCACCTAAATTAATTGTAGATTAACAATATTCTATTTTAAATTTAAATTTTATTTTTATTTTATTTTATTTTCATTTTTTTTTGTGGGGGGCAGCTATCTTCGACAGGAATAATTTATTTTTCATATGTAGAACTGTACAGACGGTTATTTACAATTAACAAGGAGTGTCTTAAATCATTAATGGTTATATCTTGAAGTTCCAAAAGATCGATATGGAAACGATGAAATAAATTGATACAAAATCTTGAGATAGTGCCCCTTGCACCAAAGAGCAAGCCAATTACTTCCCAGCGACAAACGGGTATGTGGATTTCTCTTCCAGACAAGTAAAGCAGGGTTCGTAATGTATTTTCTTTTCCAGATCTACTTCTTGGTCGACCTGGTTGGCGAGTTGGTATAGCGCTGGCCTTCTATGCCCAAGGTTCCGGGTTCGATCCCGGGCCAGGTCGATGGCATTTAAGTGTGCTTAAATGCGACAGGCTCATGTCAATAGATTTACTGGCATGTAAAAGAACTCCTGCGGGACAAAATTCCGGCACACCGGCGACGCTGATATAACCTCTGCAGTTGCGAGCGTCGTTAAATAAAACATAACATTCTACTTCTTGTGGTTGTAATTCAGCATTCTTAAATCTGATAGTGGGATCGATTATGAAGCCAATCTTTTGATTGTTATCAATTGCTATGATGTCGGCAAACAAATGAGATAAATAAGTGCAAGAAACAAATGAGTGAAATTAGAAAACAGTTGATTAATGTAAAAAATATATCTAACAACGAATCTATTTTTACAGGGATGATGATTAGTAGTAATTAAAATCAGACCGATATAGTGAAACTGGTAAAAAATAAAGGTTGAAGAAATGAGTAGTGGAAGGAAGTGATAATTTTGAATATATTAGACTAAATTAAGTAATCAGTTTCGGAATAAAGGTGAACGTAGGAGAAATTAGAGATAGATACAAGAGGTTCAGGAAATAGTGAAGAGAAAAACTAAACT
The DNA here is from genome assembly GCF_040183065.1 of Periplaneta americana. Classification (NCBI taxonomy): domain Eukaryota; kingdom Metazoa; phylum Arthropoda; class Insecta; order Blattodea; family Blattidae; genus Periplaneta; species Periplaneta americana. The sequence continues at coordinate 169,924,580 of NC_091124.1, forward strand.
GTTACAGTGCAAAATAATGAATAATAATAATAATAATAATAATAATAATAATAATAATAATAATAATAATAATAATAATCCGTGGCGCTACAGCCCGTGAAGGGCCTAGACCGACCAGCCGGCTGCTGGCCTCACGTCCACATGCTGAAGCAGAGGTGGACGATCATCCAACCAGAATGGAGGTATCATGTGGTTAGCACGATGATCCCCCCCAGCCGTTATAGCTGGTATTCGCAACCGGATTTCGCTAACTATCGTAGCTCCCCAAGTACATCACGATGCTGGGTGGGCACCGGTCCCATACACTGGCCGAAATTTCATGAGAAAATTTCTTCCCCCATGAGGACTCGAACCAGCGCGCGTTCCGTAACGCGTGAAAATAATGAATAGTGATAAGAATTATAGGGAAAGATAGTATAACACTAGTTAAACGTGAAAGAAAAAGTAAAGTAATGAATACGCAGTATAGTAAAATAAATCGATTGAAGTTACTAGATGATAATAAAAAAAAAGAGAATTGGAAAATAAACATTACTTAGAAGAGAAATAGGATATAATTTCATGATTGATATAAAGCAGTGACTAGCATAAAAAGAATATTTAAAGGGCAGAAGAGGAAGCATAAATAGGCCAATGTAACGTTTGGATAAGGGGGAATAATATAGTAGGTATAAACGCACTACTATGCCTAAATTATTTAGGCATAATAGTGCGTTTCACAAGAAAGTTTATTGTATAATAAATGTAATTGTGGCACCGTATGCAAAATTCTGAGCCCCACATTACACAAATTTATATATATAATTTGAAATGGTACTGGAAATTACGGGAAAACGTCTGAACGGATTTTAATGAGTTACCCGTCATTTTGAAGCTTGACATCCAAGGATTTTCCGAAAAATAGTAACTTTCAGTGAAGTATTAATTTTCCTACATAATTTTCAAATTTTCCAAAATCCATCTTTCGTCAGTTTTGAGAACTAATTGCATTTCAACAGTCGGCCGTGATTTCAGAATAAAACAAAACACACACTACAATACACAATAGGTTATTACACGAAGGCCATGACCTGCAAGATTGCTGACATATTTAGAGTTCAAATTCAATTGGTTATTAGAAACTCAAAACTTGCTAAAATAATTTACAGGTCTGATTTTGCGGTGTGTAATTTTCTGAGTGCTGCTGTGAATTGGATATTAAAATCCACAAAACTAGAGGTGGTTTGATAACATTATTACCATTAAATATGAAATATTATTATAGTTAATGCCATGATGGGACTATTTTTCATTAATTATACATATTAATGCTATATTGATGATATGAAAGTGAAACGTTTTTGGGTTATATAATCTTAAGTAGATGTAGAGAATAACTTAAATTAGATCTTCATTTCTATAATTTACTGAGTGGCGGCTATTTTACAAATGAACTTACAAAACTTACGTAAGACAATAATATTGTTATTAGAAATTAAATATTTTCATAGTTATTAATCAAGTGGGGTTGGGTCTTTTCATAAACTTATTGGCGGAGTGGTGTAGATATTTATATGCGTCATTCTCTTCAGTATTGGCTCGAGAGAGCGCAAAAAATTATAGTTCCTAAGGAAAGACCAAAAGGTATTATTTACTGATAAAATGAGAGGACTAGAAAATTTTGTAGTCTCCCGATCATTTCAGCAAGATGTCTTATCAGAATAAAATGATTTTACCCCCTACATTTCAAGCTCTCTATGCAGTAGCTATACCAAGATGCTATGTCTATTATTCGAAAACATAGTAAACCTGACTTTTTTAAACTTTCACCTACAATCCACAATGACCTGAAATAGCTATTGCTTTACTCCCACATGAAAAACCCACTGATCGTCCTGAAATTGTTACTTGCGTTTTCGCGTTGAAACTCAAAAACTGAAGGTGGATAAATTCCAGAAAAAGTATTTGGCATAAAAAAACATTCAGAGGGAGTATATTTCATTATTATGGAAGGAAATAACTTTCAAAATGTCTGGTATTCTTCATTGAAAATAAATCTGAAAAATTTGTATTTGAACGTCTAATGAACTTAGTTTGCAGCATTTGCTGCACAAGCTACTAGTATAATTTTATTACTGACATAAAATATTCATGGATTGACGCATAAGTTCATAGCGTTGTTTTGTGTTTCATTCATCTGCTGTCCATGTTTCCATAGGAACCAAGTATTTAGAGTATTTACGCTAGAAACTTAAGTTATACACCAATTCAATACATACTGAGAAATTCAATGCAATAGAAATATGCTATAAGACGTATCACGTGTTCGGTGACCTAAGTTTACTGCGCAACTACGCCAAACGAAAGTGATTATAAGAAAGAATATTGCTAGGATCCCACAACTGATCCTAAGCAAGCTGTAACCGCGTAGTAGGAACCACGTAATTATCCGGAAATTTAATGATGAAGGCAATTGCGTCACCATAGAAACTCTGATTATTATGTTTATGATTTCAATACTACAGCAACAAGCGCAGCTATAGACGGAATGGATTAGTGGTTTCCTGGCAACAAAATCGTATTGTGCGGGGGTAACAATGGGAACTCTCTAGCGCAATAACATCGCCATTTCTGTGTCTTTGTGAGAATATCTTGTGCCGTTCAGAGTGGAAATTGTACCATAAACCCCCGACAATGGAATCGAGCGCCTGGCAACTGTTCAGTTTCTTGTGTAGATAGCGATAAAAATGAAATGGGAAATTCTGACTACAGAACAGGTTAAACAATCTGTCACCATCGCGCTCATAGGCATGCATAAAATTGCTGCCTTTCTGAATGGAGCTTTGTACAAAGAAGTAAAGGGAAATATATTATTAGCATTCGCATATTTTTTTTAATTAGAAAAGAAGGCACTATTCTTAAAAACCATGGTGCCCTTAAAATTACTCAAGAAAGACAAAAACTTGGTATATGCTATTATAGATTTTTTTTATTAATTTGTCCTACAGAATAATATCTGTAATATTGACAATTAATATTCGAGGAGAAAAATTCGCTCCGGCGCCGGGGATCGAACCCGGATCCTTGGTTCTACGTACCAAGCGCTCTGACCACTGAGCTACGCCGAATTCAATCCGCAGCACCGGACCGAACCCTCCTCGTTTAATGTTACATCAACATATATGCTAACTTGGAGTCAGGCCACAAAGGGAAATATTAAAGGAGGGTTCGGTCTGGTGCTGTGGATTGATATTATCACCAGAGGCCGGAACTTTGGCAGAATGCCTTTTTAAATGTGTTAAATCTATCTTCATTTTGAAAGTAAATCTGTACGAATTATACCTTTGTGCCCTTTTCTACCTTTTTTAATATAAATGCCAAATTTACAAAATAAATACTTTTTTTTTTGCCTTTATTTGACTATTCATATATTATTTATTAATGTATTATTAAAAATTTCCTGCAGATATATTTAAATTTATTTCTATAACCGCTACAATGAAAGTGACCACCGAATGTATAATATTGTCTTTCAGTCAGTTCATATTCTCTTTGCAACAATCAGTGCTGCCGTACAAAAATGTACATTATCGCCGCTCTCTCATGGTTAACATTCGGCAGTCCACACCTGTGGAGTAACGGTCAGCGCGTCTGGCCGCGAAACAAGTTAGCCCGGGTTCGAATCCCGGTCGGGGCAAGTTACCTGGTTGAGGTTTTTTCCGGGGGTTTCCCTCAACCCAATACGAGCAAATGATGGGTAACTTTCGGTGCTGGACCCCAGACTCATTTCAACGGCATTATCACCTTGATTTCATTCAGACGCTTAATAACCTAGATGTTGATACAGCGTCGTAAAATAACCCAATAAAAAACATTCGGCAGGTCTTTAAGCGGCCTCGTGCATAACATTCGGCAGGTCTTTGAAATTTAATTGCATTATTGTTTTCATTTTCTTATGTCGCCGCTCCAACCAGTCGCCTCAATTTCACTATTGCAACCAATAAGCTGCTTCCATTATTAAATGACACCTACTTGTCTAATTCACGTGGACTAAAACCGAGTTTGCAATGTCTTGTGCTGAGCACGAACATTAAGGTATGTGATTAAAAATTATTATTAAAGAGTTATTATTAAGAGTTAAGAATGTCAACGTACTCGTATATGAAATAATAATAATAATAATAATAATAATAATAATAATAATAATAATAATAATAATAACCATTTATCAATATAACAAACTAGTGCTTATTCTTATCGAGAAAGTAGACGTGACAATGTGACGGTTTAGAGCAGGCCTGCACAAGGTTTGCGCTCTCCGAGCCGGCTCACAGCTCATGAGCGGAATGCAGATATTAGCTGCGCTCTGCATATTAGTGGACTGGAAGAAGGGGTGATCTCGTACAAAATGTACACAAAAGGAAGTACTATTACGAGTGTTTATGAAATGAATTCCCGTTCATTGTTTGCAAAACTATCTTGGACTTATTAATTAATACAGAAATATTTATTTTACACAAATAATAGAAATGTTACACCTACTTAAATGTACAATATCATTGTTATACTTTTATTTATCAGTACATAAAAACGAGGTCTTATGCTGTTTGCAGCTGAAAGGAACAGTAGCCTACTGATCGTAATGATCGTTACAGATGTTCGATGCCTGTCTTTATTAAAGTTGATTATAGAAAACAGTTGTTCACAAATACAAATGTTGAGCCAAACATAGCAGTCATTTTCACAGCCAGCTTGTGTAGTCGTGGATATTATTGCTAATGTTTAGTCTTGTAAAACTCAACTAGGCTAGTAGTATTATTCAAACGATCTTTAGCCCTTAGGCCACATTGAAGATCAGTAAGTTCGAACTGCCGAGGTTATATGAGCACACTAAAATGCAATCGATCTGTCCCGGAATCGAACCCGCAACCTCGGGCATAGAATACCAGCGCTATACCAACTGCGCCAACCAGGCCCACCTGTAACTTATATGGCATTGTTTCAACTGGTGTTGAAGAATTTATTATGATAACTTTAAACTTCTTTCCAATTAAGACAAGATTTTTAGTAGGTTATTTCACGACGCTTTATCAACAGCTTATGTTATTTAGCGTCTGAATGAGAAGAAGGTGATAATGCCGGTGAAATGAGTCCGGGGTCCAACACTGAAAGTTACTCAGCGTTTGCTCATACTGAGTTGAGGGAAAACCCCGGAAAAACTTCAACCAGGTAACTTGACCCGGGCCACCTGGTTTCGCGGTTAGACGCGCTAACCGTTACTCCACAGGTATGGACCTTAAGACAAGATCTTGGAACCTAGAATTAAATTCATTTTGAATTTCAATTAATATTTGCACATAATCGTTTAACATGGCTTCAACACGAGAAGTATCTATCGTTCGAAAGTAAGCCATATTACCTCCCCGAAAATGACTTACGAAAAGTGTAAGTTTACCAATGAAATCCCGTAATTTATTCAACATATCAACACTGAGCTGGCCTTTTCCCTGAAGAGAGATATTAAAATTGTTTAAGATTAATACCTTTAGTATCTTTGGGCCCTATTCATAGACATTCTTAGAGCGGGTTAAATACCTACTTCCGGTGGATGATCAGCGAACTAACGTTTTTCGTATTCATAAACCAGTGTTAGCGATAATACCTGTACTAAGAGGGGTTTGGCCGGATAAATTTTAGCCCCCGTAGGTAGGGTAGTTTAGAGACCGACTAGCTTAGCAAGATGGCTGATTATGATGCAGTGAATGTGAGTTATGTACGTCGAATTCGAGATGTGACACGTAGGAGGAAGACGTACCTACCGAGATTGGACATATTTAGAAAATATGACGTAAAAAGGTAAGAAGTGGCGTTCCTGTAATTCACAATTACCTAGTATTCTACTTACATTTTGGACATTTTTTCTTATGTAGTCGAAATCCCGCACGCTTCCATGTATATTTCTTACTTTTTTACCACAAAAGAAAAAACAAATAGTTTACTGTATTTTAATATCGCCAATAACCTCACAAATAAACAGAAACGATCCAGAATTGCTTGCGTCTAAGCATGACAATTGCCAGTCTGCATATGCGCAGTAGCATTTTCAGCATCGTGTAACAGTTTCCAAAGCTAATATGCCGACTAACGTAGCCACTGATTAATCGGCGTCTCTGAATTAGAGATGGGTAAAAAATAACACAACAGTTATTTTGGAACTGTTCCGGTCTCGGAACTGTTGCAAAAATGAACAGTAGGTCGGAACCTCCTGTTCCGAAATAACAGTGTTCCGACTCCGAGCTGCTCACTTGCCCAGCTGTTGCGGGCTCGCAGTACCGCGTTGCACAAGGTATGTTCCGACTCCGAGATAACAGTCGGAACGTCGGAGCTTAGTATATATGATCTAGGGTTATACTTGGAACTTCGTTGGATGAAGTTGGTACTTGAAACTCTCACGTGGTTGGAGGGGGGCGCATGGAAATTGAAATCCTTGCGGTGGCGCGAACTTTAATATCAACATTTGTAAGACTGGCCAATCATCTGTAATGTTATAGTAAGTATTTAATAATCTGTAATATTCATTCCCGCTTTATGGTTTATTTCACCATTAGTTGACTAATTCTGTTTTATAAACATTCTACAAAGTCATAAAGTACACATACTATTATTAATTCATTGATCAGCTGATTCTATACAAAGGTTAAAGTCGTAAATGGTAATGAGTGGTTTAGTTACAATGTCTGTATGTCGTTTGTTAAGGTTAAGTCTGACAAGCACAAGTTTTTGTGCTATCTTCTCTGTTATCAAAGAACGACAAAAATGTTGTAGCATTATTTGTTGGAAACTACCCATATAAGTACTGATTTGGAGAGCGAGGTTTAATGCGAAGTTTAAATTACACTTTGGTAAAGATGCGATTCCAACATTTTACTAACCCACTGCGGGGTTTCCAGGTTTCAGTACTGCCAATATATATCTTTTTTATTTATGAAATTGTAATATTTATTATTATTATTATTATTATTATTATTATTATTATTATTATTATTATTATTATTATTATTATTATAACTGCATTAAGAAAAGTAAAAATAAAAATTAATGATTTGTTTTTTTTATTATGTAATAGAGAGAAGAGAAATTACATACCATATGTTTTAAATGTTATGTTATTTTTTTTAGTTGGCTACCATGTCTTTATAACTTTATGTACGAAAACAAAGTGTTGTATTCTGTCCTTGTAGTCAACAGCTATTTAATTACTAACATTAAGCTTTTGAGTTCTGTCCGCATGCACAGCAATTTTCCAAAATCGATTCGAATGTGCATTGCAGTGCCATCTATAGATAAGAATGTGTACTATGTCATGCCTATGAGTGCTCCAGTGTGAGCAGCATGGTAAAGTGGGAGGGTACTGTACCGTTCGTTTGAACGACTCAACGACTCCGACTCATCACCACTGGTGACTGTTATTTCGGAACTGTTATTTGGAACATAGTATTTTTTCGGAACCGGAACAGTCGGAACTGTTCCGGGAAAAGAACAACTTCGCCCATCACTACTCTGAATCCTGTAAAAGTAACCTGGCTATAACCGGGGCTAGTTTAGAACGCTCGTAGCATGGGCTAGCGGGATGTCCATGAATAGGACCCTAAATGTCTGGACTCGTAATGACTCATTATGTTACGTTTCTTTCTACCTTTCAAAATGTTGTGGCAGATAAAGCACTGAGTATTTACTCCAGCAGCTATGAAAAAATAAGCATTTTCCCATGCAACATTGAAAGAATTTGCCTGATCACTACTATTCCTTCTTTTAGATTCCTCCATACTGTACTGTAGCAGTAGGTAAGCAACGTGAAACAGTTACTGAGAATACGCACTGCACTGCACTAGATAGCTGAGTGGTCGTTTCCCTCTCCTCTACCTATAGCAGGTCTATGTCATTCTGACGTATCTTCCTCTCCGATTCGGCGAGCGGTAAACACAGCTCTCCCCGCTCGGAAAGAGCGCGCGCGCTCGTTGAGCGCTGTTTGTGCAGGTATGGTTTAGAATGAAACCTACAGAGCAACAATCAGTCGGCAAAATTATGTTTTAAAAGCACACCGCACGTTATTGTATGATCCAGACGTGTTAACCATGAGGCCGCGGTAAGCGGTTTAATTATCGCTTGTGTTTTTTTGACAAGGCAACAATGAGTACGGGTCTAACGTTATTTTTAACGGTTATTCTTCTTTCAGTTTCATTAGAGTTGAGCTTAAACGATATTTCCAAGTATCTGTGACAACTGTGACTGTGACAATTAAATATCTGTGACTTTTATCTGTGATTTTGTCACACCGATCGATAAGTGAGCACAATATGTATGAAATACACCGATATTTTGTCACACCGATAAAAATTAACAGGAAATATTGAAGAGCAGTGCAATGTGAATACGATTTCTCTATACACGCCACACATCAGTGGTGTATATGGGAAAATCCAACAAATAAATTATGTACTTGTAATTGTACCATTAACAAATAAATACTAATCTAACTCAACAGTAACATGTAAAAAGTTAACTTCATATACCAAGAGGTTATATCGTAGTTGATTGTAGATATGGAATCAGTTGATAATTTTTAATGTAGTTGGGTATGGAGAAATTGAGGTTATGTGATTATCCTAATCGTTTAAAAAATTGATCCTTTTTATTGTATATAATATAATGGATAAATTATTTTAAGTCGTGCATTAACATTATATTATTGAGTCAGAATAAAAATTAACGAAACGTCAGTAGCCTATTCGGAAAAACAATGGAAAATAGTTACAAAACAAAACAGTTGTTCAGACAGGATTTTACACAAGATAAAGTATTGGTAACCAATGGTATTATTATTTAAATCGTGTAATTACAATATCATTTACAATAAGATGGTGAAACTAGCGCTGAAGTAGTTTCGGCGATTTCGGATGTGAAAATCGTTGCATTTATAAGGATTTTTTTTTTGTGGAGAGACAGTTCCTCGGGTTAAACTAGCGCTGAGGTAGTTTAGGTGATTTCGGAAGTGAAAATCGTTGAATTTGATTTTTTGTAGATATGCAGTTGATCGTATATCCAAGACATAACAAAGCCTAAACTAACCAAACCTAACCTGTCACAGATTCCTATATGCAAGGTGTATATGCGGAGTACGAAGGGAACTACCTCAACGCTAGTTTAGTCGTTGATCGTATATGTCTAGGCATAATAAAAGCTTAAACCAACTAAATCTGATCTGTCACAGATTCGTATATGCAAGGTGTATAAGGGGAATACGAAGGAAACTACCTCAAGGTTAGTTTAGCGAAATAAGTTGCCCATCATATTAGCCAGTTTTGTCTCGTTCGGTTTTAATTGAGTGGAAAATACTTATAAATTAATATAAATTCACAGTAATATGAAAATGTGAAGATCTCGGGGGAATACATAAAATATTTATAAAACATATATACAGACTGAAATATGAAAACAAAATGTCAGATTCATGATTATATTATTATAATTCCGCTAATAACTTTGCAACACATAATTAAAAAAAATAATATTGAACACAATATCACGAAAAAATAATCAAATACCACCGCCCGATTGCTGTTATTGTATCATGCGCATGCGCAAACCCACGACGTAGAGGAGAAAATATCAGTCACAGACGTTGCAACGGTGACAGAGTACTGAATACGGAGCAGATTTCGATAGCGATATTTTGTCACAGATATTTCGCGTCATCAGTCACAGGTTTATCTGTGACAAAAAAATACCTGTGACAAAATATCGGTTTGTGAAATATCAGCCATCTCTAGTTTTCATTACGACGTTGTTGTAGCTAGCTAAATATTTAATATCGCAGCATATCAGTACAACCAAACACAAAAATTCACTTTCCAAGGCTATTGGGAAGAAAATTTCTTTGCTTCCAACAGTAATAGCAACATCGAGTCGAAAATCTCAATTTGCATTTGACGCCATATTGCTCAACCTGATTGGATGGAAAACGATCAAATGACATACCAGGATGTCCTTTCACTGGATGCTGCTGCAATTTAGCAGATTTTTTGGTTAACTAACTCACAATAGCGGGGTGGCCATAACAGGAGCACACCCACCTTATCATATTATCAAAGTTACATTTGTCGCTGGTATAATTTCGTGGTAAATTTGAAAAGAAATATCACGAAATTAGACAAGTTTGTCCTACCTTGTTGTAACACGGCTGTATTAAAATACGAAATAAAAAAGAAAAATTAAACTAACCATTACAATCGAAGAATTGAAATATTTAACTTGTAATTGTAAAGGAGTGTCGACATTAGAAAGCTTCAGTATCATACCAACTATTGGACAACAGGACTGTTCCTTGGGTCGGCTGTAATTCTCCTAATTTAAGCCACAATTAAAGGCTGGCACGGGATCAGTCCCGCTGCAGATAAGCGTTTGTTATACTTAGACAGTCGATAAGATCCTCGCGTGTGGCCAACCATTGACGTCACCACAAAGTGGTTAAGTGGGGGCTCCTGATTGCTCTTCTCGTCGCGTGACCCGGGTTCGTGCCTCATCGACCCCAATCCACAACAGCGTATAGGGACACGTGTGAACACACGCAGATTCTCATCCATACTACAGAGGGCTGGGTTCATCCCTCCCCGTCAGCGCAATTGTGAAAATAATTACAATTTCTACTGTCGATGTTGAGAACAACTAGGACTTCTACGTATAAAGGACACATAAGAAAAACTGATGTTCCCAGGAAGTCACGTTTTAAGTTTTGTTATGATTATTGTAATTAGGAAAATATATTTAATAATAATAAGCGTGCACTACTCTAAGAGAAATTTTATCAACTAACTGAATAAATAATAAATAGGTGTCTTGTGCTTTTTAATAAGTTTGTTTATTATGTTATGCAGAACTACATATGTTGGTATTATTATGAAACTACACTTCTGAGAAGATTAGTATTTAATATTATTGTGACAGCGACGTGAGATTCGAACTCACGACCAGCGTCCCGCAAGAGAGAAAATCGCGCGGAGCACTTTGGAATGGCGCGCGGCTGAGAGGGGAAAGGGCCAACGCGGCGAGAGAGTGGAGAGAGTTTGCGCGCGCATCTTCTGCTTGCCTAGAGAGGCCGAGAAATCCGTCGAAATGGAAGACTCGCGAATTCGAACTTTCGAGGCTACGTCGCTGTGGTTATAAATTACGGTCGCGAAGGAACGACAGCAGTTTTTCAGTTGATTAGTCAGCTAGTCAGTGAGAAAGCCAGAGCAAGCAAGCCAGTCTTGTGTACCGGAGTTCGACTCGAGTGTGCGTCCGCATCTGCGTCAGCATCCGAAGGCCTGAGTTCGAGTGCAGTGGACCGCAGTTGGAGGGACCTGAGTTTGAGTACAGTGAACTGTCTCTGGAGGTCTGTGGTTCGAGATACTGTGAACTCGAGTGACTGAGCTAGAAGAACTGTGAACTGAGAACTGATAGTTCTGATTTGTAAATAGTGCTTTGTAAATATTAGTTAAGATTAACAGTTCATTGTTGTTCGTACTAGTCCAAGTAAATTGTCATTGTCGTCGGTGGTGTGCTATAACGAATACTGTGTTAAGTGAAAATCCAATTGTTGACAAGCGCGTTTAAGGCGAATTGTAGAAAGGAATTATTGTTGTGGCGAATAAATTACATTGTTGTTACTAATAAAATTCACATTATTTATATGAATTCATCATATCTGTGGTCATTGTACAAAAATAAAATTACATATTGTGATTATATTAACGAAAACAATGGAAGCATTTATGATTTGAGGCTTTCTCGGCGTTGGTTCGCTAATATATGTTTTCGCGGGATATCAGCCGCGTTAAGATTTTGGAATGCTCCAAGCTTTCGACTTCTATCTCTGCAGCCATCTTCAGGGAAGTGATGTCCGAACAGAAAGTCGAAAGGTAATATAGATGTTAGGCTATCTCAGGTGAAACGGGATTGGTTGGCGGATCGGCCAATCCGGGACCGGGAACTGTCATTCCTCGTAAGCTCCGCCCCTCCCGGGATTCCTGTGTGAAGTTTGGCGGGCGGCGAGCCCTGTTCCGCCGGTTGGAATCGGTTGCCGTCCTCGGTCCGTGATCTTCATGACCTTGATTGTAAGAGGGCCTAAGTTGGTCCAAGGCCGGTGTCCATGCCTGACTGAGCTGGAGTCCACTGTCTCTGTTAAAGTTGTTTCTCTCCAGCTTGATCTCTATGGCCTCCTTGATTGTACGATCCCAGTAGTGGCTTGATTTGTTAATGACCTTGGTGTGGTCAAATAGTATTTTATGCTCCTTTTCTATGCTGTGTTACGCCACTGCAGATTTTTCCGGGTAATACAGCCTCAGGTTCCTCTTATGCTCTTTGATTCTGTCTTCAAAGAGCATAAGAGGAACCTGAGGCTCTATTACCCGGAAAAATCTGCATCCCCTTCAAAATTTTCTAGAGCTCCTTCAGTGGAGCAGCGTAACCCGGAGTGAGACTAGTGGCCAACAGGCTTGGAGCTCACATACTTAGTTTTGTACAGCCCCCAATCCCTTGCAAGGACGCGTTTTGCGTACCTTTTAAATTTGTCCTCCCAATTCTCTTTCGATTTTTCGATTTTTTTCGTTCGGACATCACTTCCCTGAAGTTGGCTGCAGAGATAGCAGTCGAAAGCTTGGAGCATTCCAAAATCTTAACTCGGCTGATATCCCGCGAAAATATATTAGCGAATGGAAGCATTCTTACGAAAGTTGTCGGCCTATTTGGCGCAGTCGGTAGAGTGATGGCCTTATAGATTATTCCAATCCACTCTGTCAAAAGCCTTTTCTAAGTCCACATAAACTACATACACTTCTTTATTCTTCTCTAGGTATCTTACGCCGATTGTCCGTAGCAGTCCAATTGCATCTCTCGTACCTTTTCCCTTCCTGAAGCCCAACTGCTCTTCTTCCAACTGTTCTTCCATCTTGGAATATAAACGTCGATTCAGTATTCGCAAGAGAATCTTCGCCGAGTGCGATATCAGGCTGATAGTCCTGAACTCCTTACATTTCTTGGCATTATTTTTCTTCGGTATTGGAATCAACACTGTCTCCGTAAAACCTTCAGGCCATTCGCCTTTCTCATACATTTCGTTGCGTAATGATAGAATTTGCTTCTTGTCTTCAACCAAGCATTTCACTCATTCAATGGGGATTCCATCAACTCCTGTTGCTTTCCCATTCTTCATTTCCTATATAATATATATGTAATATAATTCCCATATAATAATAATAATAATAATAATCATCATCATCATATTATTATTATTATTATCATCATCATTATTAAATGCTTTCCCTAAACAGGGATTGCCTGGAAGACAAAACTACCTTTTAAAAATAAAATTTGAATAGTAGGCCTACATATTACACGAGTATTTTTGTTATGAATAATAAACCGATGCAAGAAAGAGAAAGAAAAAATACAAACAATGTCAATAAACCGATGCAAGAAAGAGAAAGAAAAAATACAAACAATGTCTTATCTTGTGTGATTTCTATTTCAAAACGTGATAACTTATTACGGCACAACACCATTGCAGTCAGATAGGGTTTTGCATTTCCAATTACTTTTTTTTATCATATTTCTTATCAAGTCAAAGTTTATGTCCCATTTTGAAAACGAGTGACGTCTGATAGGGAATAATGAGTAACGGTCACATTCAGTGTTTTGACAATCAGGCAGAAATTTTCATGACTGTTTGGTTTTTGTTTTGTTCTCCAGCTGCATCTGAAAGAAGAATCACAGTGGACATATGTTTATACTTTCCAATTATTTCTTAACACAATCAAGAAAAGACACAACAAAGTTGGGATGTTTTTTCCCCTCTGTTTCCATAAAACAAGAGCAATAGCTGGTATCATCATTGAACACATGGTCATTAAGACAGAAATGTTTGTACACGTAACCTATGTATAGAGTGGCTGAATAAACAGATTAATGACCATTAATATTGAAGATATCCAATCAAAATTTTTACACAGTATACTTCATACAAAGGAGAATGTAATACAGAAGTCTCCTTAAAAGGAGCACATGAGCTTATGTGTTCGTTTTACGTAGAAATCCTCAATTGTTCACTGTTTTCTTGCAGTATTGAGGTCTCCCTATTTCTGTAATCTGTCGGACTCCTAGCAACAAGAGAAGGTTGCGATTCTCTGCAGTCTGTAAGATTTACGGAAGACCACGTGACTGCAATGAAGATTTCCTCACAGTATGTAGCTTTTTCCAGTCTTTTCACGTTATGTACGAAGTTCACCGCAAAAATTTCTTGCAAGTATCTATGGAACCGAATGCACTTTATGAATATTTTACCCTGCCAGTCCACAAGTTTCATTCCTCTGTTACATGCATCCAGTTCAGTTACAATGGAGGTTCATTTTAAGGAGTGATGCACAACAGATGGGAATAGAGAGTATATTCTGCTCATTAACATTAATTCATTTTTAAAGGAATTTTATAGCAAATAGTCAATGTGAGAACTACGAGGGTGTGAGTTGTATGTATGTGTGACAGTTTTAATTGGTTTTCTTAACGACACTATAATATCAACTACTAGGTAATTTAGAGTCGATTACATTGGTCATAGTGAGATGGTATTTGGTGAGAAGAGTCAGAGAATTCGTCACTGGATTACATGAGATTCGTCTTACAGTTGGGGAAAACTTCTGAAAAAACCCCAACAGATAATCGGTTCAATCGCAGCCTCAGCTCAGTAGCCTGAGCTACGCTAGAGGTCCCTTGTCACTGTTACAGGAAGTTGTATAAAGGAGACGGAAAATGTGCTACCTGCCTAAGGTTTTTCCGTGGTTTTCCTAAGGCGCTAAGACAAATGTCGGGATGAGCCCTAAAAGAAATGGGCCACGGACCTGCACTCATATCCCCATGAATCTCCCTAATTAACTCTAAATTAATTAACAATTACATCTCTCCCCCCTCTTCGCAATTGAGCCATCATATAGCCAAATGGCTGGTCTCGGAATTGAGACAAATCAAGAAGGCTCATGAAAACAATCACCTCCTACATAATAGCCAAATTGGCTAGTCTCTTATATGAGACAACTCATCCTGCCTAAGGTATTCCGTGGTTTTCCTAAGGCGTAAGACAAATGTCGGGATGAGCCCTATAAGAAATGGGCCACGGACCTGCACTCATATCCCCATGAATCTCCCTAATTAACTCTAAATTAATTAACAATTACATCTCTCCCCCCTCTTCGCAATTGAGCCATCATATAGCCAAATGACTGGTCTCGGAATTGAGACAAATAAACAAGGCTCATGACAACAATCACCTCCTACATAATAACCAAATTGGCTAGTCTCTTATATGAGACAACTCATCCTGCCTAAGGTATTCCGTGGTTTTCCTAAGGCGCTAAGACAAATGTCGGGATGAGCCCTATAAGAAATGGGCCACGGACCTATATGCCCTTCCCCATATATATTCCCCTTTATTATTAACGACGTATTCCCTAGTTCAGAACATATATAAATTGTCTATTAAATATAGGAGGTCACTCAGTTAGTCGCAATTGAAAGGACAGGGACCTCTCAAATTGCAGATTTAGATTTCACGGCGCTTCTTCCGACGGCCTTCACATGCTTTGTCATCGAACAACAGATGACAGCGTCTTGCCATCCTAACGGCAAACACCAGCCAGCTCTTCCTCTTCCCGTTCCGTGATCACTTGATCCAATCTCAGTCCCCCTCGCGTATGTGGTACCTAAGAGGTTACGTCCAATTTCGGCTTCCCCTTCAAAATTTTCTAGAGTTCCTTCAGTGGAGCAGCGTAACCCGGAGTGAGACTAGTGGCCAACAGGCTTGGAGCTCACATATTTAGTTTTGTACAGCCCCCAACCCCTTGCAAGGACGCGTTTTGCGTACCTTTTAAAATTGTTCCTCCCAATTCTCTTTCGATTTTTCGCTACCATTTTGCGGTGGTGAATGAGAGGGAATATATCTTGTGAATTTCCTAGAGCCTGTCTGTATTAAATGTTATCCTTTGATGAAAGTTTAGTAATAGAAAGTTAGTTGAAAATGTTGGCCTGCATTCCAACGGAATTCGATCCCGTGTGATTATTATTATTATTATTATTATTATTATTATTATTATTATTATTATTATTATTATTATTATGCGGATGACGTGAATATGTTAGGAGAAAATCCACAAATTATTAGGGAAAACACGGGAACTTTACTTAAAGTAAGTAAAGAGATAGGTTTGGAAGTAAATCCCGAAAAGACAAAGTAGTAGTAGTAGTAGGTTTGTTTTGCCTGGCAGAGTTAAGGCCATGAGGCCTTCTCTTCCACTCAACCAGGTTTCAATAATATACATGAGATACAAATTTGATTAAAAAACAACACAAAATAAAATACTTTAGAAATTACATAAAATATAGCAGGAACTTACAATAGACAAGATCAGTTACATAATATAAAATTACAAATAGTCAAGATCAGTTACATAATATAAAATTACAAATAGTCAAGATCAGTTACATAATATATAAAATAAAGTAGAAAATTACACATAATCAAAATCAATTACATAACATAAGGGGAATACACACACGCACAATTTATAAGACCTAAAATGCCCGTGACAAATTGGACGATTAATTTACATGAGATATATTATTCAGTTAATATAGCAATTGGAGAATACATATGGGTGACAAGACATAAATGTTGATTAGCAAAGTCCTACTAAATGGAATACAAATACAAATAATTAAGTAATATATCAAGATAATAAAAAAAAAGAAGAAGAGAGAGGAGAAAAAAATAACAACTTGGTCATTTAAGACTATTTAGAAACTTCCGCAAGAGTCTAGTTCTGTTCATTAAAGACATTTCTAAGTAGAGTGTACTTAAAAGTACTTAAGTAGGCCTATATGATGATTTTTGTCTCGTGACGAGAATATTGTACGAAATGGAAATATAAAAACTGGAAATTTATCTTTTGAAGAGGTGGAAAAATTCAAATAACTGGGAGCAACAGTAACTAATGTAAAAGATACTCGGGAGGAAATCAAACACACAATAAATATGGGAAATGCCTGTTATTATTCGGTTGAGAAGCTTTTATCATCCAGTCTGCTGCCAAAAAATCTGAAAGTTAGAATTTATAAAACAGTTATATTACCGGTTGTTCTGTATGGTTGTGAAACTTGGACTCTCACTTTGAGAGAGGAACATAGATTAAGGGTGTTTGAGAATAAGGTGCTTAGGAAAATATTTGGGGCTAAGAGGGATGAAGTTACAGGAGAATGGAGAAAGTTACACAACACAGAACTGCAAGCATTGTATTTTTCACCTGACATAATTAGGAACATTAAATCCAGATGTTTGAGATGGGCAGGGCATGTAGCACGTATGGGCGAATCCAGAAATGCATATAGAGTGTTAGTAGGAAGGCTGGAGGGAAAAAGACCTTTGGGGAGGCCGAGACGTAGATGGGAAGATAATATTAAAATGGATTTGAGGAAGGTGGGATACGATGATAGAGACTGGATTAATCTTGCTCAGGATAGGAAGCAATGGCGGGCTTATGTGAGGGCGGCAATGAACCTCCGGGTTCCTTAAAAGCCATAAGTAATTATTATTATTATTATTATTATTATTATTATTATTATTATTATTATTACAGATATTAAATTCAATGAAAGCCGGAAGCAAGTTGTAAACTTAGGAACCTACTATCACAGAAATTAAATAAAACATAAATCTAATCGACATGATTATCGTACTCGAAGACAAAAGTCTAGTTTCCCGTTAATTGGAGCTACATGTCATAGAAGTGCAGCACTTAAACATGGTGCTGGTTTCGGCCCAAGACTTTATAATAAAACTGCAAACCATTTTCCAAGTTTGATATATTTTAAAACTGTACCTTTTAAAAAGAAATTTATAAAATTATTCACGATACATAATACTAACAAATGAGTGTATTTTTTAATTTTTTTATTTCTGTCGACTATATTCATGTTTTTATTGAATATCACTGGCTTATGTGTGATTGTCAATATATATTAAACGTGTTTTTCTCTCTTTGTCTATTTCTTCTTTATTTTTTGTTCTTATGTATTATTTATCGGTTTGAATTAAGTTAATTACTGTATTTAGTAAATTTTATGTTATATGACGGAATTTTCTCGTTACAAAATATCCAGAACGGTTCCGAGGTTCACTCAGCCTCCTATCAATTTGAGTACCGAGTCCTTCCCGGGATAAAAAGATGATCAGAGCGTGGTCCGACCAAATCACCTCAGTCTACAGCAGGAGGAGGTAATGAGGGGAAATCACTTTGCGAATTCAGCTTTACATTTCTGATCTAGAGACAAGGTGAAGAAATTATTAAATAAGTATATAATAAATTTCAATCTTAAGACATATCAATTTGCAAATGTTTATTTGCTATTTAATAACAACATATGAACGTTTTCGCCGTTTAGGGCTTCTTCAGATATAACAAAAAACATGTAATCTGGACCTATAATAGTAAATTATGCAAATGACAAGGAGTAGAGAACAATATATGTAATGCATGAGATTCATGAGCTTTATGTAAAATATGACATAATACAGGATGAATATTGAGATGATCTTTGGATTTTAAAATTAAACTGGACGAACATTTTTACATATAGCTCATGTTACAATTAAATATACAATGATTAAAATTTGTCAATGATGTTAAAATTTAAATTTATAATGATAATAAAATGTTTTAGAGTAATCATAGCTGAGAATTGTCGTAAGTTACAAGATTGCGTAGCTGATGTTCGTGTGTTTTGTAATTGTTTCATCTGAAAATTGAGACGGAGAAATAATAATAAATGCAAAAGTATAAACGAGTTATTATATAGAGACGCAGATAATTATATTATAAAAGTACTTACTAAAAAACGTTCATTAATGAACTAATGTTGTTTATGTTAAATAATAATTGCTATTAGGTGTAATTAGAGTTGTTGAGATATTTGCTCGTTGAGTATGAATGTAGTGGAATGTACGAAGATTTCGTAATTACGAAATCTTCATACTCAACGAGCAAGTATCTCAACAAATCTAATTACACCTAATAGCAATTAATTTTTTATATATTTTAGATCATATCACATGACTTGCAGTGATTTAAATCGGCAAATACAGCCAACACATGTTCAAAGTGATTTAAACTTTTAAAGTGTTTATACAAAGTGTTCACATTTCAATAACTACGCTAATAGTGGTTACAATTCTTCAACAGTTTTAATTTTTTATATATTTTAGATCATATCACATGACTTGCAGTGATTTAAATCGGCAAATACAGCCAACACATGTTCAAAGTGATTTAAACTTTTAAAGTGTTTATACAAAGTGTTCACATTTCAATAACTACGCTAATAGTGGTTACAATTCTTAAACAGTTTTATTTCATATTTTAGATCATATCATATGACTCGCAGTGATTCAATCTAACATAGCATGTATATCATAGATCAACCTAAGTCAAGTCCAAGCAATCACACCAATATGACCCGAAAATTACCACATTAAGTTCCATCTAATAGGCAAGGTTTTCATCATATCACTCTAACATTTCACATCTGAAGATGATACACATGTATCGAAAACGTTAATGAAAATTTATTTATTTTATGATAAGCAAAGACGGTTTTGTACACATATAATTATAGTCAAACATTAATAGCTTATCGGCAAACTTCAACATGAAATTGTTAAACACGATGTGTTCAACTTTCAGCCATTTCTTTATTTATTCCAGAGGCCTGGCTCGAAACCTTGCAGAGCGAGGGTGATTGTACGAGTGTTGATGGAATGATGATGACAATTTGAGGAGAAACGAAACACAAATTCTATCATGAGATAGGGAACTCATGGCTACCAACGTAAAATATCTATGATATATGGCATTAAAATAGGCTAATTACAATTCTGTAGTCATAAATCATTAGCAAAGCGAAATATGGTTACAATTTGTTTTAGAATGACTTTACGCTCTGTTACTGATCGAGAGACTTATGTTTACTAATAACTCATCAACAGAGTTTTCATAATTTAGCTTTACAATCCGCAAAATTTATTGCGCGCCACTGCATTAGTGTAACAATCGGAAGTCATTTTTAGCAATATTGTTGCGGTTCCACCTTTCCCTAGTATTGCGAGATATCTATCAGAATTGTTGGCTGAGAATTTATTCGTGATTCGCCAGAACTATTTGACAGGTTAGGGGAACCTTATCTGCGTCGATATTGTATCTGTATGGCCGCGCGAAGGACGCCAGTTTCAGCAATATCAGTAAAAACTGTGCAATTTAATTTAATTTAATTTCCCTTTCACTGTATCATCACGAAATGGAACTATAAAAATTTGAGATTTATCCTTCGGAGAGGTGGAAAAATTCAAATATCTTGGAGCAACAGTAACAAATATAAATGACACTCGGGAGGAAATTAAACGCAGAATAAATATGGGAAATGCTCGTTATTATTCAGTTGAGAAGCTTTTGTCATCTAGTCCGCTGTCAAAAAAATCTAAAAGTTAGAATTTACAAAACAGTTATATTACCGGTTGTTCTGTATGGTTGTGAAACTTGGACTCTCACTTTGAGAGAGGAACAGAGATTAAGGGTGTTTGAGAATAAGGTTCTTAGGAAAATATTTGGGGCTAAGAGGGATGAAGTTACAGGAGAAAGGAGAAAGGAGAAAGTTACACAACAAAGAACTGCACGCATTGTATTCTTCACCTAACATAATTAGGAACAGTTATATTACGGGTTGTTCTTCATGGTTGTGAAACTTGGATTCTCACTTTGAGAGAGGAACAGAGATTAAGGGTATTTGAGAATAAGGTTCTTAGGAAAATATTTGGAGCTAAGAGGGATGAAGTTACAGGAGAATGGAGAAAGTTACACAACGCAGAGTTGCACGCATTGTATTCTTCACTTGACATAATTAGGAACATTAAATCCAGACGTCTGAGATGGACAGGGCATGTAGCACGTATGGGCGAATCCAGAAATGCGTATGGAGTGTTAGTTGCGAGCCCGGAGGGAAAAAGAGTTTTGGGGAGGCCGAGACTAGATGGGAATATGATATTAAAATTGATTTGAGGGAGGTGGGATATGATGGTAGAGACTGGATTAATCTTGCTCAGGATAGGGACCAATGGCGGGCTTATGTGAGGTCGTCAATGAACCTCCGGGTTCCTTAAAAGCCAGTAAGTAAGTAAGTGAGTGAGTGAGTAAGTAAGTAAGAGTTGTAAATAAAATAATATGTTGAAACAGAAGTAAGCTACAGGGACATCATTTTATTTTTACTTCAATTTTTATTGTACCTGAGTTTTGGAATGTACTTCACTCCCACCCCTTCTACTAGTAAACTTCCAACCGTTCACGACACAGAGCCGAGGGCGCATAAGCAGTACTGAGTTAGCGAGTACAGTACTTTCCAGAAATATGTTCGCGTTTTCCAGTGACGAAAGAGCTTTCAATATTGAATGACATTTTTGCACAGGTACTGTCGTCCGTTTGCCTACATCGTATCCCAGTTTCCCCCACCTGCTTCTGTTCGCCCCTCTGTAAAGTCTAGTAGCTGGGCTGTCTTAGCTCTTTTCTGAAAAATTTCTCTTAGGAATTGGACGTCTACGTAATATTATACAACTGTTTAAAAAAACTTAAATAAAAGGGCCTCGTTAAGTAATTAACTGTCACGTGACCCCCCCCCCCTTCTACGACCTTGCGACAAAACCACTTGAACGGACAGTAGATAGCATTTCTGAGTAATTTTATCTTTCGGATCGGGCAGAAGTGAAGAATGAATTTACAGTACATAAGGCACTCTTTTATAGAGTAGGTACTGAATTATTTCAACATGAGTTACTCGTACGAAGGACGAAACTGGTAATTGGAATTAGGTACAATAGTCTATAGTGTGATAATATGCACAAAAGAACTGAAGCCTGTATCGAAATGAATGGCCAGCATTTTCAAAAATGTGTTTAAATATCCATATTATGATTATTTTTTAATTTAACTTCATTCTCTATATTGTACGCTAATGTGCTGTAACAGTACAATATTCACTGCATAATTAATACGTCCGAATGGATAGCTCAATTCGCGAGTAAAAACACTAAGTGTTAACACATTACTGTATTTTGATTAAACAAAAATCTAAAGAAAATTATCAAACTCAAAATTGCGATATTTCCTAGTTTACATAAATGGATGAACTACTTTTCTTCCCTCCTATACCTAGTAAAGTGATTTGTATTTTACGCCATTATCATCGAACTCCAGTCGTGGAAGGGGGAGCAAACGGTGTTTCCTGTTTCAATCGTTAATAGAAAGGTACAGCCAGGTTAATATTAAAAATGTTAGTAAAAATAAAATGATGTCCCTGTACATTTCCATAATATTATAATCTCGGGATCTGGAAGTGATGTGTTAATATCAAACACCGACGGTGCTCCCTGGAAATGGAGTAACTTTACCTCCCCTAGTTAGGATCTCGTATTTTGTGGTTGTGAGGAGCAGATGAAGTGCTCGACTGTCCGTTTCACGCCCCAGGCTAAATTAGTCCACGGTCTAAAGTTGGATTCGCGGCGTGGGGGTCGGAACCGGCGGCCTTCAGCATACATGACACGTGCTTGCAGCTCTATTGTTCGCCTCTGGCCTCGCGCACTGCGGGAATAGTGATGAATTCCGCTACTCCCCCCACCCCATCTCCAGCACCCAGCGCTTTGTTCACGACTTACTCTTCTGCTAGCCCACTTTCACTTGATGGTGTGCACGCAAAGTTGTCAGATCGTACATGGAGAGAATAGGAAATTTCCAGTCTTCGAGGAAATGTAATTAACCGGACCTTATATATACAGAAAGTTAGAAAAAATTTGTAATTTTAAATAGGTGAACTAATATCAAGCAATGATTAAAAGTAATATGCATATGTTGAGGAAAAGTTTGAAAAAGCGAAAAGTACCTAATTTCATTGTGTATGAGGTTTCCGATAAGCAAGTTATAATCTTAAGTATATTAAATAAATTAAAACAGTCTGTGCGTATCTAGTATTACATTTATAGCATTAACGTTTTCAGTACGTGTGTACCATTTTCAAATGCCAATGCCTGTTACATTTAAATAGGTCTACATTACTGTGGAATTGGAACATTCATGAACATTATGGATGTTGTTGATAAAACTACTTAAAACACAACTTGAATAAAATGTAGTAATATCATCGAAATGATCACGTGAACTATTGTTAACATATGTACTTTAAATTTTATTCAAGTTGTGTTTTAAGTAGTTTTATCAACAACATCCATAATGTTCACGAATGTTCCAATTCCACAGTTATGTAGACCTATTTAAATGTAACAGGCATTCGCATTTGAAAATGGTACACACGTACTGAAAACGTTAATGCCATCGTCTACTATATACAGTCGCGAAGCTCAATATGTAGTAAAAATGCAAACATGGGTAGTTGCCCACCACTAGGATCGCTACTATCGCCTCATCATCACAGATCTCTCCTAGCAGACGATAAAATATGTTACACTTTCGTTGTCGGGTTCTTTCGGAAAAATTAACACCTTCCTTCCGTTATTGAAATATTAAATGGATAAAGTTCATTTATTATTTTAATGAAGTATATTAAATTCCACCATAAACTCGAAGATACCTGCAAGAATTAGGCTAATATTATTTCTGTTTGTGCAAAACGAACTGAAATTTACTATAATCGCTTCACTCATTCAAGATTATAGCGATAATGAACTATGAAACCAATAAATATTAATTTGCATTTCCCTTTACAACAATAATAATGGAAATATGAATTAATGGGAGTAACTTACATGTACCGGTACTTGTAGTGTAGGCTTACGTAGTTAAAGTGGGATGAGGTTAAGCAATAATAATCACACCAGAATTGGAAATAAAACGTGATCAATAAATTTTATTGTAACAGACTTACTTTTTCTACGTCTGTAGTAAAGTAAAAAATAAAAATAGCAACAAACTTAACAGCTATAATTAAAAACATGTCCTTTGAAAAAAAAAGTAGGCCTAAGTTGTCTGAAAATGTACAATTATTCAAGGAATCAGCTGATACAGATGTAGAATTAATCCAAAGCTTTTGTTTCTCAGCTGCAGGTAATAACAGAACAGGTTTATGTGAAACATCAAATAAAGCTCGAACTGCATTCCAGATTAATTTATTTTTGTTTTCATTCATAAATTGTGTGTTTTCGAAATGAAGAGAGCAAAACTTTATATTATTATAAAGATATGCTTCATTCTTTGTCATTAGATCTTCCCTGCTGCTGTTTATTAACCACTTTTTGCACCTAGAAGTAAAATAAGAAATAGTTGTTAGGATTTTTCTTCACAAGCATCAATGCGAAATACGCAACGACCTAGTACTCGATGGAAATACGACACAGTCGACTCTAAATCCAAAGTCGACAGTGGACAGTCCTTTGTTTCTAGTTGCTAACCGCTTGGAGCGCTTTATCGCGAGATTTGCAAAAAAAATCACCTCAAGCTTCGCGACTGTATATAGTACACTGTGTTAATGCTATAAATGTAATACTAGATAAGCATAGACTGTTTTAATTTATTCAATATACTTAAGAAAAGTGTCTAGTTGAGCTTTTTTAATTTCTGAGAATTGAAAGAAAACATACCGCTCCTGTATCGTACATTATTTTGTGCGAAGATCGTTTATTACATAACTGAAAGAGGAATTTCTAATTAGTTGCAATGAAATCTTCATCTTGGTTTCTGTTCAATGACGGCAAATTTGCAAAACAAAAATTTCTATCTTCAACATTGTTGCTTTAAAATGTTTTCTGTGTTTACTATACTACAGCACGCCGTGATATACGTCTGTCTTTTTTTTCCCCCAGTCTATAAATGCGAACTTAAAACAAACGGTAAGGTTATGTAATGATTTATTTTTCCATTTTAATATTTTAACAATATTATTTATATAACATATTGCAGTAATAACATCGGCAAGTTTAATTTTGCCGGTCTTGTTGATTTTTTCACGGCTTCCTTAATGTTACTTGCATCACGAATGTAGTAACTTTAGTGGAGTTGTAGAGTTTAGTTACTTTTTTTGCAAATAATTTAAAAACAATAATTAACAGTGCAATTTAGGTGAAATTGCAGTGGTAAGTTTCCAATTTATAATTATTACTATAATGAAAGTCTCTAAAAATAATATGTTAAAAGCCTAAAGCAGTAAAATCAATATGTCACTTAAGCGGTAAGAAGAGGGAAATTGTTATGTGTGTTAAGTTGGGAATACTGAATGTGGAATTTTAGACTTTCCGTGGATTGGTTTTGTGCGGAAACCAAGCAAATACGCACGATCTCGCATAAAAGTATTTGGCATAAAAAACCATTCAGAGGGAGTAGTTTCATTATTATGGAAGCAAATAACTTTCAGAATGTCTGGTATTCTTCATTGAAAATAAATCTGAAAAATGTTTATTTGAACGTCTAATGAACTTAGTTTGCAGCATTTGCTGCACAAGCCATTAATAGCATTTATTAAGAAATGAATCAGAAAGTGAAGGTTAGAATTGCAAAACACCTTTACGACAACCACTTTCGTGACGAGCTTCTTTCGCTGATTGCAGCTTCAGGAAGGTGCTATATGTGCCTATGTAAATGTGATTTTTTTGGGGCGACTTCTTCACTCAATTATAATTGAGGGGTTTAATGGAAAAGGGGCTAATGCCACAAAAACTAAATTTTGTAGGAGAAGCATTTATTCCGCTGAGATTCTCTCTCTTCAAGTGAAGAACAGGCGTTTATGAATGTTTATCATGTCTGGTAGACACATGTCACAGGACTAGAAGTTCATAAAAAGCTCCTAGATGGCAAGATCTGTCAGATTATTGAAGAAACTAAAAATCAACTGAAATGTGGCATGGGCCTCTTTCACTGGACCCCCTCAATTGTTACAGTCCCACCTCATACTGCCAATTCAATTTTAAATTCGCATTGTCAGAAAATGCTTAAAATATCTAACAAGCACTAATTCATATTGACTATTACACTTTTACTACGTCATACTAGTTTTGACCAATAAAACGGTACGAAAGGACGTATTTCAACCAATCATGGCTGCTTAACGCACAATTTTATCGCGTCGCTAGCATTTGTTTAATTTTATCGTTTCCCTAGCATTTGTTTAATTTTATCGCGTCCCTAGCATTTGTTACTTTGTTTGCCAACATTTCAAAGTGCACTGGTCTGTACGTCAAAAAAAAAAAATAAACAAATAAACAAATTACAATCAACTCCAGTCGATGCACAACAGTTTCAAATATGATGTATGACTTGAAGCTTTCCCGGTGAGTTGGAGATTACTAGACTCCAAGCTTTCGATGGACAAGACATCAGTTACTGGGACTTGGTTATCAAGGAAGCCATCGAAATCCAGCTAGATGGCAATAATTTCAACAGAGACGGGGGTCTAAAGGTGAGTACAGCATGGAAACCTGCCATTAATACGCCTAGACCACCAGCACACGGCAAACAGTCGGGACCAGCAAGTAGCTCCTGATTGGCTGCCGCGTCCACCAACCAGAATGCGCCTGGCGGTCGGGACTAGGAACTAGCTCCTGATTGGCCCGCAGCGGGAAGCTCTACTTTTGCATATATACCGGCTAGACATGGTCCCACATCACTTCATTCCCTGAAGCAGATGGCAGAGCTAGCCGTCGAAAGCTTGGAATCTAAACTCCAACTCACCTGGCTGAGAACCCGAGAAGAGTTACTCTATAGTTTCAAATATGACTCTCATTGGCATTCAAGAACAAGAATTAATAAAGATCACTGGTCATACCTATGCATCTTCCCTGAAACCCTATTTACAAATAAATGAAGAGTACCATTCGGAAATCCTGAATAAGTTGAGGAATACACAATGTACATCAACGAGTTCCACTTCTTTTACGCACACGTCCAATATAACGTCAACCGAACCACCAACCACTAAAACATTCAAATTTGAAAATTGTAGTTTCAATAATTGTTTCTTTTAAAATTTTTCATGTTTATTTTTTATTTCATCAACGTTAATTAAAACGTTTCTTGTTTATTTGATCATCCCTAATTAAAACTTTTCTAATACTCGTTTATATTATTTAGGTTATGTCATAGCTTCTGCTATATGATATTATGAATAGTCACGTATCAGAGATTGTTTAATAATAAGATTTATTGCAAATCATCTGTCAAGTGACGTTGATTACTGGGATCGGGATAATTGAAGTGGAATGCAAATATTTTAATAAAAATGAAAATGAATCAACAAAGCCTTCTTGACCAGTAACCGTCCACAGAGTTCAATGAAGATTCCATAGTTGGCACAACTGATAACAAGAAAACATAATCATAAAACACTAGCGTAATGTTGAGATGGTACAATAATACATTTGAAGACAGTTGTATTTTCGTAAGCCAATTAATATTTTATTATTGTATTGTAGTACTTTGTTACTTCTAATCTTTATATACTTTCTTCTAATCGTGTAATAGTCAATTAAATCCCACTCGAGTTTTGATTTTCTCTGGATAAATCAAAACCTCTAGTGAGATTACTGTTGATAAACAGTTTCATTTGTTAAAATTGTTACATTTATTGCCGCCTTAATAATTTGCTCACCGGTATCGAGTTTTCGGGGTAGAAGATTATGACTTTTGCATGCAGGAAAATAAAAGACGGTTATAAATATAAAACCAAAAGATCAGACAATATATGCTTGACAATTCCTAAATGTACTATAACTGTAGAATACAATCACAGTAGCAACTTCGGTCCAAGACTTTATAACATTATAATAGATAAATTCCGAAACATACAATTTGCTAATGCTTTTTATTTAAAAAGATCTATTAAAATTGCTGTTAACAGAGAAAATTTAAAGTTAAATTATTGTGATATATGTTTTTTTCTTCTTTTTTTATTACTTTTTACTCTGTTATTCAATAAAATGTCTTAACATTAACTTATGTGGAATACCCTCTGAGCACGAGTATGTAACTTACTTATATTAAAAAACATCAAAATGTATCTTTGTTCTGGCAATAAAGTATTATTATTATTATTATTATTATTATTATTATTATTATTATTACTTCAGACTGCGGGAAATTACTTGGGAAAATAAATTTACTGAACATATAATATGGACTACGATCTATTTATCTCAATAACCAAAGTATTATTAAGCATCTTGAATTGCTAAGCCAAACATTATTACCTTCTCGTGAGCAGAGTGTGGCAACCCAATCACTGGGATAGCTCTACACAATGATTAGAATACGAGATTCTTCTTTACTGACATTAATAATGAGATAAGAGCCGGATTTAATATATTTTTCCCCTTACAGTTGACGCATTGCATTTATTTTATACCAGCACACACAAGAATTCAATGATAACAGTTACGTGAGTTAGTCACAAAAGCCTATGGTATATTGTGGAAACAATGAATGTAACTTCCCCGAATTTGTACAGTATATGCTCACAAATATCTTCCTTACTGAAAACTGCACACATGTTATTCTAACGACGTCTGTAACTGCATGTTTCTTTCTGATCACAGACTGCTTTGGAAGTAACAATTCTGAGTAACAGTAAATTGTTCGTTATATACTTGTATATCGTTGGGCAGAAAGTCGGAGCATGGATAAATATATAATAGGATGCGAAACTGCAGTCAGCACCATCTGGATTTGGGGGTTTGAAATAAGGTGATCAGCGCCCAACGTCGTAGGTGGTGAATATTAGAACTACGTGTTGGGTACATTACCCAGAGTTCTCTATTTATCCGTTCGAGATATTGCTGTACGGGAGAGTCGAAGAGCCGAGATGGCGGACTGAAACTTGTGAACATAAAGTGATACGTCTTTGTATAAGCAGTGTATGTTAAACAGTGATGTTTATGGACGTTGTAAAAATAGTGTTGTTGAATGTATTGTAAAGTAATAGTAATATAATAAATTTAACTATCTAAGTAGTTCTCGCAGACTTTTCCATTGTGCTGTACAATAAATACCCAAAGAATACAATCCCAATTATCTAACCTTTTGCTCTATTTTTTGTCTCTGTCTGGTTATATTTTAATCGGATAATGTAAAACACATCGTCTCTTTTATTTTCCTGTTGGCTCCGGTAAGAATTTTCAGTAGAATATGCTGTGAGGAATAAAACTGTAGATGTTGGGTTAGTTTTGAATATCGATGAGGGTGGGAGGGAATACTTTCTGCACAGTTTAACATTTTCGTCACCGGGTGCGCTGCTAAATGCATGGAGTAATTACTCTTTTTGCTACTTGGTGCGCTGCTAGATGTAATAACGTCCCTCCCAGAAATAGATGGCAGCAAGATCAATTTC
This sequence comes from Periplaneta americana, assembly GCF_040183065.1. Classification (NCBI taxonomy): domain Eukaryota; kingdom Metazoa; phylum Arthropoda; class Insecta; order Blattodea; family Blattidae; genus Periplaneta; species Periplaneta americana. The sequence continues at coordinate 169,954,061 of NC_091124.1, forward strand.
TACAATAGCGCCTCTAGTATGTGTTACGGGAAACTCATTAAGTTTCACATCCTATTATATATTTATCCATTGTCGGAGTGTGCAAGACGGAGCATGGCTGGTTACCGTGTTGGCCGCTCGTAAGCTAGCTGATGGTTGGGCAGAAGGTCGGGCTGATCAGAATCGTAGATCATATATGTAACAGATAATTCCACGCTATGTTAAAATCGGCAGCACTTTGAAGAGAACAACCGCCAGGATCGCCACCCGTCCGCCGTAAACGAACACGAGATGGCAGCACAGTCGCTAATGCAATTCAAATGGGTATTATGACGTGATTCCTTATGTAACAACTAGATGGCAGCGTAGTAAACCTGACAAAAGTTGTTAACCTCAAAGCCTATAACCCCGACATATCTGTTACATATATGATCTAGGTCAGAACGAAGCTTGTTTGCGCCTGCCAGTCAGAGTAGCTGAACTTACTCTGCTTTTTCAAAATTGTCTTTTAAAAACAACAATTTATAAAGGTGCTAGGATGGATTGTATTGGTCTTCAAGTTCTCCTAAGCGTATCTTAGATATTTGGGTATTTTCAGTAAGGAAATAACCACGTAAATAATTCCACTTTTCTGGAAAGCGTCATAGTAAAACCCTTTCATTAAACCCCATATAGTTCATTCTGATACACATAGAGTATTGATAGAATAATATGTATTAGTTGTCATAAGGTCAGTACCGGTAATTATATTGTTTCTAAAATCGTCACTTTCTGTAAAATATAAATTATTCATTTACAAAGCTACTTATTATTGGTATCCATTTCACATCACCTCATTTTACTGCCGAGATCAAGAAAGCATGGGGCTCTATCTCCATGCCCCGAAGTGGCTTTATGGCATGTTAAGGAGCTACCTTTACCTTTATTAGTATCCATCTCAACTCCTCCTTCATCTCACAATTTCACAATAAGATATGGGCTTTGGTGGTCGGGATGAGCCTGATTTCAAAATTTGTAAACATGAATTATCCTACCGAAAAATTGTTTTTAGGATTTAAAGTCTTGAAAATACATCAAATTTATATCAATGCTTTATTACATTTGATTTATAAAAATCACACATATTTCAGATCATACACTCACAAACATAACCAAAAGCATGCATACAATACGTTTGTTGGGACCCAAGTGTTTAACGAGCACTGCTTTCCACCAAAGTACTAATATCTACCCTAGAATTTATAACAAATTAATAAATAAATACGCAAATTTACTTATCTCCAACTGTTTGAAATTTAAAAATGTATGTAAGCAATTTGTTATGAGTAATGATTAATTTCTAGATGTTGTTATGTTGTAATTTATGCATCTACATTAATTATGTATTGAATCCTACTCTGAGCACGAGAACACTCTCTTTTAGGAACGTGCTAGAATGTTCTAAAGTTACAATTTCTTTGTATTGTATTTTTCTGGCAATAAACATTATAATTATAATTATAATTAGTTATATTATTATATTTTCATTATTATTATTATTATTATTATTATTATTATTATTATTATTGTTATTGTTATTATTATTATTATTATTATTATTATTATTACTTGAAATTAATCTCTCCCAATCCATTATACGCGTCGAAATGACGAGTAGTAGGCGTTTAGCACGCGGGGAAGTTCTACGGACGGATGCCCAATAAAGACATTAGGTGGCTGGTAGCTGGAAAAATGAGGCGATTCATTCTACGAGCTACCAACGGGCTAACAGGCGAAGTAGCAGTCTAGAACGATAACAGAATACAAATGATAACTTGAATATTATTTACATCGCTAAAGAATGATAACAGAATATAAATTATAATCTGAATATTAGGATTATATGTATCGCTAAAGAACTATAAGAGAATACAAATGATAATTTTAATATTATTTATATCGCTAAAGAACGATAAGAGAATACAAATGACGACTTGAATATTATTTATATCGCTAAAGAATGATAACAGAATATAAATTATAATCTGAATATTAGGATTATATGTATCGCTAAAGAACTATAGGAGAATACAAATGATAATTTTAATATTATTTATATCGCTAAAGAACGATAAGAGAATACAAATGACGACTTGAATATTATTTATATCGCTAAAGAACGAACAGAATATAAAAAATTATAACTTTAATATTACATACAGTATATCGCTAAAAGAACGATATCAAAATATAAATAACTTGAATATTAATTATATAGATAAAGAACGATAACAGAATATAAATGGTAACATGAATATTATTTACAACGCTAAAGAACAACAGAATATAAATTATAAGTTGAATATTATTTATATCGCTGAAGAAGGATTAAAAAGTAAAATGAAAACTTTATCAAGGCCTTCGAATCATTAAACGAGCACTCTACCGCTGGTCTACGAGAGACAGATATGGAATAATTCTATAATTCCGGAACTGCTTCTACGAGCACATGCATCGTGTAACATCGCCGTGACCCGAAGTGGACTTAGAAAATATTCGCTGTTCAAGAGTACGACCACTTTTTTTTTTTGACAACTGTACAAGATGTACAAGCGAGAAAAGTGGAAGTGTTTTGATAATAGTATGTTGCAATGCGCAAAATCCTGGCAAGATTCTGTTAATTTTGGATAAACATTCAGCAAACTTAGATAACATAAAATGCTAGAATGAGGATAATGAATCACAATCATTTGCCTCCCAAACTATGCAACTCGGGCACTTCAATCTTTTGATCGCTCGTATTTCAAGCCTCTCAAACATTATTTGAATCCAAAAACATTATTTCAATCAATGGTTTAAAAAATAACCCGCCTTTAAGCCTATCCATTGAGAAAGCAAACGATTATATCTCGTGACCAGAACATAGTATTTATCCTTTAAAAAGATGAAAAAATTGAATGGTAACTAATATTTATTATACTCGATAGGAAATTAAACGCAGAATAAATATTGGAAAATGCCTGTTATTATTCGGATTAAACGATTTCGTCATCCATTCTTGTCTCAAAGAGCTGAAGGTGAGAATTTATAAAACAGTTATATTATCGGTTGTTCTGTACGTATGTGAATCTTGGACACTCACTTTGAGAGAGAAACAGAGGTTAACGTTATTCGAGGATAAACTGTTTAGGAAATTATTTGGGGCTAAGAGGTTTGAAGTTACTGGGGAATGGAGAAAGTTACACAACGCAGAACTGCACGCACTCTATTCGTGGCTTAGCACAATTAGGAACATTAAATCCTGACGTTCGAGATGGCACAGCATGTAGCACGTATGGGTGAGTCCAGAAATACGTACATAGGATATAGAGTATTACATGAAAATCCTGAGGTAAAGAGGCCTTTGGGGAAGCCGAGACGAAGGTGGGAGAGTAATATTAAAATGCATTTGAGGGAAGTGGGATACGATGCTGGAGAGTGAATAAAATTAATCTTGCGCAGGATACGAATGTTCGCACGCTTGTGTGGGGGCGGCAATGAATCTCCGGGTTGCTTAAAAGCCATTTGTAAGTAAGTAAAAAAAATACATTAACCGGACTCGAACTCTGGAAATGTCACCACTGATTTCAATTTACAGACTGATTTATTTTGACGTAGAGGTGCATGCAGTATTCAAGTTTCTAGATTTTGTCAACAATTCTTTTATATCTAAAATAAAGAATTATACGTTTAAAAGGCTCGAACTCAGGAATTAATATCATTACGGTACTGTATTCAAACTACAGTCTGTTATTTATGAGAAGAAGTGCATTATGTATATATACTAGATTCTAGATTCTCCAGCAAATTTTTGTACATATAAAAAATAATTTTATATTTACGGGGTTCGAACTAAGGAAATTCTGCCCTCACTAGATTCAAATTGCAGACTGATATCTAAAGGAATAAGTGCATTGTGTAAGCAAGTTTTTATAATTCTCTAGCAATTCTTAAACCTATAATAATATATTATAGATTTACGGTGCTCGAACTCAGGAAATAATGACTTCACTGGTTTCAAATTAGTACTCATTACTTATAATTTTACACCCTCGAACTCAGGAAACTACGTCGTCGTCGATTCCATAGATGAAACCGTAAACACTACAACTTAACTGTTGCCATTTGTTATGTTCTGCTATGGTGAAAGTGTGTGTACGCGCGTCCGTGTATGTGTGTGTTTATGCAATTTCTACTTACTTCACTCACTTGATTCGGATTAAAAATAACGCTAAGTGAAGTTCCCAAGCGTTCACCCATCCAAGTACTGACCACGTCAAATGTTGCTTGACTTCGGTAATCGGACGAGAACCGGTATTTTCAACATGATATGGCCGTTGCCGTTATTATCAAAGTTATCTGCTAATACGTTTTAAGTACATGTTACTGTTGCTTACTAACATTGTCTATTTATGGCATGTTGGTTCACTTGTGTCTTGCGAATGCGCAGTATCATATCTTTTTTTTTTTCGTTGTTGATAACTTTCTTTTTTAAAGATGTTTTTACTAAAAGTACCAGGTCTCTTGGACCCTTGCCTTTTACAAAAATATGATTTTATAAACTGAAATGTAAATAGGTTTTGTTAAAGAAAATTGATTACTAAGACCGTCAAAGACGGAAGTATTTGTTTGAATTTATGTTATGTCTCTTAGTAAAGGGTTGGCATGATGAAGTACCTTATTCCATCATGCCAACCCTTTACTCTATAGCATCTATTAGATGTTTTAAGGTTTTGCTAACAGATGGAGTTACTTGTCAACAATGTGACGCTGAAACGTGTGTTCATTTTACTGCCCAGCAACAGTACTGATGTATTTTATATTTTTGATTATTGGTTAATTAATATTAAATCTACAACAATATACAACTGGACAATGTCCATACATTCAAGTATTTGGGCGTCACTCTTGATAATAAGGTCACACGGAAAGATCATTGATCCGAGATAGCTTCAAAAACCCGTGAGAGATTATCCTTACTAAAGCGGCTTGCTGGAACCAAAAGGGGAATGTGCTACATCTACGCTAAACTGTACTTATAAGACATATGTGAAACCAATCATGATATATTGCTGTGGTGCCCTTATAACTGCATCTGATCAGGCAATCAGTAAGCTAGATTGTGTCCAAAATCAAGTCATGAGGCTGATTACTGTTGCTGTCAAATCAACACCAAGAAAGTCACTATTGCTACACATCAATAACTTGGACATCAAATCAGAAATAAAACAGTAGCGTTAAAATTTCATGAAAAACTCACTGGTTTGCTTGATATTGAATACTCCCCTTGCTCCTCACACGCCAACCGCAGATTAAAAACCCAAGAGGGTTTGCTGCAAAAAGTAATCACTGAAAGGCATAATCTGGATCTATCCTAGAAACACCAGAAATTGATACTACCAACCAACCCACTTGCGTTATATCATATTGACTATGCACTAGATCTTATTGCAATAGAAAATAAACAGGACGAATGTAGTGAAGTACTCCGTCTTTCTGCTTTAGAAACATTACAAATCTGCTACCCACGAGACAAATGGCTGCATGTGTACACTGACGGCTGCCAAATACAGAAACACGGGCCTACTGGAGCTGGAATTCATTGCCAACTGTTCTCCACCTATCTCACTCTAGGCAACAACCATATACCTTTTGATGGAGAAGTAAGAGCCATATGTACTGCTGTGAAACTACTGTTGTGCAGGTCCTTCCCATTTCCAAACATTGTCCTCCTCAGTGACTCAAAATCAGCGATATCTGCAATTGGAAACTAGGTCTACTTACTACAACCAGCTAATGATGACATTCAACAATGCAGAGAAGACATCAAGAAACTAAATAAAATTGTACATCTGCAATGGATACCTTCTCACTGCGGTATTGCCGGGAATGAAGCAGCAGACTTTCTGGCAAAAAAGGAACAACTATCCCCTTTTCATATTCTGACATGCTGCAATTCCATAGAGCATCTACAAATATAAGAAGTGGAGTGAGACAATTTTTCCATAAGAGTTTGGAGGACCAAATTAAAGATAAACACTAAACGCCACTCTCCCCGAATGGTCCAGAAGAGAAGCTGTTGCGACGTTCCGCACCGCAGTAGGTCATAACTGTCTGGCTAATCACCTCCACCGCCTGGGTGTATTATCCAGCCCCCATAGCATGCTTTGTGGATGTTCAGACAACATGGACTCAAATCACATTAAGACTTGTCCAGCACATTCATCTGTCAGCTTTGTGGTTAGGTACTGGGAGGCCAGAGAAAGAATCCAGCAGTGCTGACATCCTCTCCTTCGTAGTTTCACTTGCACATTGTTCACTTTATTCCGTTTTCTTTCATTTCAGTTTCTATCGCCATTGTACGGCCAATGACTCTAGTCAAGTGCCACTGTATTGAATAAATAAATAAATAAATAAATAAATAAATAAATATATATATATATATATATATATATATATATATATATTAACCCGGCACACTCACAATCATATAAATTTCCAGACTCTAGACACCCAGGGAATTTTTCTTCTTCAATAAAAAATTCACCGAGAGCCGAGCCCGGGAATCGAACACGGGACCTCATGATCTGGAAGCCAGCATGCTGACCAACAGACCACAGAAAGACAGTGCAGTTTCTGAGACCAAATTGCATATTGGTTAGATCATAGTTAATTCAATCTCATTTGATATAGAAAAATTAAAGCTACATAACCGTATGAAAGAAATAAATTCTATACAACACAAAATTTTCAACATTTGTACAATTTTTACCTCTTGCGCATAGTACGCAATATCCTAACGTTACTATATAAACGAATTGTTACATGTTGTATTTTAGCCAGGATGTGGATAGTACTCCACTGTAAATGAACCGGGGAGGAGAGCTATATCGTAGATATCATAGTTCTGGGCTATGGCTTCGAACTTGGTCAGTGGTTAGAAGTCCACTGTAAACGTACCGGGGAGGAGAGCTATATAGTCTAGGCTATGGTGGCTTCGAACTTGGTCGGTGGCAGGAACTCCACGTGAGACTTGGCGTTATTTTCTTCGTTGCTTTCTTTATTTATTATAAAAGACTGTCCGGACGATGGCGAATACAAAACATGTCGATCACAATATAAAGAAGAATCAGTAGGGACAATTAGTACATTTCGTGGGAACGAATTCTTAATGCGCATGTCACGAAAGAGATCTAATATCTAGAATCTCCGCCAGATGTTTCTCCATCTACATAAAGAATCTGACAGGGCTGGCATAATTAATATCAGCTGAAAACATAAAGTGCTCATCTTTTAACAATTTGAAAGACATGAAGCAAAGGAAAGGCGACCCCCGTGGTGCTATTCGACAGGTTGTACCGGCACCGGGTTTCCCCTTTTCCCTTCCTCATCTTCATCATAATCCTCACTCATTCCCTACGCTGCACTTTGAAGAACAATTACATATACACTCACCCTACACGACCAAACTCTTCACAGATACTACACATGCATAGCGTGGCTCGCCTAAGTTTTGTGCAACTTAAAATGGATCACAGTCCTGTCATCTATCCGCAATATACGGAACCCGAATCATAGGAGTGAAGTGGATAGGCACTCGATACATAAACGTATTTAAATTCATTGTGACATTCAAGTTTCTATTAAGTACTCGTAGCATTTATTTATTTTTGTACAGATAAGTAGTCGACTTGGGAAAATAAGTAAAATAAATAAAACAAATTTATGAAAAATTGTGCTTACTGATTACTTTAGAATATTTATTAAGATACATTTCATACCGGACTTTCATATCAAAACTTACCAATTTATTCAATTTAGTCAATTTATCTATTTATTTATTTTATTTATTAATTAATTAATTTATTTTATTTATTAATTTATTTAATTTATTTATTTACAAGTAGTCGACTTGGGAAAATAAGTAAAATAAATAAAACAAATTTATGAAAAATTGTGCTTACTGATTACTTTAGAATATTTATTAAGATACATTTCATACCGGACTTTCATATCAAAACTTACCAATTTATTCAATTTAGTCAATTTATCTATTTATTTATTTATTTATTTTATTTATTAATTAATTTATTTATTTTATTTATTAATTTATTTAATTTATTTATTTACTTATTGACTTATTTATTTATTGACCTATTTATTTATTGACCTATTTATTTATTTACTTATTTGTTTATTTATTTATTTATTAATTTATTTATTTAACTAGCTACCTAGTGAGTACAAATTACATTTATAAAATAAAAATGTTTCTAGCCACTGCCGTTAGAGCCAGGCTCGTGTACGGTGTGGTCTTAGCCAATAATATAACATAAAATTTACAAAGACAGTTTACTAAATACAGTGAATAACTTAATTCAAACAAATAAATACAAGACAAAAAAGAAGAAGAAGAAAAAGAAGAAGAAAGAGAAAAAGAAAGAAAAATACACATTTAATATAAATTGACAATCAGACAGAAGCGAGTGATATTTAATAAAAACATCAATATAGTCGACAGAATATTATTACTTTCTTATATTTCTCGTAAAAATAATTTATCAGCATATCAGTAACAACCTCATAAAATTACTTACAAAAAACACTCCCAAAAATAATATACACTTATGAAAAAAACAAATAATTAATTAAAAAATTATTTGATTAACAATATTTTCACCGTCACATATATAAAAAGTAAATATAAACATATACATAGAGATAAATAATTTTACATTAGAAAAAGTTCGTCCAAAGGGCCGGACTCTGGAAGAGTACCCAAAACGGTCATTGCATTTGCGCGTTGAATAGCAATACACTAGCTTTGATACAAATAAGTAGTGCAACGGCGATCACCAGTAATGGAGATCAACATTTGGCCGATTTGAGATACCAAAACTTTAGCGTCATGACTCCAAGGACCGAAGGTCTCTACAGTAAATGGGACAAAGATATAATTGTCTAAAAGATGAGCATATTTATTGACTTTATTCTTCACGGCTAATTCAGCAGCAGATGCTGCGCGTCTGGAGGTATTCGGTAAATGAGATGGAGCTAGAGTGTCAACGCAAGTGGAGTCCCAAATTAAAGATTTTTCTCTAGACCATGGAATTAAGGTCAGACCATCGGGTCGTTTACCATCTGCGCGACTAATACCTGGTGGTTCTAAAAGACACGGGATGCCACAAGAAGTCAGAGATCTTTTAATGATATCATTGAGTGATGTATGTCTGGGAATGCGACCCTTGCTCCTCGCACAGCTGAGTGCATGATGACCGAAAATATCAGCAATTCCCCCGCAATATCGACAGAATTGAACAAAAAACATTAAACATTTCAATTTGGATATTGAGAGGAAACTTTAAAACTACATCTCATTCATTTATCACGTCTTTTGTTTTCTATTTTCGCCTGGCAACCTGAATTATTGTTATTGTTATTTGACTGTAGGATGAAAAACAGTTTATTTTGGGTAATTTACTAAAGTTGATAAATTAAAATGTTTAAATTAAATGTTCAAAATGTGCTGTATTGTTGGCTAGACAGTAATACAGTCTAGTTTGAAACTCTCTACACAGCATAGCCATAGTATCAAACCTCACATAAATAACGTAAATACATACTTCGGATTTTATTTTCTTCTATCCCCTTTAAATTTTTAAAGAATGTGTTTATAACAGACGACCATAATATTGTTTAATATTCAACATAATGTTAGTAGGTCTATTCCCTTCACCTCTAATCAACAACAATAATCCAGTTTGCCAAGAAACGGTAGAAAAAAATATGTGAGAATAAATAGTCCTAAATAATATGTACAAATAATAATTGAATACTTTTTAAAAATTAAGTATCAAAATATAGTTGTGCAATGTTGAATTACAAAGGGAGGTGCAAGTTGAGGGGATGAAACCTAAAATGCAATCGACATGGTTTTTAACTTCGCCTTTAATATATAAATTGATGTGTTTTTGTTTAAATTAAATTTAATTGAAAGAAAACTTATATAGGCTGGAAAGTTTTGAAATCAAAATACTGTATGAATGTTTTGAATAAATGAGCACAGTAAACTCTTTAAAATTTCAGAACAATATGTCCAAAGCTAATAATTTGTGTATCTAACATAAATTAATTCAATAATATTTCGAACGATTTTTTTAACAATAATCAATAAATGTAGTTTTGTATCTTATGACCTAACATGGTGGCATTACACAACATGGATTGCACGTCAGAGTCCTACCATAGTCTAGTACAGAGATGTCGAACAGCGCTCTCGAGCTGTGAACTGCAGAGCCTTCACTCCTCCCTTACCGTGCAACGGTTGAACACAGGTAGCAGGCAGCAAGAGGACTAATAAGGCCTCTTGGCAGGCTGTCCGGCCGAATGATAGCCTAGATCATATATGTAACAGATATGTCGGGCTTATAGGCTTTGAGGTTAACAACTTTTGTCAGGTTTACTACGCTGCCATCTAGTTATTACATAAGGAGTCACGTCATAATTCTCATTTGAATTGCATTAGCGACTGTGCTGCCATCTCGTGTTCGTTTACGTCGGAAGGTTGGCGATCCTGGTGGTTGTTCTCTTCAAAGTGCTGACGATTTTAACGTAGCGAGGAGTTATCTGTTACATATATGATCTAGGATGATAGTAAACAAAAGCGAAACTGCGGCGGCTGGTACTTGGATAGCTTTTATATATCTTACCAATTGATTAGGAACTCAGTTTAGATTTGCACTTGATTAACTCTGATAAACAAAGAATGTAGCCTACATGAGGATGAATTATGATTATGATGATGAGGATAATAATAATAATAATAATAATAATAATAATAATAATAATAATAATAATAATAATAATAATAATAATAATAATAAGAGTTTTATCTACTGGGTCATTCCATGAATGTTGTTCTTTAGTGACGGAAATAGGTAAATGATAATAATAATGGTGTTAATATCATGTTTAAAATATCAACTTTGTGTGTATGTGTTGTAGAGCAACTTCAAGTTCAGAAACGTAAACTGTTTTGATGTATAAAATTAATTACTTTTAGCGCGACCTGAAATTTGTTTATAGTTTTTGTTACAGATTCAAAAATATCTCCTCCTCGAGTTCGATCCTTCAGTGAAATGACATCTACAAGATCCCCATGAACATTGAAATCTGAATCGACACTCCATATGAATATAGCTAGCTGCGCCGTATCTTTGCGGTCGGTACTTTTATCAAGAGCTATAGTGAGTGACAAGTGAAAGTTGTTATTCTTGCTATCAGTTGTTCCTCCAAGTTATCCCCAATTTCTGATACGCGCTCTGCAACAATATTACGAGACAAACATATAGATTTAAAATCATTAACGTATTCCGGACATATCAGTTTTGCAACAGCTGTGAGACAGCCTATCACAAATTCTCCGTCAGTAAATAGCTTTAAAGCCGTTGCAATAATTTCACAAATTTTGTAGCTAGCACAATCCAAGCTTATTATACTAACACCCGATGATGATGGAAGGTTTTCTGAATTCAATCTTGATTTTAATTCTTCTGCAGACTTTTCACGAGTGAAACCGGGTAACTTTTCAGGTCCATAAGCTTCAGCATGACTTGTAGAATTAAAATGCCTTTTAATATTATGATGGCTAATGTATCCAAGTTCTTTTCTACATATTAAGCAATGTGCCTCTCCGTCCTTTAAGATAAATAAATATTTATCTGTCCATTCACTATTGAATCGTAGTTCCATATCCATACCAGCCGCCAGAGTTGATAAACACACTGCGTACAGAACACTGCTACAGCGAGCTGACCGACTGTCGTTTCAGCTCAGCTACAGTAGGAAACAGTATTAATCGTTTCACAGTTTGAGAGCGCTGTTGACATCCCTGCTCTAGTATATAGTCATGAAGCTTGAGTTTTAGGGGGTACTAGGAACAATAGACTGTGCAGGTACTATTTCGCATTGTCTGTGATCAGGCGATAGTAGCGATCCTAGTGGTTAGCAACTATCTATGGATACATATTTACTACGTATTGAGCTTCGTGACTGTATATCAGCGGTGACCAAACTGGGTATCGTGATTACATCGTGTAATCAAAGACATTCACACTAGTAAGGGGAGTTTCCTGTATATTGCTCTCTGTCTCGCTCACGTACTGAAGGTATGCAGTGTCGGTACCATGTCGCTCTATAAACCCTCTGTCTCTAGCAGGAACAGAAGGTTTCGTACAGAATGGGAAGAGGAATTTATTCGCTGTTCTGTCGGAAAAAATTTAATATGTCGCTTTGCTCAACGGTTCAATTAGTAGTAGTATATAGAAACGACATTACAGAGTATCACGCTGAATACACAGGCACAACAGGTATTATTATTATTATTATTACTATTATTATTATTATTATTATTATTACTACTACTATTACCTTTACTATTATTATTACTACTACTATTAATACTATTATTATTATTATTGTATTATTATTATTATTATTATTATTATTATTATTTATCAGCAAGTGTTACCATAATTATTATATACGTGCCTGAATATATAGGCCTACATATTCCCTTTGAAGGATAAAATATCTCCATTTTAATTTATTTTTTAATCTTTTGATGACTATTATCAGTTATTTACTGGTTATTGTTTTAATAACTCAATATAATAATAATAATAATAATAATAATAATAATAATAATAATAATAATAATAATAATAATAATAATAATAATAATAATAATATAGAGAAACTGATTGAATATTACGTGCTAGTGTAGTAACGAAACGAGCTATTAAACTCCAAGAACTGAAATCAACCATAAATCAACGTCATGAAGAGAAAAATGACATGAATAAAATGTAAGGAAGCCAGCTGTCTAGAGGCGAACGAAATAGCTTGTTCTCTTAAGCCTGCAACGAGGGAGAGATTTTTAAAAGCGTAATGATCAAGGTGGCTCAAATAATTTGTCCAATGAAAGTTGTTAATTAATTTTGAAAAACTGCGCTTTCTCGATTAAATATCAAGAAGAGAATTCAGGAGGCTTCTGATTGTGTTCATGAGGAATATTTTAAAGAAAGCAAGAATATATATATATATATATATATATATATATATATATGTTACTGTAAATGTATGAAGACCGGTAAATCTTAGAATTTACCGGTATAACCTAACATTTACAGTGCGGTAAAACCCCGAAATATCTTATTAGATGTATACATTTTGAACTTTTACCAAGAGATGTTGGTAAATCTCAGGAGTTACCGATCAGCTGTGGTAAAATCGTATTAAAGAAGAAAAAAGAATCTTTACTAAAATTTGCCGTTCTTCGCACTTTTACATGTCTATTTCCAATTCATCTTTTATTGTTGTTTTAGGATCTATTTAAAAACATGAGTAAAAATCGCTTCAGCAATGACTGAAACAATTTGTATTTATTTTTAATTTAAGTTATTTAAATATTCATACATTCTAATGTGAGTATAATAACCAATATTATATATTAAAAATAGTGAAAAATATTATAATTTTAACCGCTGTCTGTTATAGTATTTCACATAAAAATTAACAAAGCCTTTACATCTCCTCACAGAGTCTAGGTCCACAAATAAAGTAAAACAAACATTATGAAGCACTTTTTAGTTGAACACCTTTTAAACATTTACACTTTTTGAACCCTTGTCTTCCAACGAAAGATAATTGACCAACCACTTCCCGTAAACTAATTCCTTCTTTTTGTAATTCTTCAATGCTGATAAAATTTTCTTTACACAATATAAATTGGTTCCTAGAGTACAATGACATCAGTTTGCCAGCTTTGGTACGAAGTTGATAAAACTCATCTTAAATATTTATGATGACTGGTATTATTGATTTTGCGTCAATTTTTGCATCCGGTACTTTGATTCTCACATTCTATCCGACTGAAAGTTTTGGAATTTTGTTACAAGTGGGTGCTTTCATTTTCTTCGCTTGCATTTCAAGATCTTCTTTGGCAGCCTCTCGGAACCGCTTCACCCCTGCAAACATGTCTGAATCTGCACAACGAAGGCGGGATTCTTCGTTCTCGATTCTTCGATCTAGCTTTTACCAGCTCGCATCGGTAAATCCTGAGATTTACCAACATTCCTTGGTAAAAGTTGAAAATGTATGTATCTAATAAGATATTTTGGGGTTTTGCCGCACTATATCGGTAAATGTTAGGTTATACCGGTAAATTCTAAGATTTACCGGTCTTTGTACATTTACAGTAGCATATATATATATATATATATATATATATATATATATATATTATTGGTTCTTGATGACAGTAGTGACAGTACTGATACAGCAAAGCTTGGGATTTTTATTAGCGGGTTGATGAAGAACTCAATGTTAGTGCACGAACCGCCACTGATTATAGTTTTCATGCCAAGTACCTCTCCCCCGTCTCCTTACTTCATAGACTGTCTCACGCGTGTAATCACTGCCGTTCGAGTTATGGTCACCTCTGCTGTATATACTAGACTAGACTGTGGTCCTACACTGAGCATAGTAGTATAAAAATTTCGACGGAATAGCATAAAGTCTGAGTCTTTCGGTGGCGATAATGATGCTGCCGATGATTATACAATTAATGAAATGCCCTTGGTGGACGAATGATGACGATGTGGTAAATATTTTGTTAGTGGAGTCGCCGTGCCTATATTTCCAGAGCGTGACATTAATTAAGATGGACTCGGCAGCTCTGAAGCAGTGCTGTTGTTTTGTTTCAGCCCTCAGCCCGACTGGAGTAGTAGAGTCGTACATCATGTCACGGGGGGAGAAAAAGTGGTGTAACGTGCAGTTACCAACCCTCTTTGTCTTGTGTCATCCATCCCTGATGCAACAATCTAGTATCTCGAAACAATCCATCGACTTCACATCAACAATGTATGCAAGCCACGGTGTTCAAAACGGTTAGGGGCGATTAAAACCTTTTTCAAAACAAGAACCATCGGTTCATATCCCATCTAAGGCATGGGTGTATGCTGAATACGAATCCCAAGTTCAGTGTTGTTTTGTCTTAGAGGTTCAGTGCCGTGATAAACTAATTATATCCGCCATTTAACTTTTCCTTGAACAGAAACACTCACTTAAAAACTTTCATAAAATATTTTCACTAAATATTCTTTAAGAGTGGCGTTAATAACAGTGGCTTCGCGGGATTAGTGGTTCGAATGCCGACTTGTCAGAGATAAACCTGGCAATGCAGTAGGTTACTATAGGTATCCTAGAAGCAAAACTCAGCTCGAACACCTCGCGGCGCGCATGCTATACCCCTCTTGCCCCCTGCAGTACGCGTGAGAGCATGCTGGGAACGGGAGCACACGTCATCTGCGCGTGACGCCCGCTGGTTTCTGCGCACTGAGTATTCCTTGTTGGATGTCTATAATACACGACTCTGCTCTCCGGTTGAGGAAGGTATATTTCTTAGACTAGTGCGTAATGGCTTGTTATATTGGCTAAATTACTATTATCTTGAAGGGAAAGAATGACGTTCGCCTGAGAGAACTTTAACTTCCAGCTAGATCATAGGTTTAAGAATGTGACTGGCGAACTGATTTCCCCTCATTACCTACCCATACCGATTTAGGTGTGCGGAATGGAATTCAGGGAATTTCGCAACCTTTCCCTCAGCGGTCCTCAAGTTTGTACAGGGACATCATTTTATTTTTACTAACATTTTTAAAATTAACTTCCCTATACCTCTGATTCAACGCCGTTTCCTACTCCCTTTCCACGACTGGAGTTCGATGGTACTGGCGTAATATACAAACAAATCACTTTACTAGGTATAGGAGGGAAGAAAAGTAGTTCATCCATTTACGTAAACTAGGAAATATTGCGCTTTTGAGTTTGATCATTTTCATTAGGTTTTTGTTTAATCAAAATACAGTACAGTATTAACAATGAGTGTTTTTACTCACGAACTGAGCTATCCATTGACACGTATTCATTATGCAGTGTATATCATACTGTCTACAGCACATTAGCGTACAATATAGAGAATGAAGTTAAATTGAAAAATAATCATAATATGGATATTTAAACACATTTTTGAAAATTGTGGCCGTTCATTTCTATACAAGCTTCAGTTCTTCTGTGCATATTATCACACTATAGACTATTGTACTTAATCCCAATTACCAGTTTCGTCCTTCGTACTAGCAACTCATGTTGAAATAATTCTGTACCTACTCTATAAAAGAGTACCTTACATACTGTAAATTCAATCTTCACTTCTGCCCGATCCGAAAAAAATAAAATTACTCAGACATACTATCTATTGTCCGTCCAAGTGGTTATGTCGTAGGGTCGTAGAAAGGAAGGAAATCACGTGACATTTAATTACTTAACGAGGCCCTTTCATTAAAGTTATTTTAAACAGTTCTATAATATTACGTAGACGTCCAATTCCTAACAGAAATTAATGTTCTCAGAAAAGAGCTAAGACAGCCCAGACACGACCTGGCGAATAAAAGCTGGTGGGGGAAACCGGGGTACGACGTAGGCAAATGGATGACAGCACGTGTGCGAAAATGATTCAATATTGAAAGCTCTTTCGTCACTGGAAAACGCGAACATATTTTTGGAACATACTGTTTACTATGACCGTAAGGCTACTGTGACTGTGTGACTGTATATGCGGTCTTGGATCTGTGTGGAGGACGTTTAAACTTCATTAGTAGAAGGGGTGGGAATGAAGTACATTTAAAAACTCAGGTACAATAAAAATTGAAGTAAAAATAAAATGATGTCCCAGTACATCTGCGTCACGTTACCGTTAGGAGAGTAGCAACACGTCACGCACGATTTTTCCTCATTTAGCTACATCCCTGAGCCAGACGCATTCGCCATCCTCAATCTGACTATATTAAGGTTAGCTGAGTATCCTCCTTTAGACCAGACAGCCCCACTTTTTTTAGACTAATACAACATTTATAATTCTGGCGTTCTGTTAGTTTCCTCTCTCTCTCTCTCTCTCTCTCTCTCTCTCTCTCTCTCATATTTATTTACATTAACAGAATTGGTTTGCAATCAAAATTATATCCATGTAATTCATATTTGTATTATACTGACAGAAACAATAAATTATATCCAATTATTTAGAATATCCAGTACCGTAATTTCCCATAACTATGGTCCAGGCGCCCAACTATGGTCCAAAACGCATTATGTACTACTTAGTCCCCCAAGAGTTCCATGTTTGTCATTTAAGGCGCCACTGTGATGGAATTATGTTCCCCATAGATGTTTCTATCTACCATTACACGTCGCAATGATATGGATGCTTAACAAGGTCAGTGTGCATCGTTCTATTGAATTAGTGAAGACACGAAATCATTCAGTTTGTGTTTGTCTGTTTTATTAAGCTCTCCTCTGTAGAACTGGTACGTTATAAATATATGATTCTTCGTACAATTAAACTTGGCTATATAGTGTTCACTTTCACGTAATAATTGCACTGGCAGAGGTTAAGAACTCTGCATGAAAAATGTTTAATCTCAAGGCTAGGAGTCAGTCCTCAACTATGTACCACAAAAATTTCGTGGACCATAGTTGTATTTCATTTTGAAATATTTTTTTTAATGAACTGTGAACAATTTGATTATTTACTTCTGCAAATACGGTATCTCAGTATATTCTAAAACACCATTTAACATTATAGTCCAGTAAATAAAAAAACTGGCTGTTCCAGCATCAATGGTACTAGCACGAATAATGGTCCGGTAAAACGAAAACTTCAGGGTAGAAGGATCACAACCGTCCCTGTAAGTGACTATGAAAGCGATGAAATTGAATTGGATACAGATTATGATGTTTCCGGTGTTCTCTCCATATTTACAGACACTGAGTCAAATATGGAAAAGAAGACGAAATCTCTTAAATTAATGCTAAAGGCACATAGTTATATGGTAGTTACTTATATTTATTCTTTATATTTATTCATTAATGGAGATGCTTTGACTGCTCCAAGATACGTCGAAGGAGGTCTAATTTAACATGTGGTACCATATGCCCCACTTATTGGTGGAAAGTTCCTGTTAATGCATGACAATGCTACAAGAATCGTGGATGAGTTCCTTCACGACGTTGGATTGAATAGGATGACATGGCCAGCAAGAACTCTTGATTTAAACCCTATTGAACATGTGTGGGAATTGCTAGGGAAGCGAGTTAGAAGTCGTGTAACTCCTCACAGCAACTTACAGCAGCTCCGAAATGTTCTAAATAAAGAATGGAAAAGAATCCACCAGACTGTCATCCAGAATCTGATCGAAGGGTTGAATCGGCGAATGGTAACAGTCATACAGTCACGGGGAGGCAATACCCGCTATTACCAACATCTGGGTGGCAACAAAATCAGTTGAATATTTGGAAGAATATTAAAAGATTTGTAAGTTTTTACACCTTTTAATTATATCCATTGTTTGGCGTTGAAAATAATAGCACAAGTGATAATAAAAAATACTTTTTTTCTGGGAAGCAATGTTTTCTTCATTTCATAATGGGTTTTCTGATTCTCACCTCTTAAAAAATTAAGAAACTTTAGGTGGCAAGGTTTTTTTTTTTTTTTTGCCGGTGAGTGTAGGTGTTCATTATTGCAGAAAAATGACTTTCAAATTTCACTTGTTTATTGAGTGTTTATGTAATGTGCACTAATGAAAAGAATCCATGCACTTTTCATTTATTTTTAATATTTCTGCGCTAGATTATGTTTCTACCCTTAAATTAGAAACTCAATATATTGATTTATGAATAATTACAGCTCCAGCTATAGTCCATTCATGCTTTCAAGCATGAATATATGAGTGGACCACAGTTGGGCAAGTCAATACAACTATGTACCATCGCTTATTATTTTTTTAACACTTGTAATTAAATCATTTCAAACACATATGTCAATATTTATTTAATATAAACTTACAAGAGTCCGAAGCCAAAATTTCACTTAATCTGGATGAATAGTACTGAATATACAAAGAAAAAAAATGTGAAAAATATGGACCATAGTTAGGGGAAACTACGGTACCATCCATGTCAATAACATACAGCAACATAAAGGGAACAACGCGTCGTATGTTCTTTTATCCATGACCATTACGAAAAGCATGCCTTTACTAAATACTTTTGCGTTTGTAAAGTAGGCTTTTATTCAACGTTACTTTATTTCACTAGTGAGATAAATACTTTACCCCACAGTTCATTAGTATTTTCCTAGTACTCGGGTACACACGTATACTTTTCCACTGAACTATTAGTCAAGAAGTTAATATATTAGTTACTAGATGTCACCACCTCTACTTCTTTATTACCATTTCAGTTACTAGATGTCACTACCGCTACTTCATTATTACCATTTCTTACATATACATACACTCAATCTCCTTCTCTTTTCTCTATCTGCTACGTCGTAATTTGTACATTACATCCATATCTAATATGCATCTTTATAAAATTTTGTAATAATTTACCTTTTGGGATGCGAGGAGACTTCAACCTGCGAAGTTGGGTTTGTAGGATTTTAAAACGACACGCGTTAGCCAACTGAGCTAAACAGACAAGATAATTAATTTTTAATATTCCTCTTAAGTTTACAGAAGTAAAATGTGAAATTATTTTAATCACAATAGTCCCGTGAACACTTCTACATAATCCCTGAAACTTCAAAAAGACAAAAATACAAGTTTAAAATGAAAAAAATATATATATTTTAAAATTATATAATTAATTATAATTTGTTATTTATCCAACGCCTTAGATACCATTCTTTTCTAATCATGGCCTCCTACATCATGACCTACCTAGTAACGTAAAAAAGGTAAAGGTATCCCCGTAACATGCCATGGAGGCACTTGGGGGACATGGAGGCAGAGCCCAATGCTTTCCATGACCTCGGCAGTAGAATGAGGTGGTGTGGTCGGCACCAAGCTCAGACCGCCTTTTACCCCCGGGAAAGACCCGGTACTCAATTTTATAGGAGGCTGAGTGAACCTCGGGGGCCGTTCTGAAAGCTTGGCAACGAGAAAAAAATCCTGTCATCACCTGGGATCGAACCCCGGACCTTCCAGTCCGTAGCCAGCTGCTCTACCAACTGAGCTACCCGGCCGCCACCTAGTAACGTATTGATTCTAAAATCCATGCCACTATAGATTAAATATGAATGAATTAATGTAGAAGTTTCACACTTTCTCTGTGATCTCTGAACCCTTATTATTACCAATCACTGGTCTACAATGTCAATGAAACTGCCCAACATAATCTTGTGTCGACTGTGCTGTCGCGTCTTCCACCGTGTCCGTTTGAGGAAATACAAATATACAGCCTTTTCTAAGGGTCCATGATTTTGCAACACATAATAAATCGTATTACCTAAAAGCCACATGATGGCTTTTTTTCTACGACGGGGTGAAATTTGAAAATCGGGACGAAGACATTTCTCGGGTGAACAGCTGATTAAACCTAAATTATCTATAATAATATTTCAATAATTTTGCGGTGAAATTGAGTTTTCTTTCTGTTAACGGCCTCTGACGATCTTATTTTTTCGGCCTCGTAATTTCGGTCGAGTGGCCAAACTTTGTATACGCACTTCTTTTGACATTATTAACAAGGTGGAAGAAAAAAATTTAACTTTTTTATCTGCCCCCCTCAGAATGTTTCGTTGTCAGCAAGTAGGCTCTGCCGTCGTACAAAATGCTACTTGATCCAGGTCAGGGAGTCGTACTCACAGTATTTGCTTAAGATTACTCATCTTTCATGTTGCTGTTGCTTACTAATACTATCTACTTATGGCATGGTAGTTCACTTAGGTTTTTTCTCGTTTTTGGTTACTCTATAGCACCTACTAGATGCTTTATGGTTCTGCTGACAGATAGAGATATTTGTCAACAATGTGACGCTGAAACGTGTATTCAGGGTACTGCCCAGCGACAGTCATGATGTATTTTATATTTTTGATGATTGGTTAATTAATATTAACCTGACACACTAACAATCACACAAATTTCCAGACTCTAGACACCTAGGTAATTTTTTTTCTTCAAGAAAAAATTCACCGATAGCCGAGCCCGGGAATCGAACCGGGGACCTTCAGATCTGTAAGCCAGCACGCTCACCAACAGACCACGCAGGCATTCGGTTCACTTATGTGTCTTGCGAAAGCCACCGGATTTTATTGGTTAGATCGAGTTAAATCAATCTCATTTAATATAGAAAAATATAAGCTACGTAACCGTATGAAAGAAATATATTGTATATATAATACAAAATTTACAACATTCGTATAATTTTTACCTCTTGCTCATAGTCCGGATATTCTAACTTTACTATATAAATGTTTTTTTATAAATGCAATTTTCTGCCACCATATTTTATGGGTTACTTCATAGTTAAATCGATCTGATTTGATATAGAAAAATAAGATATACGTAACCGTATGAAAGAAATATACTGTATATATAATACAAAATTTGTAACATTTGTGCAATTTTTACCTCTTGCGCATGGTACGCAATATCCTAATGTTACTATATAAACGAATTGTTACATGTTATATTTTAGCCAGGATGTGGATAGTACTCTACTGTAAATGAACCTGGGAGGAGAGCTATATCGTAGATATCATAGTTCTTGGCTATGGCTTCGAACTTGGTCAGTGGTTAGAAGTCCACTGTAAACGTACCGGGGAGGAGGGCTATATAGTCTGGGCTATGGTGGCTTCGAACTTGGTCGGTGGCAGGAACTCCACGTGAGACCTGGTGTTATTTTCTTCCTTGTTTTCTTTATTTATGATAAAAGACTGTCCGGACGATGGCGAATACATAACTGGTAGATTACAATATAAAAAAGAATCAGTAGGGACAATTAGTACATTTCGTGGGAACGAAGTCTTAGTGCGCATGTCACGAAAAAGAGTCTAATATCGGAATCTCCACCAGATGTTTCTTCATCTACATAAAGAATCTGACATGGCTGGCATAATTATTATAACTGAAAACATATATTACTCAACTTTTAACAATTTGAAAGAGATGAAGCAAATGGATAGCAACATAAACATAATAATAATTCCTTCCGTAAGTAAACTTCTTGAAAATATTCACTAAATGACGCTAATGTACAAGTCACGATAGATACTTAAGTTTTAAGGTAGGCCTAATATTTTTCCTTTTTTTTTTTTAACAGCAACCTTTTTTTTTTAATTATACCGTTCTCACACTATACATAAAATATGAATGAATACAACATTAACATAAATTAATGTATAAGTTTAATACTTTTCCTGTGATATTTGAACCGTTATTACTATTGATCTACAATGTCAATGAAACTGCCCAACATAATCTTGTGTTGACTGTGATATCGCGTCTTCCACCGTGTCCGTTTGAGAAAATCCAAATACAGGGACATCATTTCGCTTTTACTAACATTTCTAATATTACTCTGACTATACCTTTGGATTAACGGTAGAGAACCGGAAAAACTGTTTATTACCCCCTTCCACTACCGGCGTTTGATGATACTGGTGTAAAACACAAACAAATCACTTTACTAGGTATAGGAGGGAAGAAAATTAGTGCATCCATTTACGTACCTAAACTTGGAAATATTACGTTATTGAGTTTGATAATTTTCGTTTAGTTTTTATTTAATAAAAATAAAATGCAGTATTAACAATACTGTGTTTTTACTAACGAAATGAGCTATCAATGCGGATGTATTCATTATGCAGTGTATATTATAGCCTACTGTCTTGTAAAACATTAGCATACATTATAGGCACCGTGCATGGGTCTGGAAATCGTACTGGTGGCGCCGCGCAGTGTCTCAATTCGTAATTAACTACAGGCTAGCATTCATTCACTAGTCATGTGTGATATAGAAATTACATGCGGCTTTCTGCCGATATAATAAGCTGTAATATTAGTAAGAATAGTTTCGTTCATTCATAGTGTTCTGACCAAGGGCAGGTCTTTCACTGCAAACCCAGAATTCTACAGTCTAATTATTTAATAGACGCAGTCGAAAGTTCAGTAGGCCCTACTACTAGAGGAGTGTAAAAATGTAACTACAGAGTTCCTGAAAGATCAGTGTAGTCGTTCGGCATTTAAATTAGATTTCAGACCTTTGAATGAGGGAGGAATGTTTCTTATTACGAAAACAATGACATATGTATGATGTCATGACGTGTGTAATATTTATATGTGTATAATATCTCTACAAATTACGTATTATAATGTGTTTTCTAAAAGTAGTCATTTTTGTGTTATGTTTTATTTAACGACGCTCGAAACTGCCAAGTAGTTTCGACTTCTTCAGCTGTTAATCTGTTATCATGCAGATACGGTGAAGTAACAACAATGATCCCTTTATCGGAGAGGTTTGTTATTATTCCTGGAAAACCTGACTTCATCACCACCTTCTAATAGAGTAAATAATCCGCAATCAGCTGTTATGAATGTGTCACTCGATCTGCCACCGTAACATTTAGATTTGAAGGCCAACATTTGTTCCACGTTACGTGGCTGTTCCACTTTAACTTCAGTACAATCAGTTGTCACTCTGCATTTTGGGTAGTCTACTTTCTTTGCAATATTGCGGACATTGTTTCCTGAATACCTTTCTGCTAGGCCAAAACACAAAACTACAGTAACAAACAGCATTAAAGTGGTGGTAAAAATACATCATAATTATAGTTGTACGATGACCTCCGAACATCACCGTCATAGCAGAATACGGCAATCCAGTTTTCAATTTAATGTGAAAATATGAGTAGACTATTTTCTTCACTAATCTTACTATATGATCGTGTTTCAATTGGCAGCAATTTTAACAATATATTCAAAACCACAAATGTCACTCCCATTAAGTCTGGTAGATCTGTCTTAGCTCTTTTTGAAGAATAATCTTGGAAACCTTGCATTTCATTAAACATATCATCTGTTCCTGAACTCTTGTCATAACATTTTTCTTATGCGACTTCAGTTCGGGATGTAATGGAATAGACACTTGAGTAGAGAATTCTCACAATTCAATTGTGAAAGAAAAACCAAAATCACTAAGAATGGTTTCATTTACTTCTTCCTACGGCAGACTACTTCATTTTTCGAAATAACACTTGTTGAGCATTCACCTTCCGTAATACTTAAATGTTCATCTTTTCTTCTTCTTTTTGCGTCTCTTTCATATCTTTTCTAAGCTAGTTGAGATGAAGCAACTTTTTCTTGTAATCTTGTGGAAAAATACTGGGAACGATATGCTGGTTTTGGAAGTGTCCTGATCTCGTTCCCAATAAAATGAATACTGCAAATTCTTGTTGTGGGTGTTGGTTCCCAAGGTGAACCATCAGCACTTGAAGTCAAGAATTAAATATCGATATGAATACATTTAAAAATAAATATTATATTATTGTTTCTAATATTATACATAATATATATGTAAAGAGCTCGGTAATTATGTACTATGTTTTTTTAATATAATAGCACATACAGCTTTGAAATTTAAATTATAAATTCCCGTCATTGTTGACTTAATGGTTATTTATAAACATAATATAAAATATAGATTCTATTATTTACATTAGTATATAATAATACTATGGTTATTTACAAACAGTGTAGCCTACTTACTTTGGACTGCGTAGACTACTGCTTGGATCCACAATTAACGTTGTTCCGCTTCAATTTTCTGTTTTGGGAATGAATATTCCTATAAGCATTACTGCACTAAAAGAACACAGCAATTTGTGTTACCTTTCCGCTTTTTAGGATTATCCATATTTCTAATCATTTAACCTGAGACGTTAAAGTACATTCATACGCTTCAAGCATAACTCTATCGCTGCTGTCCTGCAGTTAGTCACAACAGTCGCCGCCAGAGGAGCTTGCACGGTGCCTATAGAGAGTACATTAAAATTAATAAATAATCAATATCTGGATATTTAAACGAATTGTTGAAAATGGTGGCCGTTAATTTCGATAGAAGCTTCAGTTCTTTTGTGCATATTATCGCACTATACCCTATTGTACCTAATTCCAATTTCCGGTTTCGTCCTTCCTACCAGTAACTCATGTTGTAATAATTCTGTAGGCTACGTACTCTATAACAGAGTACCTTACGTACTACAGACGTGGACAAATTATTAGCAAAATTGGAGATTTTTATTATATATTTTTACAAACTATGATTCTTCAATTTAGACTACAGTTGACATCTTTGGGTATTTCCAAATTATTAGAAAAATCGAAGATTTTTATTTTATATTTTTACAAAATTTCACTCTTCAATTTAGACTACAATTGATATTTTCGCATATTTACAAATTATTAACAAAAGTGAAGATTTTTTGTATATATTTTTTACAAAATTCGACTCTTCAATTTGGACTACAGGTGACATTTTGGATATTTCCAAATTATTAACAAAACTGAAGATTTTTATTATATATTTTTACAAAATTTTACTCTTCACTTTAGACTGTAGTTGACATTTTTGCATAATATTTACAAATTATTAGCAAAATTGAAGATTTTATTATATATATTTTTTTTTTATAAAATTTGACTCTTCAATTTAGAATAGCCTACATTTGAAATTTTTACATATTTCTATCTACTGTAATGATAGAAATATGCAAAATTGTCAACTGTAGTCTAAATTGAAAAGTCAAATTTTGTAAATAGAATTAATCATAAAAATCGTCAATTTTGTTAATAATTTGTCCACGTCTGTATAAATTCAATCTTCACTTCTGCCCGATCCGCACAGATAAATTTACTCAGACATGCTATCTACTGTCCGTCCAAGTGGTTATGTCGCATGGTCGTAGAAAGGCGGAAATGACGTGACAGTTAATCACTTATCCAGACTGTTTTATTTAAGTTATTTTAAACAGTTGTATAATATTAAGTAGACGTCCAATTCCTAACAGAAAATATTTTCAAAACAGGGCTAAGACAGCCCAGCAGAAGCGGGTGAGGAAAATCGGGATGCGACGTAACCAAAAGGACGCACAGTACCTGTACGAAAATATGATTAAATTATAGTGAATCCCCTTTTTCACTGGAAAACGCGACCATATTTCTGGAACGTACTATACTCACTCACTCAGTACTGTTTACAGTGACCGTAAAACGACTTTGCATATGCGACCTTGGTTCTGTGCGGAAGGTGGGTGGAAGTACACTAGTAGAAGAGATGGGAGTGAAGTACATTAAAAAAACTCAGGTACAATAAAAATTGAAGTAAAAATAAAATGATGTCCCTGTATAAGTAAATTGTATTACCTAAAAGTCACAAGATGGCTTTTAGTCTAGGACGGGGTGAAATTCTAAAATCGGGAAGAAGGAACTTCTCGGGTGAACAACTGATTAAACCTAAATCACCTATAATAAAGTTTCAATAATTTTTTCCGGTGAAATTGTATTTTCTTTCTGTTAACGGCCTCTGACGAACTTATTTTTTACGGCCCTCGTATTATTGCGGTCGAGTAGCCAAAACTTGTATAAGCACTTCTTTTGAAAAAAAAAATTACTTTTTTATCTGCCCCCCTCAGGATGTTTCGTTGTCAGCAGGTAGGCTCTGCTGTCGTACAAAATGCTACTTGATCCAGGTCAGGGAGTCGTACACACAGTATTTGCTTAAGATTACTCATCTTTTATGTTGCTATTGCTTACTAATACCAGGACGAATAGAAGGAATAGTGTACGCACTCCTATGTTCTCTCATTGTCGGTGGCGGACCTGAGAAATTGTGGCGCTTCGATCGATAAAGTCCATCGTTTGTCTCAGGTCAAACACCTCGAAAATACAATTTCTCGCGCGTTTAATGTATGAAAGTGTTAGGGGTTGTTAGTATGCATTGTTGTTTGGTTTTATGTAGATGTCTTCAATTTGTTGTGCTTTGAATTAACCAGTGACAATAGTAATATACGTTACAAGAGCGGTATGTTGACGTTTTCATGGTCGAGGAAAAGATTGAAAAAGCGAAACGTAGTTGAGCTTTTTTTAATTTCCGAGAACATGAAAACAAACATACCGCTCGTGTATCGTACATTATTTTGTGCGAAGATCGTTTATTACATACCTGATAGACGAATTTCTAATTAGTTGCAATGAAATCTTCATGTTAGTTTCTGTTTAATGACGGCAACTTCGGAAAACCAAAATATCTTCCTTCAACATTGTTTATATAAAATGTTTTCTGTGTTTACTATACTCCAGCAGGCCGTGATATACGTCTGTCTTTTTTTCCCCCCAGTCTATAAATGCGAACTTAAAACAAACGGTAAGGTTATGTAATGATTCATTTTTCATTTTAATATTTTAACAATATTATTTATATAACATATTGCAGTAATAACATCGGCATCTGGAATCTTGTTGATTTTTTCACGGCTTCGTTAATGTTACTTGTATCAGGAATGCAATAAGTTTCGTGGAGTAGTAGACTTTACTTAATTTTTGCAAATATTTAAAAACAATAATCAACATTGCAATTTAGGTGAAATTGCACTGGTAAGTTTCCAATTCATAATTATTACTATGTTAAACGTCTCTAAAAATAATATGTTAACAGCCTAAAGCAGTAAAATGAATGTCGCGCTTAAGCGGTAAGAAGAGGGAAATTGTTATGTGTGTTACGTTGGGAATACTGAATGTGGTATTTCACACTTACCGCGTATTGGTTCTGTGCGGAAAACAAGCAAATACGCACGATCTCGCACAAAAGAATATTGTGTGGTGGTTTACAAAATAATTGCAAAAATGCCGTACTGTTTTGCTCCGAGTTGTAGATCGGTATACGGTAGAAATAGTGACAAAAGACATTATTACGTAACAAGGCAGTTAAGAAGTCTGTAGAAGCTTGTATAAAAGAAAAAATTGTTCTTTGTGAAGAAATGCATGGTCAAGGCTGGGAAAATGCTGTGCCCGAGTTGGTAAATACCACTCCTGCCGTGTTGATTGACAGGTCTTTAGTACATCATGTGGCAGGTTATGTCGTAAATCATTCCTCTAAGTTTATTGCGTGTACCCTCTGTGTCCATTCCCTTCGACAGAAAAGTAATGTGTCTAAACATTATGCAGCTCTCACCCAAATCAAGGACTACGGATCCGGTAGGAACGTTAGTTTTTTTAACCCATCCCTCCCAAGATGTGTACGACGTACTTCTTCAAACAGAAATGAAAATTAAAGAAGAGATTAGCTCAGCGAGTGCAATGTGGGGTGATATCTTCTATGACTGTCTTGATACCATTGACGCTCTTACGATCCAGTCTTCGGGAGCAGGTTGTTGCAAAGAACACATCATGGATATTATTCCTAAATTGGTTTACCACTACTTTAAAGTGCCGATTCTTCTTCAGGACAAAGGAAATCCGAAGAGAATTACAAGCTCGTAAATCCTCCAAGTCATCTCGCAAACTCTCGAAGGTAGCAGGCAACTAATCATTCATATGGTGAGTAATTTAATTAATTTATAAGCACGTAAAATATCTTTCAACTCTGGTTTTATTTAACATTTTGTAGAGTTTTCTGTCCCTGAATTCGCAACTTATTAAATACTGAACTTATCGCTTTCATAGCGTTTCAGATCCCATTGTATTTTCTGTTACGAACGTTCATAGTAGTATTAACTGAGAGAAGGCTATTAATTATGAATAAGGGACTATGAAGGTATTCCTAAAGTTACGAATAGACGGGTTAAATGGTAGAAATTTGCTTTTAAAAAGGACTACTTTTAGCGTAACAAGAACTGTGAACTTCCTCCAAGTCACGATCCTAGCGATAGAAGCGCCGCGTTGCGGCGGACCCGTGTAAATTCGCTGAGTGCGTACACTATTCCTTCTATTCGTCCTGCTAATACTATCTACTTATGGCATGGGTTTTTCTCCTTTTTAGTAACTCTATACCACCTATTAGATGCTTTATCGTTGTGCTAACAGATGGAGTTATTTGTCAATAATGTGTGTCAGACAATTCAAACAACTGCTGGTGATGAAAGTACAAGTTTCTTTGAGAACTTCCAAATAGTGTAATCAAGTCTGAGAGTTATGGTATTAGCTAGTTGAATAGTCCTTTGTCCGAGGAAAACGTGAAGGAGTATAATTATAAGGCTGAAATATATATTATATTAATTTATTTCGTGTGAAGTGCTCCAAATTCTGCTACTACACGCAAAAGCTTTCCATTATTAGATTGATTGAAGCGTCGTTTCTTTTCTTGGTATTTTTGAATTAATCCCATTAACTTTCAGTAAGTAATATGAGTAAGAGTAATATAGAACTTTTCTTTGAGAAATGGTGTGTGCAAGAGAAAGTGACTCCTGAGTTCGAATTTAGAATTGCAGGCCATTTGTGACTGCAGAACTCAGAGCCCTACAAATGTGACGCTGAAACGTGTGTTCAGGGTAGTGCCCAGCGACAGTCATGATGTATTTTATATTTTTGATGATTGGTTAATTAATATTAACCCGGCACACTAACAATCACACTCAAATTCATACAAATTTCCAGACTCTAGACAACCAGTTAATGTTTTTTCTTCAAGAAAAATTCACCGATAGCCGAGCCCGGGAATCGAACCGCGGACCTCCAGATCTGTAAGCCAGCAAGCTCACCAACAGACCACGCAGGCATTCGGTTCACTTATGGGTCTTTCGAAAGCCACCAAATTTTATGGGTTAGATTACGTTAAATCAATCTTATTTAATATAGAAAATATAAGCTACGTAACCGTATGAAAGAAATATATTGTATATATAATACAAAATTTACAACATTTGTATTATTTTTACCTCTTGCGCATAGTCCGGATATCCTAACTTTACTATATAAACGAATTTTCATAAATGCAATTTTCTGCCACCAAATTGTATGGGTTACTTCATAGTTAAATCGATCTCATTTGATATAGAAAAATATGAGATACGTAACCGTATCAAAGAAATATACTGTATATCTAATAGAAATGTGCAACATTTGTGCAATTTTTACCTCTTGCGCATAGTACGCAATATCCTAACGTTACTATATAAACGAATTGTTACGTGTTATATTTTAGCCAGGATGTGGATAGTATTCCAC
The DNA here is from genome assembly GCF_040183065.1 of Periplaneta americana. Classification (NCBI taxonomy): domain Eukaryota; kingdom Metazoa; phylum Arthropoda; class Insecta; order Blattodea; family Blattidae; genus Periplaneta; species Periplaneta americana. The sequence goes on from NC_091124.1 coordinate 169,984,177, forward strand.
TGTAAATGAACCGGGGAGGAGAGCTATATCTTAGATATCATAGTTCTTGGCTATGGTGGCTTCGAACTTGGTCGGTGGCAGGAACTCCATGTGAGACCTGGCGTTATTTTCTTCGTTGCTTTCTTTATTTATGATAAAAGACTGTCCGGACGATGGGGAATACATAACTGGTCGATCAGAATGTAAAGAACAATCAGTAGTGACAATTAGTACATTTCGTGGGACGAAGTCTTAAGCTATGGTTCCGCTACGACGATCATCGCCGAGCGAACAATGCTGACGATGATCGCTCAGCGCTCAACGTCTGCTATGCGGTTTCCTTTTGCAGCGAACATCGCCGTCTTTGCTGTAGAGAATAATCGATTTCTAAGAATCGACATTCAGTCGATCGAGGACATCGCAGATTAATATCGATTGTCTCCAGCTGTTTAACAATGAACTTTAGTTCAGAATTTACAAGTTGTTAAAATGGCTTTAAATAGGGAAAAAAACAATGACTGTATTACTTCTCGAGGAAGAAGAACATGGCCGAATTAAATATAATGTACACCAATAGACAGAAGACTCCAAACCAATGATATGTTTAAAACCAGACGTACAGAAGGATGTTTCAATCCGCTAATTTGTAGACATATACTTAGGCCGACTGATCAAATTAAATTCAAAGACTATTTTATACTTATCATAGAGCAGTTCAATTTTATTTTTTCTTTAATTGAGAGTGATGTGAAGAGAAATCTTACTTCATTTGTTGAAATACCATCCAGCGAGAAATTGTCTATTACTTTAAGACAGGCCTACCGGTACCGTAAAGTGATATTGCAATTATGCTAAAACAATATTCATATTTATTAAATTCTATAATTTTCAGAAATATGTACCTTTCCTCCGTCTGCTTGTTACAAACCTTATACTCGACAGGTGCAGGAGCAATACTAAGGAAACTGGCCACATAGGTAGGCTACAGTAATTCATCCTGGATCTCTCGCATGTTATGTTGGTAAATTAACAAGTGGAGTGGGGCTACAACTGTGCATCAGAATATATAGGTAGGCATTAAACGATTTTAATTCCGTATTGAAAATACAGGGACATCATTTTATTTTTACTAACATTTCTAATATTAACCTGGCTATACCTTTGGATTAAAGGTTCAAAACCGGAAACACCGTTTTCTACTCCTTTCCACTGGAGTTCGATGATACTGGCGTAAAATACAAACAAATCACTTTACTAGGTATAGGAAGGAAGAAAAGTAGTTCATCCATTTACGTAAATTAGGAAATATCGCGATTTTGAGTTTGATAATTTTCATTAGGTTTTTCTTTAATCAAATTACAGTACTGCATTAACAATAAGTGTTTTTACTCCATTCGGACGTATTCATTATGCAGTTTAGCCTACATTATACTATCTACAGCACATTGGCGTACAATATAGAGAATGAAGTTAAATTGAAAAATAAACATAATATGGATATTTAAACACATTTTTTAAAATGGTCGCCGTTCATTTCGATACAGGCTTCAGTCCTTTTTTTTTTTTTTTTTTGCACTATAGACTATTGTACCTAATTCCAATTACCAGTTTCGTCCTTCATACTAGTAACTCATGTTGAAATAATTCTGTACCTACTCTATAAAACAGTACCTTATGTGCTGTAAATTCAATCTTCACTTCTGCCCGATCCGAAAAGATAAAATTACTCAGACATTCTATCTACTGTCCGTCCAAATGGTTTTGTCGAGGAGTCGTAGAAAGGATGGAAATCACGTGCCAGTTAATTAACAAGACCCTTTTATTTATTTTAAACAGTTGTATAACATTACATAGACGTCCAATTCCTAACAGAAATTAATGTTTTCAGAAAAGAGCTAAGATAACCCAACTACTACCTTTTACAGAGAGACGAGCAGAAGCAGGTGGGGGAAACCAGGATGTGACATAGGCAAACGACGACAGTACCTGTACGAGAATATGATTGAATATATTGAAAGCGGACATATTTCTGGAACAAACTATACTCACTAACTCAGTACTGTTTGTGTTTACTATGACCGCAAGGCGACTTTGACTGTATACGCTTGGTTCTGTGTGGAGAACGGTTCCAAGTTTACTAGTAGAGGGGGGTGGGAGTGAAGTACATTTAAAAACTCAGGTACAATAAAAATTGAAGTAAAAATAAAATGATGTCCCTGTACATGAGGCTGCAGACTAGTACTAGGTCTGTGTTTATCAATATACAGTATGTAACTAAAGGTCGCAGAAGTCAGTGAAGGGAAAGAATATTGTGCCCTCTTTGTTTTAGTTTTTCTGGAAAAATACTTGTATTTTCCGAGCGGGCAAATCATGTCAACAATATAAATTACAGTGTTTGTTATAAATTGTAGTGGTTTCAATATTCAAGCTATGGCCAAGCTATTCAACTGAAATCTAATGATAGGACACACTTCATTTGAATTTTAAAATAGTCTCGAGTAGGCTAATTAATTAGACCTACATTACTGTGATCGTCGTTGTTAAAGGTTGAAATTTCATGGAAGAGATTCTCTTGACACCCTGTTTATACATCCTTGCTTGAAAACACTCAATTCGGCATTTTTATAACCACCGTCATTAAAAAGTTCATTTGTAATATTTTTATTATCCTATCTCGAAAACAAGTTACTTTACCACCTTTCAGGTTATTCATGTAAAGTAGGTGAAGTACCATTTCACCTATTTACGTGTAAAACACATTTTCATCTCGAATTAATAATTAATTCCAGTTATTATCGGTTCCGTATTTCTAAAATAAAAAAAAGGTTTTTTTTTTTTCAGTCGTTATTAACAATGTTTAGTTATATAAATAGTACCTGTAACCGTCGTTGAATAGAATAATGTCAACTGTTACGAGTGCCGAGAGGTGTCTATTGAAACCTATAATACTGTAGAGGTGAAAATATTTGGGCTCCCATTCTCATACAGCCCTTGGTTTCCATGGTAACGTGACGTCACGCACTAAGGAAAGATTGTATGTGTGAAGTGCGTTTCTGAGTCTTTCAGTTACGGAGAACTGTCATGGCCATGTGCACCATTCTCGATCATCTAGCCAGTTTATCAGCAATCACGGAAACAGGGTTAATTCTTGACAATGATCAAGTTACAGATGCGGTGCACCGACATTTTCCCTCGATCAACTCAGTACCGTCAGCTGACGGTAAGCTCGCTTGAGAAGAATCATCTGAGCGCTAGGTTACCGCGTATAAAACAGCGAACGAACGCACTCTGTCAATTATCGCTTCGTTTTTGTTTGTCGGACTGCTTTCAAATATCCTCGCAGTTTTCAAATAACAAGTTTCAATAATCATGGAAGAAAAAAAGAAAAGAGCACCGAACTTCTCACACTTCGAAGTGGGAATTCCTTTAGAACTCGTCAGCAATTATGCATCCATATTACAGAATAAAAGTACTGACTGAAGTTCTCTAAGAGAAAAGCAGGCTACCTTGTTGAATTTAACCTCACAATTCAACATGAGTTATACGTGTTTACATAGTTTCACATAATTTGTACCGTAATTTATACAGTGATTATTTCATATTACTGATAATAATTGGGAAAATTTCAGTATACGCATACCTCAGTGACAATTATCTTGAAATAGGCTACTAAAAAGAGCAGATTTGTATGTGTTTGTCGAATGCTCATCATCTTGCTTACCAAAAGACACATTTCAGTGCCAATAATTAATTTGGGAAAATTTCAGTATACGGATACCTCGCTAAAAATTATTAAAAAAAAAATATATATAAAGCAATTCGTCTGTGTATGTCGAATACGCATCATAATGCATACGAAAAGGAAGTTTTCAGTGCCAATTTATTTTGTGTGCACAAGGTTGGAATTTTGGAGTAAGAGGGAAAGGAAAGTATCCTTGTTCTGAAATTTATCCATTTATTTTGTGTTTACAAGGTTGGAATTTTGGAGTAAGAGGGAAAGGAAAGTATCCTTGTTCTGAAATTTATCCATTTATTTTATGTGCACAAGGTTGGAATTTTGGAGTAAGAGGGAAAGGAAGGCATCCGTGTAATTTCTCCTAATTCAAGCGTAAATAGCTTAATTGTCCAAAACGTCATGTAGGTCCTAATAGTTTCAAACTTCAAATCTATAGCTAATAAGTGATAATCTCGCATTCTACAAAATGGTCATTTAGTTTTGCTATATTATTAACGGCATAGAATATCTACTTTATTATTATGTTAACAAAATTGGACAATTAGGGCTAAATAATATTTTGTCCTCAAGTAAAGTCCCGATCTTCCAAAGCAGAAACATATATAAAACATTAGTCTATTTTGAGAAAAAAGAACATTTTTATTATTCATCTACAAACTTACTCTTTCTACAATAATACCAATTCTGTTATTTCCGCAGTGATTTGCGTGTTCAAGATGCATCATTTCATCTTCAATTCCATCAAGTACGTCAAATCGTGCCGCCATTTTGGTTTTCTCGACTTGACCATGTTCAATTCAAGATAATCGGTCCCACACCCGTGATCAAATTTGATCATCATCAACTCGCTTGTTTAACTTTGATCGAGATTGATACTCCGCAAATTGGCGTTGAAGATGGTCAATTGCCGACTTAACCATGGTCAAATTTTAATCGAGAATGGTGCACACGGGCATCAGACTTGTAGGTGGAGTAACCAGTTTGCAGATCTAACGGTAGAGAAGGGTTGAAGCTGTCTCCAAGACAGGGGGCTATTGTTTAATGGCTGTGAAATTTTACAGTATGTACTACCTGACTCGAGAAAAGTATCCTCATTCCTCGTGTCTAAGCAGCCACCCCCTGCAGCGGTAAATTAGCTGGCTATATGTTATTTTATCAGGAATGCACGCCACATACATTCGTAAAGTTTAAAAGTTGTTTTCCGCCGCGTGTATTATTTCTTCTCATGAGTTTGCCAGTTTTGTTCCAGCTCTTGTACTTGAAAGTTAAACGCGCTCGTAAATGTAGGCCTACACATGTAGTTTAGTACTTATTAACTTATTATAAAGTATATTAGTGATAAGTGTATATAGTGTATTAATCCTACATCAATATTGTATGTTTAATCACTATAGTGCTATTATATAAATACTTAGGTACCAGTACATAGAAAATAATGATAAACGAGTGCGGAACATGTATCCCGAAAATGGCACGGTTTGTAATATATTAGAAATGCCGTTTTGTAGACATAAATATGAGGATGGAGAAGATATTTTAAATTCTGGACGCCCTACAGTTCCATTTGTTCTTTGTTTTAAAAAGTGATAAAATAGAGAAATTGTATAAAATAAATTATTAAATTGAAAGAATCTTTTCTCTTTGAAAAGACTGAAAATTTCATTTGGAATGCCACATAACAGGAGAGACTTTCATCATTAGCCCCATAGCTTTGCATAGAGATATACGTCCACCTTCAGCTAAACTGAGACATTTTATGACATCATCGACAGGTTTGCTGCTTTAAACGACAGGAGGATTGAGTTGCTATGCAAGAAATTCGGTTAGTCCTGAAATAAATTAATTTTCCTGTTTGCACGTGTTCTAGAACTAGTAAAATTGTACGTAGTTTACAAATACTAGGCCTACTCATTATATTAGCAAAACTGTTCATGCATTTGTGTATGTGAACAGCACTTCACCTATTTTCTTTACAACGAGCCGCTACTGCACCCTTCCCTATAATTTCACCAACTTCCTTCCACAACATTTATTTTTTTGGGCATCTCTATATACTTTCGAACCCATATCGTACAGGCAGGATGACTGGAAACAAAATTAATTAAAATATCGTTATTTATTGTTGAGAAGTTGTACACGTTTTGAAGCCATCTTGCTTTACCGTCATTCTTTTGTTTTCTGAATGTACGACGATTATCGCTCTCAATTTGAAGTCAAATCAATCCAGAGCGATGAACGCCTACGCACATCGCGGCAGCCAGCGATGAACGACGTAAAGAAACCAGCTCCATACTGACCGGCAAAAAAAAAAAAAAAAAAACGATCACTTGAATAGAATACTAAAAGTCAAGTTGAAATGTAAATTATGAAGTAATCTCAGAAATAACATAACTGTTATCATACTAAATTTAAAAATTACACTTTTATGGACTTCTGACATGTAAATTCGCGCCTTTCACACCAATAAATCTTCGGTTTATCGCCTAACAACGAAGGAGTGTGTTTCTGTGCTGAACATGTGGGGTAGGTCATCATAAACACTTGAAGAGATATTATTGCTTTATTGTTTCCTTTCCTTTTTGAAAATGAATAACAACTGTCGAAGATGGTTTGTTTGCCATTTCGTCAATAAATTTAGTTCAGACAATGCCTCTGTCACCAGAGCTGTCGCTGTCATTGTTGACGGACGCAGCCTCCGTTACGCCGCTGCTATAACTTATTTTATTTCATGGAGGGCAGTTTCATAGAAAAGACTTTGCCGACAGACCTTCTACTGCCCCATACTAATTGGTTGTCATAAATAAATGTCTTCATTACTGAGACGGAAATCTTGTCTTCTCCTGTCAGTAACCAATTACAACTCTCGTTCAGAAGAATTGGCAGGTTCCCGTCAAATCCACGTGGAGGCACAGTTGTCGTATCTTTTCCAAATTCCAAGAATCCCGTCAGTATGACTTGAATGGTCACCAGGATTTTGGCAACTGTGCAATCTTGGGACGAGGGGACAGGATGGAATTATCAGAGTTGTTTGTGTAGGAAGTCGTAAATCTGTAATTGGGTGTTCAAAAGAGCCACCGAACTGCACTCCTTGAAATAAAATAAGGTATACCATAGGCGCACCATACACCACGGTGCAAGAGGCTGTGAAACGGTTCCGAGAAACACAGAGTTACTCCAGAATACCTGATTCTGGCAGAAAAAGGAAGACTTCAGGCCGAGATGATCGATTTCTCGTCAGCCAGGGTCTAAGAAACCGCCATACTACAGCAATTGAAGCTCGGAATCGACTACAACATGTGCGGGATGTTAACGTGAGCGAGAGGACTGTACGCCTTGGAGAACAAAATCTTCTATCACGACGACCTGCTACGGGACCAGATCTGACCAGAGAGCACCGAGCCGACCGTCTTCAGTTCGCTCGTCAGCATGCCCAATGGAGTGTGCAGCAGTGGAGCAGTGTGCTGTTCTCTTATGAGTCCAGGTTCTCCCTGAAATCCCGAGATGGTACGGAGAGAGGACGCAAGGACGCCATTCGGTGGAGGTTCTATGATGGTGTGGGTCGGCATCTCCATGGAGGCCCGAACGGAATGGTGATCGTCGAGAATGGTAGTCTCAACGCTCACCGCTACATCAACGAGATTCTCGTCGATCACGTCATGCCCTTTGCTGAATTTATTGGCGATGATTTCATATTCATGCATGACAATGCTCGTCCACATGCAGCGCGCTGCGTATCACAGAATCTTGATGCAACTGGCCAGCTCGGAGTCCCGACCTAATCTCTATAGAACATCTCCGGGGTAGGTTGGGTAGACGAGATCTTAATCCTGTTCCGGAGACCTTAAGTGATCTACGGGCTGCACTCCAAGAGGAATGGGACAATATCGACCATAGAGACATCATAACCTTAATCGAAACCATACCTGAGAGAATGGCAGCTGTAATTAGGGTCAGCGGGGACACACCGGATACTGAGTGTTTGTTTCAGTTATTGATAGTGTGAATTTAAGTTTTGTGCATCAACATCATTTTCAGTGAAGTTTAATGAACAAATATTCAGCTGAAAGTTAAGTGAACAATTTTGCAAAATTTCAACAAAAGTGTAGATTTATGAACATATGACGGTCATTGACTCAAAATTGGAGTGAAAGGAGTGAATTTACGTGTCACAAGTTCATAAAAAGTGTAATCTTTAAATTGAGTACGATTATAGTTATGTTATTTCTTGGGTTACTTCTTAATTTACATTTAAACTTGACTTTTAGTATTTTTTTTTCAAGTGATTGGTTTTTTTTGCCGGTCAGTAGAGCTAATCGAGCGGCGCATGTCACGAAAGAGATCTAATATCTGGAATCTCCACGAGATATTTCTCCATCTACATAAAGAATCTGACAGGCTGTAATAATTAATATCAACTGAAAACATATAGTGCTCATCTTTTAACAATTTTAAATACGTGAAGCAAAGGAACGGCAACATAAACATAATAATAATTCCTTCGGTAAGTAAACATCTTGAAAATCACTAAATGACGGCGGTAGATGCTTATGTTTTAAGATAATATTGAACCATGCTACATAGATCATGTCTTTCGTTTAGGTGAAGTTAGGATGTCAACAATAGATGTAATAAAATTTTATTGACTAGCTAATAACAATATATGTGATGGATATTGTTTCATACCAGTAACATTACACTTAGGCCTTTATTATTATTCGTATTACTGACAGTAATATTTTGTATATTGATATTGATTTTGGTTTCCTAATTTGAAATAACATACACAAAAATTTCTAACTTTATCGGTTGAATAGGATGTCTCTAAATAAGTGAGATAAAACCAAACCTCTGCAACATAATAATTACCCGATTACGTTGGTGTATAGCTAGTTCTTGGATCTAGCTATGAAGGAGAGATTAAAATGATAGTCTTCCCCATATAGTAACATGCTTTGTTTTGAACTCCGTGAGTGCATTATGTCCTAGGTTCGAGCCTTGTATATATAAGCAATTAGTACGCGTATGAAGGAGTTAAAGAAATGTCAAAATTTACATACATAATGATTCTTGCCCATAGTAACACGCAAATGTTTCAACTTTGTAAGGAAATTAATTCCTGAGTTTCACTCTTATGAAATTATAAGAAGGAATTAGGATTTGATGTGGGACTCTTGTTTCTAGCTATGAAGGAGTTACGAATTTGTATTAATGACTGTAAAAAAAAATCTCTACGAGAATGCAAGAAGGTAAGAATTTGTTAATTCAAATTTGTTACTGCAGAATAATTAACTTTTACGAAAATGAAAGGAGGTAAGAATATTGTAATTCAAACGTAGCCTATTTCAGCAACGGAAAAGTGAAAGAAGTTACCGGGATTTAACTATTGTTACCAGTTAAGCATTGCCCTCCAAGTTGTTGCACTCTATAATGTTTTAAGGATTACATAGTTACGTGATAAAAGTTGCGGTAGATAATAATAATTCTTTGTATACGTAGGTAATTAGGACTGCAATTAGTAGCCTACATCAGATATACAGTGGACACATTTTTAATTGTAACAGGTAACTCCAAATTCTAGTGCATTTATTAAACGCACCCCTGGTGTATATCTTTTACAACATACTGTGATCCAAGATGAAATGCAATGGATATGAAGATAAAAAATAAAACGGTAAGCACGTCGCTAATAGTGTATTTCATTTCAATGATGAACACTGAGATTTCATATATGTATTTTGAGATTATAACTGTAAATTGTATTTTGGGCCAAATATTACGTAGTTATGTGTGATAATAGTTGAAGTAGATAATTATTAGGCCCACTTTGCATACCTAGGTAGTTAGGCCTTCAATTAGTACATCAAAATAAATATACAGAGAGCACATATTTTTCCAATATAACAGGTTACCCCGAATTCTTGTTTATTTATTAAATGTTTCCCTGGTGTTTGTATTTTACAACATATTGTGATCCAAGACGAAATGCAATGAATATGCCTATGAAGATCATAATAAAACGATAAGCACCTTGCTAATAATATATTTTAGTTCAATCATGCTTACTGGATATTTAGATGTGTTTTGGAAAGAAAAAGACAGTTTTTATTCGAACTACATAATAAGCCACAAATGTCACTATAGAACAAAGGAATACAAGAGTTGATACAAAGTTTCGCCTGAAAGTTTAACATGTCTGAACAGCCGATGCTAGCTTGAGAACTAGACCTATTTGAGCTTCATTTTAGTACCAACAACATCAAAGATGCCGATAGGAATTTTCCCTACTGATTTTTCTTTATACTGCAGGTCGATTAAATAAATTTGAAAATAAAGTTTTCAATATATGTATTAATATAGTAATATCAATACTACTGATAATATTAGTCTAATGGTAAAACCATGGGAGAAAATGCACTTTGTTTCCTGCAAGAAATGTTTAGTCTACCGATGTGACATTGCCCTTAGCGTGGGAAAATATATAATCCTACAAGATGTAGTTTTGATGCAATAATCATAATCAAACATCTGATATCCCATATCAGTTAACCTAACCTTACTTTGCAGTTTAGAACTATATTATTCCACGACAACTTACAGGAAGCAGGTAAAACAGGTACCGGTACTATTTTTGTTTTTATATATCTCAGATCTTATTTAAAGGCGTTGCGTGTCAATAATTATGAAAATATGAGTATTGTCCGCGCAACTTATCTAGGCACTTGGGTTCCCTAGTGATCTCTCGCTGCCCCTCTCCCTCTCTCCTGCCACGCTACCGCTACAAGCAACCTCGCTACACCCCGCTTCCCCGCTCTTTTAGCTGCCCAGATAAGTTGCGCGAACAGTATTAGGTTACGATTTTCTTATTAGCTCCATAAGAGCCTTCAGTGTGTTTGGAATCTTAATGGCGGCAGGTGGGCATGTCCAACTCCAATGGCCACACTGTATTCATACAGTCACTGCATATACCACCTATTAGATGCTTTATGGTTGTGCTAACAGATGGAGTTACTTGTCAATAATGTGACGCTGAAAAGTGTGTTCAGGGTACTGCGACAGTCATGATGTATTTTATATTATTGATGATTGGTTAATTAATATTAACTCGGCACACTAACAATCACACTCACAGTCATACAAATTTCCAGACTCTAGACACCCAGGTAATTGTTTTTCTTCAAGAAAAATTCACCGATAGCCGGGCCCGGGAATCGAACCGGGGACCTCCAGATCTGTAAGCCAGCACGCTCACCAACAGACCACGCAGGCATTCGGTTCACTTATGTGCCTTGCGAAAGCCACCAAATTTTACGGGTTAGAGCACGTTAAATCAATCTCATTTAATATATAAAAATATAAGCTACGTAACCGTATGAAAGAAGTATATTGTATATATAATACAAAATTTACAACATTTGTATAATTTTTACCTCTTGCGCATAGTCCGGATATCCTAACTTTACTATATAAACGAATTTTTATAAATGCAATTTTCTGCCACCAAATTTAATGGGCTACTTCATAGTTATATCGATCTCATTTGATATAGAAAAATATGAGATACGTAACCGTATGAAAGAACTATACTGTATATCTAATACAAAATTTGCAACATTTGTGCAATTTTTACCTCTTGCGCATAGACGCAATATCCTAATGTTACTATATAAACGAATTGTTACATGTTATATTTTAGCCAAGCTGTGGATAGTACTCCACTGTAAATGAACCGGGGAGGAGAGCTATATCGTAGATATCATAGTCTGAGCTATGGTGGCTTCGAACTTGGTCGGTGGCAGGAACTCCACGTGAGACTTGGCGTTATTTTCTTCCTTGCTTTCTTTATTTATTATAAAAGACTGTCCGGACGATGGGGAATACATAACTGATCGATCACAATATAAAGAAGAATCAGTAGGGACTATTAGTAGCCCTGGCCATCTCAAACGTCTGGATTTAATGTTCCCAATTATGTCAGGTGAAGAATAAAATGCGTGCAGTTCTGTGTTGTGTAACTTTCTCCATTCTCCATCCTTCTTAGTCCCAAATATTTTCCTAAGCACCTTATTCTCAAACACCCTTAACGTATGTGCCTCTCTCAAAGTGGGAGTCCAAGTTTCACAACCATAAAGAACAACCGGTAATTAACTGTTTTATAAATTCTAACTTTCAGAATTTTTGCCAGCAGACTGGATGGTAAAAGCTTCTCAACAGAATGATGGCATGCATTTTCCCATATATATTTATTCTGTGTTTCATTTCCTCCCGAATATCATTTATATTTGTTACTCTTGCGCTCTTGCTATGGAATCTTAGCATTATAAATTGTGGGAAAGAATTTATGAAAGAAATTCAATTCGGCATCCCATTTATTCATAACTCTTTAAAGGAGTACATAAACTTAAACTCAAAATGAATAGGATATGAATAACATTGGCAACAATTAGTTCAAATTTAATCAACGGTCTGCCAACAGAAAAAGGACAGTTTTGCAATAATAATTAGTGTCACAATGCGATCATAGCACTTTTTTCAGTGTTATCCCCACTCACTGTGAGATTCTCACGAGATAACATTCAAGAATTTACTGGTAGACTATTATATTACGATAAAATAAAAATTAAATGCTTAATTAAAAAAGAGAGTGCTGGTAATACGTCTGCTGCTATGCAAATTTATGAGTTTGTATTTAGGCCTACCTAGCCATTCTGTTGACCTGGTTATTCACTTGTACTTAATAGCGATTTGTGACTTTAAAATGTTGTGTAGGGTTTTTTTTACTGTGGTTATATGGTATTATTGTTCAACAATGACCTTAGCGTGGGAAAATATATAATCCTACAAGATGTAGTTTTGATGGAATATTCATAATCAAACATCTGATATCCCATAGCAGTTAACCTAACCTTACTTTGCAGTTTAAACCTATATTATTCAACGACAACATAGAGGAATCAGGTAAGACAGGCAGTATTTTTGTTTTTATATACCTCAAAATTTATTTAAAGACGTTACGTGTCAATAATTGTGAATACATGAGTATTAGGTTACGATTTTCTTATTAGCTCCATAAGAGCCTTCAGTGTGTTTGGAATCTTAATGGCGGCGGGTGGACGTGTCCAACTCCAATGGCCACACTGTATTCACACAGTCACTGTATATACCACCTATTAGATGCTTTATGGTTGTGCTAACAGATGGAGTTATTTGTCAATAATGTGACTCTGAAACGTGTGTTCAGGGCAATGCCCAGCGACAGTCATGATGTATTTTATATTATTGATGATTGGTTAATTAATATTATCCCGGCACAGTAACAATCACACTCACATTCATACAAAATTACAGACTCTAGGCACACAGGTAATTTTTTTTTTCTTCAAAAAAAATTTCACCCAGAGCAGAGCCCGGGAATCGAACCGGGGACCTCCAGATCTGTAAGCCAGCACGCTCACCAACAGACCACGCAGGCATTCGGTTCACTTATGTGCCTTGCGAAAGCCACCAAATTTTATGGGTTAGATCACTTTAAATCAATCTCGTTTAATATAGAAAAATATAAGCTACGTAACCGTATGAAAGAAATATACTGTATATATAATACAAAATTTACAACATTCGTATAATTTTTACCTCTTGCGCATAGTCTGGATATCCTAACTTTACTATATAAACGAATTTTTATAAATGCAATTTTCTGCCACCAAATTTAATGGGCTACTTCATAGTTAAATCGATCTCATTTGATATAGAAAAATATGAGATACGTAACCGTATCAAAGAACTATACTGTATATCTAATACAAAATTTGTAACATTTGTGCAATTTTTACCTCTTGCGCATAGACGCAATATCCTAATGTTATTATATAAACGAATTGTTACATGTTATATTTTAGCCAAGCTGTGGATAGTACTCCACTGTAAATGAACCGGGGAGGAGAGCTATATCGTAGATATCATAGTCTGAGCTATGGTGGCTTCGAACTTGGTCGGTGACAGGAACTCCACGTGAGACTTGGCGTTATTTTCTTCCTTGCTTTCTTTACTTATTATAAAAGACTGTCCGGACGATGGGGAATACATAACTGGTCGATCACAATATAAAGAAGAATCAGGAGGGACAATTAGTGGCCCTGGCCATCTCAAACGTCTGGATTTAATGTGCCCAATTATGATAGGTGAAGAATACAACGCGTGCAGTTCTGTGTTGTGTAACTTTCTCCATTCTCCTGTAACTTCATCCTTCTTAGCCCCAAATATTTTCCTAAACACCTTATTCTCAAACACCCTTAACCTATATGCCTCTCTCAAAGTGGGAGTCCAAGTTTCACAACCATAAAGAACAGCCGGTAATATAACTGTTTTATAAATTCTAACCTTCAGGTTTTTTGCCAGCAACCTGTATGGTAATGGCTTCTCAACCGAATGATAACAGGCATTTCCCATATATATTTATTCTGTGTTTAATTTCCTCCCGAGTATCATTTATATTTCTTACTGTTGCTCTTTTACTATGGCATCATAGCATTATAATTGTAGGATAGAGTTTATGAAAGAAATTCAATTCGGCATCCCATTTATTCATAACTCTTTAAAAGAGTACATAAACTTAAGCGCAAATTGAAATGGATATGAATAACATTGGTAACAATTATTTCAAATTTAATCAACTGTCTGCGAACAGAAAAAGGACAGTTATCATTAATAATTAGTGTCGCAATGCGATCATAGCACTTTTTTCAGTGTTATGCCCGCTCACTGTGAGATTCTCACGTGATAACATTCAACAATTTACTGGTAGATTATTATATTACGATAAAATAAAAATTAAATGCTTAAGTAGAAAACAGAGCACTGGTAATACGTCTGTTGCTATGCAGATACACTGAATTTAGAATATTATTGTTTAGTTTCTGCAAATTTATGAGTTTGTATTTAGGCCTACCTAGCCATTCTGTTGACCTGGTTATTCACTTGTATTTAATAGCGATTTGTGACTTTAAAATGTTATGTAGGATATTTTACTGTGATTATATGGTATTATTGTTCAACAATGATCTTAGCGTGGGAAAATATATAATCCTACAAGATGTAGTTTTGATGCAATCTATACTAATAATAAATCTGTAGCCGAAATGTTTTGGTAATTTTCGATTTTCCAAAAATAATTGGTTCTAACATATATAATTAACCACCCAGAAACCGAAAATCGCATTTTTGAAATATTTGTTTGTATGTCTGTCTGTATGTTTGTTACCTTTTCACGCGATAATGGCTCAACCGATTTATATGAAAATTGGAAAATAAATGAAGTTCGTTATAACTTAGATTTTAGGCTATATGGCATTCAAAATACTTTATTTAAAGGGGGAGGTTATAAGGGGGCCAGAATTAAATAAATCGAAATATCTCGCTTATTATTGATTTTTGTGAAAAATGTTACATAACAAAAGTTTCTTTAAAAATGATTGCTGATAAGTTGTATCCTTTACAAAATTTTGATAGGACTGATATTTAATGAGATAAATGAGCTTTAAAATTAAAACAACGCCGTCTAAGACGGTGCAATGACAACAAATGACTTCGTCTATAAGGGGCCTTGGACAGCAACAATCGAAAGCTATTAAACTTAGCCTACAGACAATGTTTCTGTGTTTGTATGAAGTAAGCTAAATTAACCGATTTGTATAATTAATTATTATTTCACCATTGGAAAGTGTAGTTTCTCTAGATGGACATACTGCTATAATGTTATTACAGTAACTTCTTTGTAAATCGAGGACAGGTAAGATTAAAATAGCTTCATATGCATAGAAAATTTGATAGGCTTTTTTGTACATTCGTTTTCTGTATTTCTTACAATAATATTTATGTACACTCTCATTTTAATCTCAGAGAATTAACGAACAACGAGAGTGTATTGATTTAGTATGCAGTAATAGTACGTTAGCTTAGCAATCCATTATTTTATAATTCAAATTTTAACTATGCTCAATCGAATCGTGTTAAAATACATAAAATAGACTATATTTGCAATAAATGCAATGCAAAAAAAAATGGGTAATGAGCCTAGCAGATTATGTTGCGCTGTTGTAAAAGTTGTTGCTTCTGAGATTCAAGAGCCCCCACAACAAATTATAAACTTTCTTATCGGAGTACATCCGTTATCAACGCACTTCTTATGTACTGTAATATAATATAATATAATATAATATAATATAATATAATATAATATAATACAATATAATATAATGTAATATAATACAATATAATAAAACATATTAATAATAATAATAAATATGTAGCCGAAAATTTTCTGGTAATTTTCGCTTTTCCAAAAATAATTGGTGTTAACATGAATTGAATAATTTCAAGGGAAAAATTGTTCTGGGGCCGGGTATCGAACTCGAGACCTTTGGTTAAACGTACCAACGCTCTCCCACTGACCTACCCGGGAACTCTACCCGACACCGATCCAATTTTTCCCTCTATATCCACAGACCTCAAAGTGGGCTGACAACCGTCAAGCAACCAACATTCGAGTGCACACTAACTCTGTGTGACTTTAAATTGTGGTTTTCTGTTACGTACAGTGACGTGTATTATGCAAATTAAGCTTTCAGGAATAACTGCCTGTAAAGTTAATTTGAATAATTTGGAGGGAAAAATTGTTCCGGGGCCGTGTATCGAACTCGGGACCTTTGGTCAAAAGTACCAACGCTCTCCCACCGAGCTACCCGGGAACTCTACCCACACCGATCCCGGTAATTTACACGTATAATTATTCATCCTGAGACCGAAAATCGGTTTTTTGACATTTTTCTTTGTATGTCTGTCTGTCTGGATATTTGTTACTTTTTCACGCGATAATGGCTGAACGGATTTCGATGAAAATTGAAATACGTTGTAATTTAGATCTTAGGCTATATGGTATTGAAAATACTTCATTTAACGGGGCCTGAATTAAATCGAGATATCTCCTTATTATTGCTTTTTTGTGAAAAATGTTACATAACAAAAGTTTCTTTAAAAATGATTTCCGATAAGTTTTATTCTATGCAAAATTTGGTAGGTCTGATAGACTTCTAAAATAACAATACAATAAGTTTTCACCGCCGCCTCAGATTGTAGCATTGTTGTTCCTGCAGTAATTCCCATGTGCAAAATATAAAATTTTTGAGTAGGAAGAAAAAACACATTTATTCATTCCAAGGTAAAGGTACATAGGAGATCGTGAATTCTTACATTTTCGAAAGAAAGAAATATAATTATATATCACTGTTTATGCTGTATCACTGTTTAAGTTATTTGAAGGTTTCAGAACCATAGTGGGCCAAGCGCCATTTACTGAAGACGTAGAAAACAAGGCTTAAAATTAAGTTATTACCATAATTCAATGGAACCATATAGCAAGGGATATAAAGTTTACACAATAAAACTAAATGATATGTCAATCTTCATTAAACTATAGTTTCGTGTAATAACAAATTAGAAACATGTTAAAGGAATTGTCATTGCACCAAATGAGTGATCTCTGGACCAAAATGATCGCAATTTAATTTAAATACAATTTCAATTAAGTAACATATTAAACGATTTGTCCTTCTAACAAACACGAATATTCCCCGAATCAAATATCCTATTTTAATTATGTAATTACTTTATATTTATATCTAACAGGTGCAGCGGAGCGCACGGGTACGGCTAGTAATCATAATAAAACATCTGATATCCCATAGCAGTTAACCTAACCTTACTTTGCAGTTTAGACTTATATTATTCGACGACAACATACGGGAAGCAGGTAAAACAGGTAGTCTTTTTGTTTTTATATACCTCAGATCTTATTTAAAGATGCTGCGTGTCAATAATTGTGAATACATGAGTATTAGGTTACGATTTTCTTATTAGCTCCATAAGAGCCTTCAGTGTGTTTGGAATCTTAATGGCGGCGGGTGGGCGTGTCCAACTCCACTGGCCACACTGTATTCATATAGTCACTGTATATGCCAATGCTTCTATACTCTCAATAGGTTATCTCGTTTTTCAATAGCCAATCAAATAGCTAGTTGGCTGATGACGGGTGAAGAGTCCATGCTGATTGGTCCTTTATTTGCAATGATAAGCGTGCATTATAAACATAATCGCCTCAAATAAAAACATTACAAGGGATGTGAACCAAGTGTGTACATATCATGGAATGAAATAAATACGTTGAAAGTGTTTATACCGTGTATATAAAAGCTGTGCTTACTCACTGCATTATTTTTCTGTATTTCTTAACAATTCGTCTCCTCTAAGTGTCTGACGTCCGTTTTCGTCTGCTAGTTTCCAGTCTTGTGTTCACAAACTAGAGTCGTATAAAGAACCTAGTTTTGACCGTACAATCAACAATAAAATTTCACGTGGAATGTTATGTACGAACATTGCCACATATTCTTTGGTTCTTTTTACAATATTCCGCCAAGATGGTGGGGTTTTTGTTTAAATGTATGTTTATAAAAATTCTAACATTGATTGATTTAAATATCTCATTCTAAAGTTTGGAAAAAGGGGCATGTACCGGTAATGAAATGTCAACAACACGTTCATTTACAATAATCATTATAATTCAACAATGAATTGTCACTGAAGGCTATTATGATTAATGCACTGATTATGCCATAATGACAAAATGTCGTAAATCGTTAATTTAAAATCAACATAATAAGATAAATAAAGAAAAAACATCACTAGTATCAGTCGTTAACCCTCCACCCTTTTTATTTGCGATTGTTAGTATAAGTAGTATGATTATTTTATTAATTGTAAGTTATGTAGGCTACGACCCAGCAGAGATTACAAAAGGAGAAAATAATTTATGGATTAACATACATGAACCTAATCTAATTATACAAAGATGGTATTAACATAGGCTACTTATATAGGCCTACGTGATTTATTTCAACTTACCTGTAGGCTTTAACATTCTCGGTCGTTACGACTTTATTTTCATTAATGTTGCTCGAAAATCAGGAACAAAATCGTCATCTTTAAAATGTTCAGAGCATACTCTGCTTGTATCAAGATTGAATTTATCCTGTCTTTTGCACGCAATTACCCATACTTTTCTAATTCCTAAATCTTTAGGAATGGTATTTTTATCGTTAGAATAGTTGCATACCGTAACAGCACATCTTTAAACATCATAAACAAGAAAAAACACGAGATACTGCTTTGATGCATTTGAGCTTTGGCGCGCTTAGCTATCTTGTGACGTCAGAATCCCTCTCCTTTCCCCGTCAATCCCTCGCCAACAAGCTCGAAAATAATGCAACCTGTGAGAAGTTTAGAAGTCTTGTGTATTTACCACCTATTAGATGCTTTATGTTTGTGCTAACAGATGGAGTTATTTGCCAATCATGTGATGCTGAAACGTGTGTTCAGGGTACTGCCCAGCGACAGTCATGGTGTATTTTATTTTATTGATGATTGGTTAATTAATATTAACCTGGCACACTAACAATCACACTCACATTCATACAAATTTTCAGACTCTAGACACCCAAGTAATTTTTTTTCTTCAAGAAAAAATTCACCGAGAGCCGAGCCCGGGAATCGAACCGGGGACCTCTAGATCTGTAAGCCAGCACGCTCACCAACAGACCACGCAGGCATTCGGTTCACTTATGTGCCTAGCGAAAGCCACCAAATTTTATGGGTTAGATCACGTTAAATCAAACTCGTTTAATATAGAAAAATATAAGCTACGTAACCGTATGAAAGAAATATACTGTATATATAATACAAAATTTACAACATTCGTATAATTTTTACCTCTTGCGCATAGTCCGGATATCCTAACTTTACTATATAAACGAATTTTTATAAATGCAATTTTCTGCCACCAGATTTAATGGGCTACTTCATAGTTAAATCGATCTCATTTGATATAGAAAAATATGAGATACGTAACCGTATCAAAGAACTATACTGTATATCTAATACAAATGTGCAACATTTCTGCAATTTTTACCTCTTGCGCATAGACGCAATATCGTAATGTTACTATATAAACGAATTGTTACATGTTATATTTTAGCCAGGCTGTGGATAGTACTCCACTGTAAATGAACCGGGGAGGAGAGCTATATCGTAGATATCATAGTCTGGGCTATGGTGGCTTCGAACTTGGTCGGTGGCAGGAATCCACGTGAGACCTGGCGTTATTTTCTTCCTTGCTTGCTTTACTTATGATAAAATACTGTCCGGACGGTGGGGAATACATAACTGATCGATCACAATAAAAAAAGAAGAATCAGTAGGGACAATTAATAGCCTTGGCCATCTCAAACGTCTGGATTTAATGTCCCCAATTATGTCAGGTGAAGAATACAATGCGTTCAGTTCTGTGTTGTGTAACTTTCTTCATTCTCCTGTAACTTCATCCTTCTTAGCCCAAAATATTTTCCTAAGCACCTTATTTTGAAACACCCTTAACCTATGTGCCTCTCTCAAAGTGGGAGTCCAAGTTTCACAACCATAAAGAACAACCGGTAATATAACTGTTTTATAAATTCTAACTTTCAGGTTTTTTGCCAGCAGACTGGATGGTAAAAGCTTCTGAACCGAATGATGGCATGCATTTCCCATATATATTTATTCTGTGTTTAATTTCCTCCCGAGTGTCATATATATTTGTTACTGTTGCTCTCTTACTATGGCATCTTAGCATTGTAGGAAAGAATTTATGAAAGAAATTCAATTCGGCGTCCCATAGCTGGCAAATTGTGTTATTCATACGTTCGTATCGATTAGTTGCGCCTGGAAATTGACATTGAGTAAAGAGGAATGAATGACCTTGCAAGTTATGTCATAAAATGTTCGTTTATTTTGTCAATATAGTTTCTCTGAACCACAGAAATGTTTTATGTGATATTACAAAAGTGATACAAAATGGTTAACGATTGGAAATAAATGATACATTAGTTTGTGTTCTACATTTCATTTCTTGTTGTGTGGCACGTAGAAGTAAGCGAGTTGAATGCATCCCCAACCAAGTGTCCGGTATTATGCCATAATCAAAACGTCATTGCTGTTATGGCAGGCTTGCTATAGTAAACCAATTATTAACGATTTTGACAGAGCTGGCCATCGGCGTGGTAGAGGGCCTTGCATTCGGGAGGTTCGGGGTTCGATCCCAGGGACCGGCAATCTAACAGATTTTTCACGGTTTCCTAAGTTATTTCCAGGCAAATGCCGGGATTGTACCTCTTGAAAATCCGGCCATGGACGGCAATCCTTTCCTTAATCCAGGGCTGGGCACATTACGTGATTCTGAGAAATGAGCGCTGTGTGCTTTAAAGAGCTGGTCTTGCGAGCGCTGTGACGTATGTATACTGTACGTCATTCAGTGTCGGTGCACTGGTGACTCTGCATTATGAAGGTGAACTTTGGAGACGGAGCTTCCGCTCATACACTAAAGCGTCCCGCTATTCCCAATGCTTTTATTGTATCATGGGAGGAGGAGTTCTTTTTGGTAGAGAGCAGTGGATTAGCAAAGTGTTCAATTTGTCATAAAACACTCCAACTGATGAAGAAGTTCAATATCCAACGACATTATTCTTTACAACATGCTACTGAATATGACAAATATGTTGATAATGAACGCCATAAATTAATACAACTTAAATATCATATTATATATCATGAACTGTAATATACTATACTATGATAGCATAATTTAAAATTATATATTACTAAATGTACTATAGTAACTTATAATGCAATATAAATATCGAATAGATACTCTAATATAATGTACCTGAAAAACTTTTTCTTTAAGTTGTATTAATTTATGGTCATATATTATATTATATTATATTATACTATATTATATTATATTATATTATATTACTGTATATTATATATTAACAGGATGACAATAATACACTTAGGGAATGGGCTATGAGAATTAGCTACAAAATTTGCCACGAAATTGCAAAGGAATTGAAAACATTCAATGAAGGTAACTTTATCAAGCGATGTTTAATTATATTGGCAGATGAACTCTGTCCACAGCAAGTAGGGGAAGTGGAAGCCAAACGCCTGTCTCGTAGAACCGTGGTCAGGAGATTGCAGTATGTGCGTATGGGTTATATAAATAAGAATAATGATTTGTGTGTGTGCATAGAGCAGCCGCGGCGAAAATGCGACTCACGAACACATTGCGGCTCGCAGTGCTTTTCTCTCGCTTCCTACCTACAACCCCCACCCTCTAACTCACTGGAGTCAAACTCCGTTCTATTTGTATTTGTCTCGGACCTGCGAGTGGCGTATCGTCGCAATATCTCTCTCGAAACCATGTACCTCTATAAAAAACGAAAGTTTCAAGTAGGATGGGAGGATGCATTCTTTTGCTTACAATATGATGAAAATATTAAACGTATGATTTGTTCACAAATATTACTAGGAAAACGGTTGTATAACATAAAACGGCATTATAAGTTACTACATGTTACTGATGAAACATTAAAAAGTTAAGTGTTATTATTATTATTATTATTATTATTATTATTATTATTATTATCATATCTGTACGTCGATTCTTATACAGCAGATGTACGAATAATGCGGTTAGATTTTCAATTTAAACTCACAGATTTACAATGTGACGTTAAATGAAAGCTAGATGTAAGGACTTGACAGATATTGAACTTTTCAAATCTTTGGAAAAAAATAAATATTTGAAGCTTCGTTCTTTCGCTTGCTCTGCTGAAGCCATGTTCGCTGTAACTTACGTTTGTGAAAAATTATTTTCAACAATGAAAATAGTAAAAATCAAATTTAGATCACGACTGACAGACAAATACCTTCGTGATCAACTACGATTGGCAGTAAGTGACATAATTCCTGATTTTGAAACTTTGTCGCAGAGACATTCTGAAGACAGTTAAATTTAGGTTGTGATAATGTGTCCTATGTTTTCTTGTTCATTTCTTTCTTCGTTACACGTCCTAAACATTAAATTCCCCTTCGGTTGTCCGCCTCCCTTCATAGGTGCTATGCACGTTGCAGCTTACAGAGTGGCTCGGCGCACCATGGTCTTTTCGCCATGGCTGGCTTAGAGCGAAGTTTATTTCATTAAATTAATAAGAGTGTTATAAAGTCTGTACTGTACAATGGATTGATGTAATATCCTTATAAACTATTATGTACTGACAGACTGAATGACTAGAACAACCGTGGCTCTTGTTACATTAATGCAGGGAAGGTAGCTGTAATGCGAGTCCGCCACTGCGTGAGCGTTCTGCTCTGGTTTGACTTGCGGAGCGAGAGCAGCTCTGACAGACTAAATGGAGCCGCTCTCATGCCCGGCCCTGCCTTAATCCTTTCGTATGTGTGAGTGAATGCTGTGTAAAATCTTAAATGTTTGTGTTGTATCGGAGGTGGCCCCGGCATTGAGCTGATCCCTCATCCGGGGAGGCCCTCCATGTCCTTGTGTGGTCAAAAAAGTATGTATGTGTTCCAAGAGATTAATTCCTCTCCCAACAGGACGCGGCCCTGTAAGGCCCGTGTGGCGTGGCTCGTATAAATGAACCTAGAAGGAAGAGGTTAAACTGAGAGAAAGAAAGAAAGAAAATGAACGATTTTGGCTGTAGTAACAACCCGTTTATAATGCTAGGATGGCATAACGGTTAGTAATTAAAGTAAAACGTAAATAATATTTTCATTCGGTGCAGAATATAGTATGTAGCTGTTGTATTCGTAGCCTTCGTAGGGAAGAAGTGGCGAGAGAGGCCAGTCTACTATATAGTCACGAAGCTTGGGATGATTTTTTGCCATTCCCGCGATAGTTGCTAGCCGCTTGTAGCGCTGTGACTACTAGGAACACAGAGCAGTGTATATTAGAGAGTACCGCCATAGTCTACTATATACAGTCGCGAAGCTTGAGGTGTTTTTTTTGCAAATCTCGTGATAAAGCGCTCCAAGCGGTTAGCAACTAGAAACAATAGACTGTCCATGGTCGACTTTGGACTGTGTCGTATTTCTATCGAGTGCTAGCTCGTTGCGTATTTCACATTGATGCTTGTGAAATGTTCGTTATTGGTTGTAATGAAAATGTTAATGGCTAAAATAGAATTGGAACGTTTGTAGTGCTA
Organism: Periplaneta americana; assembly: GCF_040183065.1. Taxonomy (NCBI): domain Eukaryota; kingdom Metazoa; phylum Arthropoda; class Insecta; order Blattodea; family Blattidae; genus Periplaneta; species Periplaneta americana. Next base: position 170,008,033 of record NC_091124.1, read on the forward strand.
TAAATTGTAGCAACAGTAAGAGAAAGAGGCCAGAGTTATCCTTTGTCCGATTTCCGAAAGATTCAGAAAGGTTCCTGGGTTTTCACAAGAATGCTGTGCAGAAACAAAACTCTTAATTTAGAAGTTCTTTGTGACTGTTAGAATACATTAAATTTCACAATGAAATGTTTCAGTCTAACCGAAAGGACATTAGATATCGGTTAAAGTTCTGTCACATAAGCTGCTAAATTTCCAAATAAATAAAGGTTAGGTCTACTTTTTTTTCAGAGGATATATTTTTAATTGTAGCTATTAATTTTGTTATTATTTTTATGTGTTATTTTACTAAAGACGTAGAAAAATTAAGTTTGTTTTAATGACATTTATTGATCACGTTTTATTTTCAATTCTGGTGGGATTATTATTGCTTAGGCCTATTTTTTTTTCAAAAGATATGTTTTGAATTATAGCTGTTAATTTTGTTGTAATTTTTATTTGTTGCTTTACTAGAGACGTAGAAAAAGTCTGTTACAATAAAATTTATTGATCACGTTTTATTTCCAATTTTGGTGTGATTATTATTGCTTAACCTATCCCACTTTGTTAACTACGTAAGCCTACATTACAAGTACCGGTACGCGTAAGTTACTCCATTAATTCATATTACCATTATTATTGTTGTAAAGGGAAATGAAAATTAATATTTACTCGTTTCATAGTTAATTATCGCTATAATCTTGAATGAGTGAAGCTATTATAGTAAATTTCAGTTCGTTTTGCACAAACAAAAATTATATTACTTATTTCTTGCAGGTATCTTCGAGTTTATGGTGGAATTTAATATACTTCATTAAAATAATAAATTAACTTTATGCATTTAATATTTCAATAATGGAAGGAAGGTGTTAATTTTTCCAAAAGAACACGACAACGAAAATGTAACATATTTTGACGTCTGCTAGGAGAGAGATCTGCGATGATGAGGCGATAGTAGCGATCCTAGTGGTGGGCAACTACCCATGTTTGCATTTTTACTACATATAGAGCTTCGCGACTGTATATAGTAGACTGTGGTACCGCATTCTCGGCGGCGGCAGCCATATTTACTCCTGGCTCGGCACAGAAGCATAAGCAGTAATGCTAGAAGGAAGGTCACTAAAGGCGATATCATACATGTTGTTGTGGTTTATTGAATACAGGAGACGAGGATTAATAAACATTATTGTCATAGTGGGATGACTGATTAGAGATAACACTTTATTATTTATGTTATGTCCATTTCAATGGGGATAACATCAGCAATTTTCTATGCAGTTCTCGTACCAACACTTCCGTTACCACCATTTAGCAAATTGTTGTAGTGCATTTGCTATAACAGACAATTTTCTCAATAATAAATACATTCTAGTTCTAAAATACAGTGATAAGACTTTTTCAAAAATATTATGACAAGTTGGGAACGTATGAGTTGAAGTGTTAATGAATAAAGACTTCAAATCCTTTAGTGTCAACTCATTTTCTACCAACGTTACACATTTTTCTACATTTAGAATTATATCAATCACAGATTTACAAGGGTATACAAGTGACATATCCTTGTACGACTTGAGAGTCACTAATGTGCTACTAAAATTTATAGATTCATCCCTGTTATCAGTTATTACTATTAGAGATGAAAAAAATTTTCACAAATAGCCTACTATATGCCTAGAACTTATTTTGTTTTATTTTTGAACAAAACTGATCCCAACAACTAGTACAGAGCTTGTTGTTCACTCAAGTTAATATTTATGTTTTCAGTTAAATTACAATGTAGCCTATTTAGACATTGATGTCCTTTTGCTCACATTCATCTCCACTAGACCTTTCTGTTTCGGGTTTACTTAAATCTGTACCTAGAAACTCAAATAATTGTTCAGAATCGCAAACTGCGTAATTTCCACGCTCCGTTTACAAGAAAAAGTGTGCTCCAAAGTTATTTGAATTTTTCTGCCTCTTCGAAGGATAAATGTCTAAATTTTATATTGTATTTCCATTTCGAATAATATTCTGGTTACGAGATATAATCACATCCTTTGTCTTTTCGGGATTTACTTCCAAACCTATCGCTTTACTTACTTCAATTCCCGTGTTTTCTGTAATAGTTTGTGGATTTTCTCTAACATATTCATGCCATCTGCATATATAAGAAGCAGTAACCCGTTCAATTCCAAACCCTCTCTGCTATCCTGAACTTTCCTAATGGCATATTCTAGAGCGAAGTTAAAATGTAAATGTGATAGTGCATCTTCTTGTTTTAGCCCACAGTGAAAATATTATGTCGTTAAGAAATTAATCATTGAAGTATATTCCTCCTTTTGTTTGTGAGTTAATGCTAATTTTGTACATCGACAATTGATTACACATTGATTAACTGCACAACAACACGGCATTCTTGAAGATAACAATGAAATATCACACTAGAAACCTGTGTTCCTACGCAAGTCTTGCATTGTACAATCTCTCCGCAGGAGTAAAAATGGCCGCCGCAGCTGCATTTGTCGGATCAAAAGAATGCGGTACTCTCCAATATACACTGTTCTGTAGGAACACAGAGTCCGTGGATATACCAGAGTAGCGCAATCACCGAGTCGGCCGCCATTGTTATTCCTTTTCAACACGCGTGGGATAGGAATATTTAAAGTAAAACTCAGATATTTTTAATTTGAAGGGCAAAATCTTCTAAAGGATCTTCTTAAATTTTAGAACATTATTGTCAGTCAACATACTAATGTATAAAAACTTCATTTAATAATTATTACAGCATAAATATACATTTAAGTGTTTAATACACTCCTTTATAAACGTCACAGTTATAGGTATTACAGCAACAAGAACTTAATAAATTACAAGTACCAAATGAAAACAACAATGTAGCAAATAAAATAACAATGAATCTAAACATTTCCAACTGCATTCCTCGTGCAAACTCTCCGGCTTCCGCATGTAAGAGGACACTATACTGAAATTTCTCGAAGTTCGTTAGTTTTAAGAGTTCACAACAGTGAAATCAATACTACCATACTTACGAAGCTAGATTCACAAAATTTTGATCACTGGTATATCTGCTTAATAGTGATAAGTGTTCAAAATTGTATCTTCCTATGATACATGGTTTGCATTTCATTATTTTATTAAAATATTGGACCGCTTTATATAAAAAGTCGCTTGCACTACAATTGACATTATTCTTAAGTAATTTTCACTTATACGGCTCCTTACATACATGGAATCAAAGCTTATTATAAGGTTTTGCTGTAAAATTAATCAGTAAATTACTAGAATTTTTTATTATAAAAAATAAAAAAATTAATAGCCATAAAAATTCCTAGTAATTTACTCATTCGCTGTACAGAAAATTCCAATAGAATGTTTCTTCCAATGTATATAAAGAATCATATAAGTGAATATCAATTAAAAATAATGTAAATTGTGACGCAAGGGACTTTTTGCATTAAGCAATTCACTATACAATTAAGTTATTAATAAAATGCAAACCACTTATCATAGAGAGAGACGAAATTTTGTACATGTGTTATTATCAACCAGATATACTAGTGATAAACACTTTGTGAGTTTAGCTTTAAAAATATGGAAGTTAGTAAATTCAGTATAATGTCCCCAAGGATACACTGATGTGAGATTTTGTCCTTTTTGGTAAATAAAATCGTTTCTTTGTTTTTATCTTTAAAAATTCATTTATGGTCTAAAGATGCCCTCTGCCAATTTTCATGACCATACGACCATTACACTCGGGAGGAAATTAAACTCAGAATAAATATGGGAAATGCGTGTTATTATTCGGTTGAGAAACTCTTATCATCCAGTCTGCTGTCCAAAAACCTGAAAGTCAGAATTTATAAAACAGTCATATTACCGGTTCTTCTGTATGGTTGTGAAACTTGGACTCTCACTCTGAGAGAGGAACATAGGTTAAGGGTGTTTGAGAATAAGGTGCTTAGGAAAATATTTGGGGCTAAGAGGGATGAAGTTACAGGAGAATGGAGAAAGTTACACAACGCAGAACTGCACGCATTGTATTCTTCACCTGACATAATTAGGAACATTAAATCCAGACGTTTGAGATGGGCAGGGCATGTAGCACGTATGGGCGAATCCAGAAATGCATATAGAGTGTTAGTTGGGGGGCCGGAGGGGAAAAGACCTTTGGAGAGGCCGAGACGTAGATGGGAGGATAATATTAAAATGGATTTGAAGAGGTGGGATATGATGATAGAGACTGGATTAATCTTGCACAGGATAGGGACAGATTGCGGGCTTATGTGAGGGCGGCAATGAACCTTCGGGTTCCTTAAAAGCCATTTGTAAGTAAGTAAGTATAGGAAAAGTGAAACAATTTTTTGGAGGTATCATGTTTTGACCAAACATCACAGAATTCTCAGGCGAAATGTGACTGTAATAATCCCAATTTACTACAATTCGGAAATTTAGCCTGTGACGTTAGATTTAAAATGCTTTTCGTAGAAGTTAAGTGTTGCTTTTATCATACGGTTGTAACCTCCATGAAGAAAGCCCTCTTTATCAACTTCTGAATTGAAAGGTTGCATTTATTTCTCGAGCTTAACGTCTCCCCGCGGATAAGAGTTGTTATTCTTAACAAATAGACATAAACGAGGACCTCAAAAAAGGCAGGGAAATAGAACTAGAGAATTCAGCGCAGTTTATGTTGCTGTAAACTGAAGCAACAGGATTATACCTTACTTCCGGGTATAAAATCCCGATCTGCTCTGCAAAAGCACCCCGACCCAAGTACTAATGCCGGGATGGAGGTACCATTAAACGAGAGTTTATTGCAAGCTGGCAAAAATAGGCAAAACAATGGACTCTTACAACTTAAAATTCTGTCGTTGAATTTAAGTAATCGAGGAATTTTAATTTTTCTTATAACATATAGCTTACACTTACTTAATCCGTAGGTGATGAGTCAGACATTCGATTCGTTCAGCATTTTCTCTTATATTAATGGTAGGAACAGCGAGGGACACATTTCAGTGGAGTAATTCCCTTTTACTTACTATGATAATTCCACCATTGCAACATCATCATCATCATCATCATGATGTGACAGTCGTTGAATTTCTTGTTAAGCAATGGAGTATCTTAGGTCCCTTAAATTATCATACCATATACCTACATTTTCTCACTTATCACCTGTATTATTTAAGATTTACGTTGATAAAATAGTCTCAGAATGGAACCTAATAATAGTATATTATGAAATAGGTTTATAATGTAATTATACTTTAAAGTTTAGGAAAGTAGCTTCGCTCGTTTCCTGATTTTGACGGGTAAAATAACTGTGTAACATTATAAACGTGTTTCATACATAATATTTTGTACTACAGCATTATAAAACAATTAATGTAACATTATAAACGTGTTTCATACGTTATTTTTTACGACAGCATTATAAAACAATTAATGTAACATTATAAACGTGTTTCATACGTTATTTTTTGTACGACAGCATTATAAAACAATTAATGTAACATTATAAACGTGTTTCATTCGTTATTTTTGTACGACAGCATTATAGAACAAGTAATGTAACATCATAAATGTGTTCCATACGTTATTTTTGTATGAAAGAATTATAAAACAATTAATGTAACATTATAAACGTGTTTCATACGTTATTTTTTGTACGACAGCATTATAAAACAATTAATGTAACATTATAAACGTGTTTCATTCATTATTTTTTGTACGACAGCATTATAAAACAATTAATGTAACATTATAAACGTGTTTCATTCGTTATTTTTGTACGACAGCATTATAGAACAAGTAATGTAACATCATAAATGTGTTCCATACGTTATTTTTGTATGAAAGAATTATAAAACAATTAATGTAACATTATAAACGTGTTTCATACGTTATTTTTTGTACGACAGCATTATAAAACAATTAATGTAACATTATAAACGTGTTTCATTCATTATTTTTTGTACGACAGCATTATAAAACAATTAATGTAACATTATAAACGTGTTTCATTCGTTATTTTTGTACGACAGCATTATAGAACAAGTAATGTAACATCATAAATGTGTTTCATACGTTATTTTTGTATGACAGCATTATAAAACAATTAATGTAACATTATAAACGTGTTTCATGCATTATTGTTTGTATGACAGCATTATAAAACAGTTAATGTAACATTATAAACGTGTTTCATACGTTATTTTTTGTACGACAGCATTATAAAACAATTAATGTAACATTATAAACGTGTTTCATACGTCATTGTTTTGTACAACAGCATTAAAAACAATTAACGTAACATTATAAACGTGTTTCATACATTATTTCTTGTATGACAGCATTACAAAACAATTAATGTAACATTATAAACGTGTTTCATACGTTATTTTTTGTACAACAGCATTATAAAACAATTAATGTAACATTATAAACGTGTTTCATACGTTATTTTTTGTATGACAGCATTATAAAACAATTAATGTAACATTATAAACGTGTTTCATACGTCATTTTTTTTGTACAACAGCATTAAAAACAATTAACGTAACATTATAAACGTGTTTCATACATTATTTCTTGTATGACAGCATTATAAAACAATTAATGTAACATTATAATGTGTTTCATACGTTATTTTTTGTACAACAGCATTGCAAAACAATTAATAAAAAATAACATAACATTTGTAATTATGGGTAATTTGATATCATGATCTATGAAGAAAGGGGTTACTATCACAACAATGATATTAAATATAATTGTATTATCGCCGCGCTCTCACGGTTAACATTCGGCAAGTCTTTGAGCGGCCTCGTGCATAACATTGGGCAGGTCTTTGAAATTTAATTGTATTATTGTTTTCAATTTCTTGTGTCGCCGCTCCAAACACTAAACGGCATTTCTTGTAAGTTGAGAGGGCGCGAAGACATTCTTTTCCCCCGCCCTATTCCCTAGATACCGTTAGCGACCGAGCAGTAGCTGTTACTTCTTATACCTGCACCCCCTACGCTGTACACGGAACAAAATAAAATATTTAATAAAGTACACTAGGGGATATAAAATGCAACCATACAGATGTTTGACAATGACTTGTTTCAGTATATTTTAGTGTCATTGTTATAGTATTTTCAACTGGCTACTAATAAAATTAACGAATGTTGGTTTGAATGTTGGGGAGCGACACAGTGCAGATTGTCCCAGTGTGTATGTCGCAGTGTAGCAACTAACGGTGGAGAAAACATTTATCTTTTGCCCTGAGTGGTTTGAGATTTGTTTCGTCTTTACAGTTTACTTCGTAGTGTTTTGTGAATATCGGTATAGAAAATAGTGTACATAGTGTAGTGTTAATTTCTTATATAAGTACATAGTTTTTTTTTCATTTAGGCTTAGGACCGTATTTTATCGTAGTTTGTAAATTATTTAACGAACATTATGGCTTCCAGCAGTGTTATAAAACATAAAAAAGGTAAACCAATGCGAAGTGCTCAGCAGAGATGTGTGTTGAATTTATTTCAAACGTTATGTGCTGAAAATCCAACTTACAGTTTAGAAAAGGTGGCTGAGATGACGGGGAAACTGACGGGAGTGGAAAAGCAAGTGTTTATCGCATCAGAAGAGAGAAGATGAATGACAATAAATTAAAGAGTCCGGTGAAATTTCGCAAGACTGTTCCACTATTAGAAAAATACGACGAATTTACAAAATCAGCAATAAGATCTAAAGTTCACCAATTCTTTTTCCGTCAAGAACTGCCAACTTTAGATAAAATATTAGCTGCGGTGAACGGTGATGAAGATAATAGTGATAACAACCTACCAAAATTCTCGAGGTATATTAATTTAAATTAATTCTTGATTTGCGCACAAAACAGATTATGAAAGTCTATAAAAATATTTTTAGTTCTAATTTTATTATAATGCATGTCATAATTTCAGTAGGTTATTTTACGACGCTTTATCAACAGCTTAGGTTATTTAGCGTCTGAATGAGATGAAGGTGATAATGCCGGTGAAATGAGTCCGGGGTCCAGCACCGAAAGTTACCCAGCATTTGCTCATATTTGGTTGAGGGAAAACCCCGGAAAAAACCTCAACCAGGTAACTTGCCCCTACCGGGAATCGAACCCGGGCCACCTGGTTTCGCGGCCAGACGTGCTAACCGTTACTCCACAGGTGTGGACTGCATGTCATAATACAGGCTTTGTATTATAATGTTATTATTCATAATTCCACTTAAATTCACTGCATAGTACTATAATTTGTGTAGCTGAACGTAGAAACGCATTACTACTGGTTCAGTAGACCTATGCTTATTAAGATCGAAATACTTAAATTTAATATGTCAGTTGTACGCGTGTTTTAGTATTTATTTCTTCTGACGTTACAAGTAACTGTCGTATATTGAACTCATTAAATATTTTATTATGCAAATTATTGATATAGACAGTAATAAAAATAGAATTGATTTCTTGGTATAGACTTTCGAAATATAGATTTTGACACTTTGTGTTGTAAGTCAATTAGTAGAACGTTTTTACGACGGACTGTAGCACCTTCCCCTTCACTGACGGTAGAGAGTGTGAGTAGAGGGGAAAGCCTCTCAACTAAACTGAAATGGGGAGTAGTCTTAATTTCAATATTGCAACCAATAAGCTGCTTCCATTATTAAATGACACCTACTTGTCTAATCCACGTGGACTAAAACCGAGATAGCAATGTCTTGTGCTGAGGATGAACATTAAGGTATGTGATTAAAATTATTATTAAAGAGTTATTACGTGGTACAGTCATTAAGTTCTGACACTGACGCCTCAAGGGTAGGCACCCACAAGAATCTGGATGTCTCAGAAGATGCCGCATGATACGGCGTACACTTAAACAGATCGACATCCTCCCTCAATATAGTCGCCGTTGACCGCTATGCACGTCTGCCGACGTTGGTGTAGCTGCTGGAAGCACCGCTGAAAGATGTTGGCAGGAAGATGCCGTACGGCTTCTCTTGTGGCAGTCATGACCTTTTCGGCCGCATAAAAATTACGCCCTCCTAGGATTGATTTCATGAGGGGAAAGAGAAAAAAATCGCATGGTGCGAGATCAGGTGAGTACGGAGGATGTGGCAAAACAGCGACCTGTTGCCTTGCAAGTTCCTCTTGGACAAGGATGGAGCGATGTGCAGGAGCGTTGTCGTGTAGCAACAGCCAATTCTTCCTATGCCAAAGCTCAGGACGCTTACGACGAATTGAATTGCTTAAACGGCCAAGAATCTCTTTGTAGAGGATCTTGTCTACAGTTGCACCTTGTGGGATGAATTCTATGTGAACAATTCCATTTGAATAAAAAAACTGTTAAAGCATCATCTTGCCTTTTGACCTGTCTTGTTGCGGATTTTTCTGTCGTGGAAATAATGGCGTTTTCCAGGTGGCGGATTGTCGCTTCAGTTGCGGATCGTAAAGGAAACACCATGTTTCGTCTCGAGTTATGATCGGTTATAGCAGTTTCGCCTAATTTCTGACAGAACGTGACGTTTGCCCGTTGCTCAAACTGCAACATACTCGAGTTCCGACGCGCGCATTCAAATCACCGTCACAACAAAGACCGTAGTTCTGCTTACAGTGCATGCACTCAACTGTCTCTTGTTGGGTCGAGAGACTAACTGACAAGGTATCATAACATGGCGCCACCTATGCGCTATAGTGCACCACAACGCCACTATGCGCTCAGTATTAGAACTTAATGACTGTACCACGTATTAAGAATGTCTACGTACTCGTATATGAAATAGTAATAATAATAATAATAATAATAATAATAATAATAATAATAGCCATTTAACAATATAACAAACTAGTACTTATTCTTATCGAGGAAGTAGACGTGACAACGTGACGCTTAGAGTGAAACTACAGAGCAACAATCGGTCGGCAAAATTATGTTTTAAAAGCTCACCGCACGTTATTGTATGATGCCGACATGTTAAGCATGAGACCGATATATTCGTGTTTCTTTTTTACAGGAATCATACGAAGTTCTCTCATTTATCATCAGAGCTGTTGGAATGATAGAAGGTGGTTAAACCCACGCTCATGTTCCCGAATTTGAACACATCACGCAGTGTTATTAACCGATTATTGCTGCGTTATAAAGTCAGAGGTGAGGTTAAGGAACGTCATGAAGGCCGAGGAAGAAAAACAACAGCTCGGCAGGATCGATTTCTGGTTCTGCACACTAAATGTCAGCGGATTGTCACTGCCAGGCAAGTTGTATCTGTCCTCCAGGACACTCTTGGAGTTGTTGTTAAGTGACCAGACTATAAGAAATCGATTCCATGAAGCATCACTCTTCTCTCGACGCCCTATCAAAGTACCAGCCTTTTCGAGAAACAAACGGCCAGAGCGTCTAACATAGGCACAAGAACATGTCAATTGGGGTTATGAAGAATGGACTCATGTTATGTTTTCTGATGAGTCTAGATCAGCGGTGACCAAAACTCGAAAGGCAGTGATTACATGCGAGAGACGTAAAGAGACAGGGGAGAGGTACATGGCATGAAAACTACAACCAGTTGTGGTTCGTGCACTAACATTGAGTTCTTCATCAACCCGCGAATAAAAATCGCAAGCTTTGCTGTATCAGTACTGTCACTACTGTCATCAAGAACCAATAAAAATATACACAAATTTTCTTGCTTTTTGTCAATATTTCTCATGAACACAATCAGAAATTTCCTGAATTCTCTTCTGAATATTTAGTCGAGAAAGGCGCAGTTTTTTCAAAATTAATTAACAACTTTCACTTAACAAATTAGTTTAGCCACCTTGATTATTATGCATTTATAAAACTCTCCTTGTTGGAAGGCTTAAGGGAAAGAGCTATTTCGTTCGCCTTACATTTATTTATGTCATATTTCTCTTCGTGACGATGATTTAAGGCTTATTTAAGTTATTGGAGTTTAATAGCTCGTTTCATTACTATACTAGCACGTAATATTCAATTACATTCTCTATATTATTATTATTATTATTATTATTATTATTATTATTATTATTATTATTATTATTATTATTGTTATTATTATTACTATTATTATTACTATTATTAGATTTCAAAAAAGGCATATGACTCGGTTTAGGGAGAAGTGTTATATGATATTCTTATTGAATTTGGTATTCCCAAGAAACTAGTTCGATTAATTAAAATGCGTCTCAGTGAAACGTACAGCAGAGTTCGAATAGGTCAGTTTCTGTCAGATGCGTTTCCAATTCACTGTGGGCTAAAGCAAAGAGATACGCTATCACCTTTACTTTTTAACTTTGCTCTAGAATATGCCATTAGGAAAGTCCAGGATAACAGGGAGGGTTTGGAATTGAACGGGTTACATCAGCTGGTTGTCTATGCGGATAACGTAAATATGTTAGGAGAAAATCCACAAATGATTAGGGAAAACACGGGAATTTTACTGGAAGCAAATAAAGAGATAGGTTTGGAAGTAAAATCCCGAAAAGACAAGGTATATGATTATGTCTCGTGACGAGAATATTGTACGAAATGAAAATATAAAAATTGGAGATTTATCCTTCGAAGAGGTGGAAAAATTCAAATATCTTGGAGCAACAGTAACAAATATAAATGATACTCGGGAGGAAGTTAAACACAGAATAAATATGGGAAATGCCTGTTATTATTCAGTTGAGAAGCTTTAATCATCCAGTCTGCTGTCAAAAAGTCTGAAAGTTAGAATTTATAAAACAGTTATATTATCGGTTGTTTTTTATCGTTGTGAAACTTGGACTCTCACTTTGAGAGAGGAACATAGGTTAAGGGTGTTTGAGAATAAGGTGCTTAGGAAAATATTTGGGGCTAAGAGGGATGAAGTTACAGGAGAATGGAGAAAGTTACACGACACAGAACTGCACGCATTGTATTCTTCACCTGACATAATTGGGAACATTAAATCCAAACGTTTGAGATGGGTAGGGCATGTAGCACGTATGGGCGAATCCAGAAATGCAATAGAGTGTCAGTTGGGAGGCCAGAAGAAAAAAGACCTTTGGGGAGGCCGAGACGTAGATGGGAAGATAATATTGAAATGGATTTGAGGGAGGTGGGATATGATGATAGAGAATGGATTAATCTTGCTCAGGATAGGGACCAATGGCGGGCTTATGTTAGGGCGGCAATGAACCTCCGGGTTCCTTAAAAGCCAGTAAGTGAGTAAGTATTATTATTATTATTATTATTATTATTATTATTATTATTATTATTATTATTGCAGCTGCTACTGATGAAGCCATGAGTATTATTATTATTATTATTATTATTATTATTATTATTATTATTATTAAATCAATAACTAGTAAGTAACTGATAATAGTCATCAAAAGATGAAAAAAAAATTAAATTGGAAATATAACGTTGTAATTATTTTATAATTCAAGGAAAGATGTAGGTCTATGTAATAATATGTAAGAATTATGGTAACACTTGCTGATAAATAATAATAATAATAATAATAATAATAATAATAATAATAATAATAATAATAGTAATAATAATATCGCTTTTATATACTACTACTAATTGGACCGTTGAGCAAAGCAACATAATTACATTTTCTCCGACAGAACAGCTAAGAATTTCCTCTTCCCATTCTGTACGAAACCTTCTGTTTTGCTCGTAGAGACAGAGGGTTTATAGAGCGACATGGTACCGACACTGCTTACCATCAGTACGTGAGCGAGACAGAGAGCAATGTACAGGAAACTCCCCTTACCAGTAAGAATGTCTTTGATTACACGATGTAATCACGATATCCAGTTTCGTCACCGCTTGTCTAGATTCTGCTTTCATCCCGATGGAAGGCGTATCAGGGTTTGGCGTCAACTTGGGTCAGCAGAAAGCATTCGTCATGTTCAGGAAGTCTATAGATAAGGCCGTGGTTCAGTCATGGTGTGGGCAGGAGTATGATGGTCAGAAGAACACGGCTCGTTTTCCTGGAAGGGACAATGAATCATGATGTGTACTTAAATTCTGTTCTGCAACCAATTGTGAGACCATTTGCTAATGTCGCAGGAGAATATTTCATTCTTATGCGTGACAATGCCACTGCTCGAGCGGTTTGTGAATGGTTTCATTAAGAAGAGATTTCTGTATTGCCATGACCTGCTCAGTTTCCGGATCTTAATCCCATAGAACAAGCATGGGGTAAGCTTCAGAGGGCTGTAACACCACGTATGGAGAATATAGCGGACTGCTCTAATTCAAGCTTGGGATAATCTTCTGGAAGAAGATATTCAACATCTGATTTCAAGCATCTCGAGGCGATGCCAAGCATGATAAATACATGATGAGGTCATACTCGTTACTAACAACTGGATTCATTTCAATCTATATGAAATCATTCTTTTTTGTTTTCTTAAAATGTTTCTGACATTTTACTCAATACCCATATGTAGCATTTATGCTCTTATTCAATTTTGAACATAAAAAATAAAAATAATGAATAAATAATTGATTAAATAGCGATCTTACTCGTGTTAATTATGTAAGCATGTGTGGCTTACCATCCTCAGAGCCTTCTGTGTCTCGGCATCATCTCAACGTCGCTGCCTGTTATGTGGGTGCGTTCGTGTGATGAAGAGTTGTGTCAAATAGAGTGTGTGTTCTGCAATTGATCTGTGTATTGAGTATTTTGTTAGGGTGTGTTTTATTGTGTCTGTATATTTCATATTGTTCTAGTGTGGGCATCACCATAACAAAAGTTGACAACAAACACACTTTCAAAATATACAGAAAACCAACTACCACCACCACACGCATACACAACACATCTAATCACCCCACACAACACAAACATGCTGCATTCAGGACAATGGTACACAGATTACTCAACATACCCATGAGCCAACAACACTACAATGAAGAAGTAACACAATCAAATACATAGCACAAGAAAATGGTTACAACCCAAACATAATAGACAACATCATAAGGAAGAGAAAACAATAACTCAACAAACACAAAAACGCACAACACAAACACAAGAACACAAGAAATACATCACACTAACATATGAAAACAAAAACACACACAAGATCGCATCCTCATTCAGAAAACAGAAATACAACATAGCATACAGAACAGAAAACACACTTCAAAGACATCTCAACACACAAACAACACAAACAAATAAATACAACCACACAGGCGTATACAAACTCACATGCAATAGTTGCGACAGTTTCTACATTGGACGGACAGGCAGATCATTCCAAACTCGATACAAAGAGCACATTAAAGCAATAACCAGAGGACACAATACATCTACATATGCCGAACACATAACTAATGCCAACCACACATACAATAACATAAATAGAGACATGAAAATCCTACACATACAACCCAAAAACCAAAAACTCAACACAATAGAACAATATGAAATATACAGACACACTAAAACACACCCCAATCAAATACTCAACACACAGATCAATTTCAGAACACACAGAACACACAGACTATTTGACACAACTCTTCATCACACGAACGCACCCACACAACAGGCAGCGATGTTGAGATGACGCCGAGACACAGAAGTCTCTGAGGATGGTGTCAAGTAGCACCGAAACAGCTGTAAGCCGCACATGCTTACATAATTAACACGAGTAAGATCGCCATTTAATCATTTATTTATATTTAAGAGTGAAAAGTAGTGTAAGAAGGATTCAGCATGGATAAAAATAATTATTAAAATTTAGTTGATTTGTTTGTTAGTCAAGGTAATTTATTTATTTGATAAGATAATATCAATTTCACTGCTATGAATAATAAACTAAAGCAAATAATGTACTTGTCCTTCAGATTTTTTTTAACGGTGTATTTTAGCGCCTAGCTTCCTGATATGAAGAGTTTATAGAAATTATAGAATTCAGTCACATATTGTAATCATAGACTGTGGTAATATCAGTCACCATGACTGTCCTCACCCTCATCATTTGCTTCTATCTTGACTTGTAGTAGCAGTAGCAACCTGGCAACTAGATACAGTATTTATAGGGTTCTCCACTATTCGCGGTTTCGCGTATCCATACTAGGTTTCGGAACGTATTCCCCAAGGATACGGGGGATTATTGTATGATATATTATCATAGAATTAGTGTGATGTAGTTTATGCTGTGGGTAATTTTATGGTTTATGGTGGCTGTACTGTTTACTTTATTTTTCCTGAACGTACCCTGATCTTCTCCTCCGCTGATTGGAGGAACGACATGTATCGCCGGCCTCGGCTTGGAGACCGAGCGAATGTTCAGTTGGTGAGGGAATTCGACGCAGTTACGACTTCAAGAGAGAAACGGGTAGTCTCCCGTCTCTGCTGAGATAGTCAACTCATCGTATTACGTGGTTTCGGTGGTCAAGGTGACCCCGCTGATTTGGATAGCTGGGACTATCATCTGTGTAGTATATTTCACCGGTAGAACATCGTTTGGATATCATCGCTTTACAGACTAATGGATGGTCTGTTTCATTCTCAGCATTCCTGATTTTCATATTCTATACTACGAGGGGTCACCGACGTCCATAAGCCTACAGGGAAGTTCTCTGGGGCCGTTACGCCATTAACGTATATAACGGCTTACTTGGTTACCGTGTGCTTCCATGCATTTGAACTTTGATTCAGCTAAAGGTTGGAGACTACAACTTTATATGTCTTATTTGAGCCGAGTCTATTCAGACTGTATTTTATATGAGTGTTCAATTTACTCTGTTATACATCGCTTTTCTTACATTCATTTTGATGGTAGACATTAATTTTCTCTCTTTCATTATCTCACTATTTTATATTGTTATTAGATCTATAATTCTTTGTTTTTGTAGTTTTACTTTAATTTATCTCTCTGTTTGTTAATATTAAATTGTTATAATTATTATGGTACTTATATTATTTGTGAAAGGCAACCAAAAATACCTAAAGTTACGATCCTTTCATCTTTCCTGGGTTTCACTCAGGCACGCTGATACAACATTAGTAAAAATGAGGTCGTTAAAATCGTTCCCTGAATATTGCTTAAAGGGTTGTAATAGGAATTGTAGCATTCGATCAAAGCTTACTTTAAGTATCAGAGTACAGCCCTAATGACAGGCCAGATTTGGTATGAAACAAAATTAACTAAAAAGTGCAGATTTTTGTAGGCCGAAACTTGATTCAATTTCCAACATGTAGTTTAGCTGTTGTCCATAGTAATAAGTATTCAACGCTTATTCCAAGTTGCCTTATAATAAATGTTATTATTGCCGTATCACGACCATGAATACATTCGTTAACTTTATTATATTCAGGTGCACAGGGACATCATTTTATTTTTACTAACATTTCTAATATTAACCTGGCTATACCTTTGGATTAACGGTTGAGAACCGGAAACACCGTTTGCTGCCCCCTTCCGCGACTGGAGTTCGGTAATACTGGCGTAAAATACAAACAAATCACTTTACTAGGTATAGGAAGGAAGAAAATTATTTCATCCATTTACGTAAATTAGGAAATATCGCGATTTTGAGTTTGATAATTTTCATTCGGTTTTTCTTTAATCAAAATACAGTACTGTATTAATAATAAGTGTTTTTACTCACGAACTGAGCTATCCATGCGAACGTATTCATTATGCAGTGTATATTATACTGTCTACAGCACATTAGCGTGCAATATAGAGAATGAAGTTAAATTGAAAAATAATCACAATATGGATATTTCTACACAATTTTTTAAATGGTGGCCGTTCATTTCGATACAGGCTTCAGTTCTTTTTTTGCATATTATCGCACTATAGACTATTGTACCTAATTCCAATTACCAGTTTCGTCCTCCGTACTAGTAACTCATGTTGAAATAATTCTGTACCTACTCTATAAAAGAGTACTTACGTACGGTAAATTCAATCTTCACTTCTGCCCTATCCGAATGGGCTGTAGAATGGAGGGACATCACGTGACAATTAATTAACGAGGCCCTTTTATTTAAGTTATTTTAAACAGTTTTATAATATTACGTAGACATCCAATTCCTAACAAAAATTAATGTTTTCAGAAAAGAGGTAAGACAGCCCAGCCACTAGCCTTTACACAGGGACGAGCAGATGCGGCATAGGCAAACGGACGACAGTACCTGTGCGAGAAAATGATTCAATATTGAAAGCGAACTTATACTCACTTAGTAGCCTACTGTTTGTTTACTATGCCCGTAAGGCGACTTTGACTGTATACGCTTGGTTCTGTGTGGAGACCGGTTGGAAGTTTACTAGTAGAGGGGGTGGGAGTGAAGTACATTAAAAATCTCAGGTACAATAAAAATTGAAGTAAAAATAAAATGATGTCCCTGTATGATAGTAACGCGAAAAATAAGGACTTAAAATTACTCTTCTCTGAAGGTAGATATTTATGACAAGATTTTACAACAGAGAAGCAAGAACATTGTTTTGAAAGACAAAAGTCAGAGATACTACGGATGTAGAATGAGTACGGACGTATCACGCAGAACAATCACTTGAAATCATAACGTAAGTTTTACCTGAAATAAAATATGGTAATTTTCTTGATGTAAGAATCACAAGGGCGGCACACCCGTAATTTCGCATCGGAATTTCCAATCTACACCAAGAAAACATGCCCACCTGCTTTCTATGGAGATGTGGAAAAACAAGAGAAAGTGATTTTAAGTTCCAATTCCAGAGTATATTGACTTTTCATCGCGGAAAAGGTTATCTCCACGAGGGCAGGGCTGACGTAGGCTCCTTGTGTGATTCACATTACTTGGAGTACATGAATATGCAGAGGAACACGTGAGCGAAAAATCTAGGCGAGGTCAAAAAGAACAAATGAAAATTAAAACAAAACACAACCACATGGGCTGCTGCGATACCATCGCAGAATTCGGGCGTAATATATGGAGTTCAGGTGGATGGAATACGAATTGGGAGATTAGTCTCCATGACCGCATAGTCTTGAAGTAAAAAGGGTCTAAGATACAATATGTAGGTAGTTGAATAATCAACAGCAGTTCAGTAAGGTAAATGTAGGTAAAATTTATGTGACGGCATTTCTTGTAATACGCGAGAGTTTTGCCATGTGTCCTCCTAACTTCATAGATGAATTAAAGTATTAGAAACCTCTACACCATTAGATGCAAATGTGTAATTTATTCAATTGTTGGTCATTTTATTATTGCCTTGTTTTTCTCTGAATTTAATTAACGATAGTGTCAATTTATTTGTTGTACGAAGTGGAACTATAAAAATGGGAGATTTATCCTTCGAAGAGGTGGAAAAATTCAAATATTTTGGAGCAACAGTAACAAATATAAATGATACTCGGGAGGAAATTAAACACAGAATAAATATGGGAAATGTTTGTTATTATTCGGTTGAGAAGTTTTGTCATCTAGTCTGCTGTCAAAAAATGTGAAAGTTAGAATTTATAAAACAGTTATATTACCGGTTGTTCTGTATGGCTGTGAAACTTGGACTCTCACTTTAAGAGAGGGACAGAGATTAAGGGTGTTTGAGAATAAGGTTCTTAGGAAAATATTTGGGGCTAAGAGAGATGAAGTTACGGGAGAATGGAGAAAGTTACACAACGCAGAGCTGCACGCATTGTGTTCTTCACCTGACATAATTAGGAACATTAAAGCCAGTCGCTTGAGATGAGCAGGGTATGTAGCACGTATGGGCCAATCCAGAAATGCATATAGTGTGTTAGTTGAGAGGCCAGAGGGAAAAAGATCTTTGGGGAGGCCGAGACGTAGATGGGAATATAATATTAAAATGGATTTGAGAGAGGTGGGATATGATAGTAGAGACTGGATTAATCTAGCTCAGGATAGGGACCAATGGCGGGCTTATGTGAGGGCGCCAATGAGCCTCCGGGTTCCTTCAAAGCCAGCAAGTAAGTAAGTAAGTAAGTAAGTAAGTGAGTAAGCAAGTAAGTAAGTCAATTTATTTGTTATACTAAGTGCAACATGTACCAAATCCTAGAGTTGATAACATGTAAAGTGCTGGAAGCTAACCTGCATTTTATAATTAGTCCTTAAAACTAGTTCTTTTAATCGAAAAAGTACGATTACATCTTGTCAATTCTATAAATTAATTGTAATCAGCGCATTTATATCTCAGTACCATTCATTCCTGGTGAAATGAAATTAGGAACCTTGCGATAGATTTCTTCTGTTTTACTTCGAATTTGAAATATTTCCAAATAAGCATTTTTAACTATTACTAATTTATCTCCAAAATTGTGAATGATAATTGCGCTATCATTATCCATACACTTAACATTTTTAATTAAGCTTACTGTAAGATTTAAGTATTAATTAAAAGAATAGCATGAATTTAAAGCATTTTACTTTTCTGTTTACAAATATTTTCATTGATTTCTATGGAATTCATCATTATTTTTCACATTTTCATGACCAATGTTATTGAAATATAATAGTACATTATGCAACGAGCCTATAATGATAGTAATTAAGAAGTGAGTATGGATGTTTATGAAACGAGCGCAAGCGAGTTTCATAATTTTCATACGAGCTTCTTAATTACCATTATAGGCGAGTTTCATACGACTTTTTATGCTCGACCATATTTCTAACTTGAAATTACCGGTATTCAGATGTATACATTTTATTTGTATCTGACAAGATCGGAAGTGACCTTGTTCTAGGTCGTGAATTGTGAGCTGTGCGCAGACGCGAAAGTATTGATTTATTCCGAGGAACAATAATGTCACTGACCTTGATTAATCCCGTTAAACTTGATAATATTATAATATTATAACCTTGATTATTGAATTCGACATTGAAAAACGAGATGACAAATTGAATTTATTTGAATATTATTTACAATTAACGCTAATTATTATAGTAACAGAACATAACCTTCTGCGACAGTATTGGATTTCCAGCCTCCGTGACTTTTCGCTAATTGTCTTTCGATTGCATATCCGAGAATAATCGATACTTGCGGTTTTATAACGGTACAAAGCTGACTTGTCATTGGCTGAACACATGTAAGCTGAGTTATCATTGGCTAAAGACCTGTACTTTAATGAGTAGGTGTACTTTAATGACATGCATTAAAGGACTGCTACCAGGTGTATAATTAGTACATTTCGGCATGGTCGAGCATAAATAAATGATAATTTATGTTAATATTTAAGAAACACACAGACATTGAAAGTTTCATTAAAATATCTCAAAACAATTTTGAGGTATCAGTATAACCAAACAACTCACCCAGCTGAGTGCGCTCCTAATATAATGGCAGTTGACATTGGACATACGCGTCCACATATATGCCTAACTTGGAGTCAGGCCACAAAGGGAAACATTGAAGGAGGATTCGATCCAGTGCTGTGGATTAAATTCGGCGTAGCTCAGTGGTCAGAGCGCTTGTTACGTAGAACCAAGGACCCGGTTTCGATCCCCGGCGTCGGAGCGAATTTTTCTCCTCAAATATTAATTGTTCTTTATTAATTTCGACGTCCCTTGTCTTACTTACTGTATGTAGTCGGAGATATTTACAAAAAGCTAATGAATCAACGACAGTTTTAACTAGTGGTGGGGAGATTATGAACGAGTCGTTCATAATGAACGAATCATTGAACCGAACGAACGAATCATGATTCAGTAAAAGGAAATGAATCGATTCCTTCCTGAATCGAAAGTTGAATCGAGCGTCTTCTCGGTTCTCACTCGTTATGAATCGTTTTCTGCATTGAATCTTCTCAATCCAGGTTCCATATCGGTCCGCTCACTAGCAGATGTCTAGGTCCGCCCAGTAACAGACGTGCATGTTTCATACGCTGCGATATTTGCGACATCTGGTAGCTGGTAGAGGAACATTGTTAAAATCAGCTGTTATTAATCGATGTATTTAAGTTGTCAATGCCATGTTTGGATATAATGAATTGCTAAAGTAGAATGTCTATTTTAATATTTTAAAAAGGGTAGAAAATGAAAGCGTTCGCATTATATCAACTATTTATTTTGATGTCTGACAGTCCCTGACATTACTCGGTAGGGAATTCCAAAGTAGAGGAACAGCCACAGTGAAAGAAGATGAATATGAGGATGTTCGGTGGGAGGGAATGGATAATATTGAGGAGTGTTGTGATCGTGTGTCTAGGTTATGATGGGTGGATAAATTTTGAAAACGAGACGCAAGATAGACAGGAGTGGAGAAATGCAATATGTGAATGAGAAGGGAAAGACAGTGGATTTTCCTACGATCTTCTAGACGGAGCCAGGACAACATTTCGAGGGATGGTGTTACGTAATCAGCCCGGCGTACATTGCAGACGAAACGGACGCACATATTATGAACACGTTGTAGTCTCTGCGCCGAAGTAACGTTTAGGTCAGTAAGCAGAATATCACAGTAATCGAAGTGGGGCATCACGAGTGTTTGCACTAACATTTTTTTCATGGAAAAGGGTAAAACTTCTTAAATCGCCTAAACGAGTGGATTAATGAGAATACTTTTTTGCAGGTTTCTGCAACTTGAATGTTCCAATTTAAATTTTTATCCATATAAATACCTAGATTCTTTAATAATAATAATAATAAAAATAATAATAATAATAATAATAATAATAATAATTTATTTTAGCAGGCAGAGTTAAGGCCGTAAGGCCTTCTCTTCCACTCAACCAGCAAAAAGTGTACATACATATGCATGAACTTACAAAAAATTTAACAATTTGATTAAGTGAGAGTTACATGTATACAAGAGTTATATACGAATTAAACAACAAAATACTATGAACTATTAATTAGACACTGAAATAAACTGTGTAGCAGAATTAAGCTAAAATACATAGAATGTTAATATATTTCAAATAATATTAGATAATAGAAAGAGGTTATTATGAGACAATTTTGAAAATACAGCACTATCAGGATGATGTCTAAAGAATGAAGTAACAATGTAGTCAGTGATAGTTTAAATCAGTAAGATTGGAGTGAAATGCTAATAAGGTTATCTTTTAAGCTGTTTTTAAAGGTGTTTATTGTCTTGCAGCCCCTAATACTTTGTGACAAGGAATTCCATTGACGCGAGGTGGATACTGTAAAAGATGATGAATAACAAGATGTTCTATGCCACAGCGTGCCACAGATAAGTGATCCGGTTTTTAAGTCGAGTATAGATAGGAGAAACGAGACGAAAGGTAATTTGGTGTTGAGGTATGCAGAATTCGATAGAGTAAAGATAAAGAGTGTAAAGTTCTGCGTTCTTTAAGTCGGAGCCACGAAAGACTTGCGAAGGACGGTGATATGTGATCATATCGTCGGATGTTGCACACGTATCTGACGCACATATTCTGAGCTCGCTGTAACTTGACTGACAGTTTAGAACTTAGGTCACTTAACAAAACGTCACAATAATCGAAGTGCGGCATTACTAGGGTTTGTACTAGGGTAAGTTTTAGTTGCTGGGGCAAGATTCACTGAACGGAATTTCGGTGCCGTATATTTTAATCGGGGACAAATTTGGTATGGTAATAGTGCTTAACAAACGTGAATGGTCCACAATGATTGACTGGGATTTTTCTGGATTTAGTTTAAGTCGGAATTTCCGTGTCCATGTCCATGGTTTATAACATTCTGCTCTGAAAAAGGGTTGTGTTTCTTGTGCCTGACTTCCCTAAAGTGTCTGGCTTTCCTATGCAGTCTTAGAATTCAACTGACGTACAGGGCGTGACAAATAACAGACGGGTTGCCCAATTGCGGTGCACGCGAATGACAACGTGTTTCCAGTCACGACCTCCGCCAATAATTCCATTGTAGAGGAGTTTTGATATGAAGAGAACCTGCAGCACTACTATCCAACTCTGGTGTGCTTCGAAAAGATTTTCTGACCCTCATTAAGTTAACAGATTAGCTTTTATTACATTATTTCCAGGGTTTTGGGTCTCTAGACAGTTTTACCCTAACGAAACGCTCCATTTTCTTTCCTAAGACTAGACTAAGACACATGAGGTACTGAAAGGAAATAGAGACCATTTTAATGAAAAATAAGCGAGATTTGAATAGGGGAGAGTCGGGTAGTATCGGACATCGGGTAATATCGGACAGTGCGTTTCTTTCATCTACCACCATATGGTAGTACCTGAATGATATGGTTACGTTTCTCTATGCGACATCACAGATAAGTAACCATGTCAATCAGGTACTGTCATCGTGTGGTAGATGAAAGAAACTCACTGTCCGATATTACCCGATGTCCGATACTACCCTACTCTCCCCTACGTCACCGTGGGTGTCGCACAGTTGTATGATTTTGAAAGACATACTATAGAAGACGGGAAGCAATTTAGATATGTGTACTGAAATTTCTTTTCAAAGTTATTTTTAATGAAATAGCTTAAATTGTAGGCCTACACATGATCTTTAAACTATGACCTGAATTCTAAGCTATGGTACTTCATGCTAATGTAATTTAAATGAGGTTGAAGAGTGCAACAAATTTATAGAATCAAATGTAGAACGTCTCAACTGAAATCATAACTTTGTGTTACTATGATTTTCTGTCACATTCTGAACAATTGCCAACTACTCGTGTTGCCATTAGAATACAGCGCATTTGGGAACCCGTCTATGATTTGTCACCTACTGTACGTCTTTTGTTGTATCCAAAGACTGCATAGAAAAGTCAGACACTTGAGATTCTACGGAACAATAAGGGTGTAATTATTTTATTTGAACTGTTGTATCAGTAAAGCGAGGTGAAGTTATAGTTTACAGTGGCAGTGAATAGTTTCGATCAGTGATCATTTATAGTGTCAGTGCTCTAAAGTGTCGGTGAAATGTGTCATAGTGCCAGTGCAGTAAGTGAGATGAGAGTGAAGTGAAAGATTATCAGTACCAATGTGAAACTTATGTAGGGCCTATACATATGTAGGTTGTAATGGAAAATTAATTTCACTTATTAATTAGGTTATTTTAACTATTATAATTATTACTATTATTATTATTAATGTTATTACTTGTAATTATTTTGTGTAATTAAGTTACTACTGCTAACGGATGTTTGCGCAATTGCAGTGCAAATAAATACATAAAATACTCCAAACAGTGGTCTTCGGTCAACCCTATAAGGTAAATAGAAAATATATACATCTCGATTACACAACTTTTAACACTGTATCACTTCGGAATATGTATGATAAGACTTTCTTGTGTTAAATTTTAACGTACCTTGTTAACATGTTTCGACCTACTTTGGGTCATCTTCAGAACTGGTCGTTGTTGGTCTTGGCGCCTCTTGTTTCCTGTGAGGGTGCGTTCGTAGTGTAGAGTCAAAGAGTGTATGTGTTTTGAAATATTCTCAACACACAACTCAATTTCAAAACACATACACTCTTTGACTCTACACTGCGAACGCACCCTCACAGGAAACAAGAGGCGCCAAGACCAACAACGACCAGTTCAGAAGATGACCCAAAATAGGTCGAAACACGTTAACAAGGTACGTTAAAATTTAACACAAGAAAGTCTTATCATACATATTCCGAAGAAAAAATATAATATAATATAATATAATATAATATAATATAATATAATATATACACAAATAATTATGAAAGTGTCCAAAAGTTTATGACGCAATCTGTATTCTTATTAATTTCAGAGGTTATTCAGATTTTGTTTAATTCTTGGACGAAGAATTGAAAGTTTTGTGGAAAGAATGCTACTGAAAATGTAATTATTTGGAGAAAACGTACCACGACGACACCAGTCATGGAACCTTAAAATTTCAATACGAGTCCGTAGCATAGTACAGAGGTAGATATGGTTCAAATAAAAGTAAGAAAGGGAATAAATTTAATATACTGTAAGTAATTGGAAGCTAAAATCTAATCGAACAGAATGATAAAGAAAAAAGAAACTCAAATTGACGAAATCATTGAGACAAAAATGAAAAAAAAAAAAAAAATATATATATATATATATATATTAATTGTAAGAACAAAGATTAAAATAAATACAAAAATCAAACAAACGGTTTAAATCTTAAACGAAAATAATCATCGCAAAAATCTCTTACAATTATTATTATTATTATTATTATTATTATTATTATTATTATTATTGTTGTTAATAATAGAACAAGTAAATAACTTTAACTATTTGGAATGCAATGTATCCTACTGCCAAAAAATGATATCAATATATAAATAAATAGATTCTATAATATGTTTGGAACAATAAGAAGAACATTAAAAAATAAAACATTAAGAACCACTCAACTAAAATTTTACAAAACAATGGCAGTAAATATGTTAACATACGCCTGTGAGAACTGGGCACTTAATAGATCAGACAGAAGAAAAATAGAGACAGCTGAAATGAAGTTCTTGCGTTCCGTAGCGGGTTATATACTTTTAGACAAAAAATATAATGAAGACATAAGAACACAATTAAATATATACAACGTAAATGACAGAATAAACCAAATCAGAACTGGGTAGAACATATTGAAAGGATGCCACACAATAGATTTCCACAGCTCATACTCCAATATCAACCTAAAGGCAAAAGGGAAGTAGGACGTCCAATTACAAGATGGAAAGATACAATCTCTTGATGTGGAAGCAGGTCAAAGGCCTAATTCCATGAGGAGGAGGAAGAAGAAGAAGAAGAAGATTATTGTTGTTGTTGTTTCTAGAATCATGTATACTAATGACGAGTGTTTTAAATAAATGTATTGATAAACTTCATATGAAAATAAAAATAAATAGGCCTGAACTAGACGAAGAACACACAGAGAAGGATAAAAAGAAGAGAAAATTCGATAGGAAGAGAGAGAAATTAAATCTGGAAAAGTGAAGTCATTGGCTGCGAAAGGACATGAACCGCTTTTATTCCGCGCTGCAAGTTTTAATACGAATTGTGTTTCGGTGGCTGAGAGAGTGACCTGTGAACTTTACCCTAATACGCCGTAAAATATTCAGGAGGGGACGGCCTCACCGCCCGCACATCGCTGCACGCCTTCCTGCGAATGTAACGTCACTAATACGTCGCTTCCATCTTCTTCCAAAAAGTAGATACATTACACTCAATTACTTTATCTCGCATTGCAAGACAGAAAAGAGTTCTGAGTTTATGAAACACCTCCAGAAAACTGTGTGACAGTCACTACGCAAATAGCCACGTCTGTACGTTCCATTGAAAATCATTCCTGGCTTATTTGAATAGCTAACTGACGGCTCTCCTTCATAGAGGTCAGGTTTGTGTCTCGGCAGTACAAATATCAATCAATTTATACAGAGTGTTTCCGTGCTAGTATTACAAACTTTCAGGGATGATGGCGAAGGGCACATGCATCAATTTGAGATAATAATAATAGTAATAATAATAGTAATAATAATAATAATAATAATAATAATAATAATAATAATAATAATAATGTTTTATTTTCGCTGGCAGAGTTAAAGCCATAAGGCCTTCTCTTCCACTCAACCAGCCTCAATCAATACAATACATATTTAAATTACGAATATTTACATTACACTTAAAAGGTTCTCCAGCAATATTCTTCAGTTAAGTTAACGACTAGTAGACTACATATTTATTTAAATTTAGATAAACCTATAAGGTAAAGCAGTAACTTAATTTATGAGATAATTTAATTCAATCAATTGTAATTAATTTGAGGTTTGAGATAGCTAGTAAAATGATGAAAATTAATTATTATAAGCTTACTAGAACTATGTTACAGGGAGAAAAAAAAAATATATATATATAAATCTAAAATATATTTCTATAATGAGAATATTAATGTAATAATTGTCATTAGAAGTATTGTAAATCTATTTAGAGAAATTAATGATAATAATAGGAATGGATAGATGTTAGTTTCATTATAATATGTCATAAACATTAATCAGCAATTAATTTGTTAAGTAAGAATTTATGTAATTTTGACCTAAATGAAGTTATTGTCCAACAACCCCTTACATCACTCGGTAGCGAGTTCCAATTTCTAGCAACTGAAAATGTATAAGATGAAGAATATAAAGATGTCTTGTGGTAGGGTATAATGAGTAAATTGTTATGATGAGATCTTGTACTTAGCTGATGATATGCGGATAAATTTTGAAAACGAGAAGCCAAATAGATTGGGGTAGCGGTGCGCAGAATTTGAAATAAGAGAACAAGAGAATGCAGGGCTCGTCGATGGCTTAGCCTTAGCCAAGACAGAGTTTGGAAAGACGGGGAAACATGATCATACTTACGAATATTACAAATATAACGGAGGAAGGATAAGGGACCCTGGCCCGGCAATGACCGAATCGAAAGTTGCAAGCAAAAATAGTTATGTGGAAATGAAATAATTTTATTCCTCTGTACACCTTTTTTTATGTGCATTTATCTGTACATCTTACACATACTGAATTCATCTGACGTTGTTTACGTTGTCTACTTACAGTATTCCATTCAGTGCGCTGTCTGAGGGATGGGGACAGGAAACTACACTAAAGCAATGCAGTTAGCGTAATGTGTAACGGACATGGTCGGTCCTGATATGCACGTCTGTAGACAGCAGGATATGTGTACAAGTTGCAGTGTCCAGTCGATCAGTCCTAGTGAAATGGAGGAGTACACGAGAGCGGAATAAGCAGACCTGAGTTTCGAATACGGATGAGCCAATGGGAACAGTAGACAAGCTCGCAGATTGTATAGGGACAAGTACCCACGTAGGAGACATCCGGCCCATACCATCTTTCCCCGACTGTTCCAAAGGTTAAGGGAAGGAGGGCACGTGGTGCCAAATTACAATTCATTTCCACACAACTATTTTTGCTTATAACTTTCGACTCAGTCATTTCCGGACCATGGTTCCTTATTTCAAATTGATACATGTGTCCTTCGCCATCTAGGAACATAATAAATCATATAAAATCGCTAAGATTAGGATGGTTTGGTCATATAAATGGAATGGAGAATAATAGACTGGTCAAACAAATATACAAATGGAAACCAATAATTAACAGAAAGCAGGGTAGACCAAAAAATATATGGGAGGATGATGTCCTCAATGATTTGAAATTGATGAAGGTGGAAAATTGGACAAAGATAGTTGGAAGCCGTAAGGAATGGAAGAAAGTTGTTGAGAAGGCCAAAACTTTCATCTGAGAGTTGTAGAGCCTGAAGAAGAAGAAATCCTTCGCCATCATCCCTGAAAGTTTGTGGCACCACCTCGGAAACATCCTGTATATTATAAGACTCTTTTCTACAAGCCACACTAAGTGAGCTTTCATCTTATCAACACTGCTATGCCTCTATGTATACAGAGGGTTCCCATGACGATACAAACTTTCAGGGGTGACGGAGAAGGAGAAATGCATTAATTTGAGATAAGGAACTTCTGTCCGGAAATGACCCCTTCGCAAGTTATAAGAAAAAATTATTTTTGGGACAACTACCTATGAAAGTGAAATAAGAGAACTTACGACTCTCTGTAGATGTAATAATTTTATTTCTCTGTACTACTTTCACAAGCTGCGAATATATTTACAACAGCTGTTCACAACGGTGTCTCCCAGCTGTGATGCATACATACATACAATTGGGAAAATCGTCGTTTCTCGGGCTAAAAATACGATTTTTGTACAAATGTTAATAAATCTATAAATAACAATATGACTCGAACTTCTCTTGTACCCTGTCGAACAATCCCGGAATGTTCTAACGATGTCAGAGGCAGTGAGAATTCGTGCCAGGAGTTCAGACTTTTCACATGACTCCACAAGGAAAAATCAAGTGGTGTCAGATCAGGTGAACGAGCTGGCCACGGCTCAGGATCTCCTGTTCTTATCGACTTTTCAGGGAACGTCTAAGGCAGGCCTGCAGAACCCGTAAGTAGGGGAAATACTAAATCAGCCTCACTCCACCTCTAGTCTATTGAGGATGAATGATTTCTACGTAGCGTTGACGAAATTCTTTGCGTGTGGAGGATCCATCAGTGGCGGCACTGCAATTTTCAAAAAAAAGATTGTAATAAAGTCATTGTATTAATGCGTTATATTGTTTCAAGGTTTACGATCTTGTTGCATTTTCTGTCGGTTTTATTCAACAATGGAGCAACAGTAACAAATATAAATGATCCTCGGCAGGAAATTAAACGCAGAATAAATAGGTACGGGAAATGCCTGTTATTATTCGGTTGAGAAGCTTTTGTCATCCAGTCTGCTCCGAAAAAACTGAAAGTTAGAATTTATAAAACAGTTATATTACCGGTTGTTCTGTATGGTTGTAACACTTGGACTCTTACTGTGAGAGAGGAACAGAGGTTAAGGGTGTTTAAGAATGCTTAGGAAAATATTTGGGGCCAAGAGAGATGGAGTTACAGGAGAATGGAAAAAGCAACACAACGCAGAACTCCACGCATTGTATTCTTTACATCACAAATTAGAAACAATAAATCTAGACGTTTGAAATAGGCATGTAGCACTGTGGGCGAACCCAGAAATTCATATAGAGTGTTAGTTGGGAGGCCGGAGGAAAAAGACTCTTTGGGAAGGCCGAGACGTAGATGGGAGGATAAAATGGATTTGAGAGAGGTGAGATATGATGGTAGAGACTGGATTACTCTTCAATAATTTGGAAGAAAAAATTGTTCACGGGCCGGGTATCGAACCCGGGACCTTTGATGAACCGTACCAACGCTCTACCAACTGAGGTACCCGGGAACACTACCAGACACCGATCCAATTTTTCCCTCTGTATCCACAGACCTCAAAGTGGGCTGAGAACCGTGAAGCAGATCAACATTGAGTGCACACTAACTCTGTGTGACTTAAATTGTGGTTTTCTGTTAACGAACAGTGACGTATATTAATCAAATCAAGCTTTCAGGTATAACTCCCTGTAAAGTTGATTTGAATACTTTGGAAGGAAAAATTGTTCCGGGGACGGGTATCGAACCCGGGACCTTTGGTTAAACGTATCAATTAGGTTAATTAGGACTGACCACGTCAGATACACAGCACGCCACTTTCTTTGCATCACTAAGGTTTAAAACTCATGCCATCTGCATTGCATTCGGGGCTTTTTTTTTTTTTTTTTTTTTTTTTTCCCCTCACTCCTCACGATGTACCCCTACATATTAGTCGATCTGCCTACTCTCAGTACTGTTACATCGCCTGTGACCTACAAAAACGGCTGTGGCTTTCCGGATAGGGATTCCTTATCTCAGATTGATACATTTGTCCTTCTCCATCAACCTTGGAAGTTTATATCATCATAACGGAAACATACTGTATATACGTTTGACGTCGGAGAGAATTAATTCCCATTATAAATTCCCTCTAGGTCAGAAATGTAGATGAATTCTAACAAGACTGCAAAATTTCTGGGAGTTCGTGACATTTGGAAGTCAGTAGAATATTTCCACTAATGTATCCTATCTTTGTTGTTTTTACATTTGTTTGCATACAGATATTACATTTAATAATTCCGGTTGAAGAAAGTGTTATGAAACAGATGTTCCTTTCATTACTTTGGTCATATTTCCGATTATGATTCCAACATTTCTTGATATGAACACATTAATTACAACGGGATTGGTCATAACTTCTTCCAATGCGTACAACGCAAAAACAAACCCATATATTTTGGATATTTTTGGATATTTATTAATAATGGTTCACAAAAGTACATAAACTTAATAAATTACAATTAACATATAGGTACACGAATAGCAATTATACCCAATAAATATACATTTAATACCTCATTTTCCATCCTATATCTATTTCAATTTATGTTGGCTTTAACTTGCACTTACATCTAGTTTTAGTGCAAGTTTCAACCAAGCGCGTTTATTTAAAACAAAAAAGCCCTTAAAGCTTATTTACATATTACACTACTTTTTTAATTTTCTAACTCTACAATAAACAAGTGTACATCAATCTTTCCTGTTGCTCTATTTATCCAGTATTTATGTTTAATTTTTAGGTCTTATTTTACATAATAACTTATTATTACAAATAGGTGAGCAGATGTCGACACACTGTAAAGTCATGAGCCTGAAATAGCTGAATGGATACATTCAATATGTAGGTTAATCTTTACTCTTACACTATTTTCTTGTCAGCAGAATCGTTAAAACAAACCCATAGGTATATATAAGCCTACACTTTCCATAATATATTATATTACTTGGTTATTTAACAACTCTGTATCAACCACGTGGTTTTTAGCGTCGATGAAATGGTGATAGCCCCAAATATTTTCCTAAGCACCTTATTCTCAAATACCCTTAACCTATGTTCCTCTCTCAAAGTGAGAGTCCAAGTTTCAAAACCATAAAGAACAACCAGTAACGTAACTGTTTTATAAATTGTAACTTTCAGATTGTTTGACAGCAGACTGGATGATAGAAGCTTCTCAACCGAATAATAACAGGCATTTCCCATATGTATTCTGTGTTTCATTTCCTCCCGAGTATCATTTATATTTGGTACTGTTGCTCCAAGATATTTGAACTTCTCCACCTCTTCAAAAGATAAATTTCCAATTTTTATATTTCTATTTCGTACAATATTCTCGTCACGAGACATAATCATATACTTTGTCTTTTCGGGCTTTGCTTCCAAACCTATCTCAATAATAATAATAATAATAATAATAATAATAATAATAATAATAATAATAATAGTAATAATAGTAATAATAATAATAATATTATTGTTATTATTTTCATTATTTATTATTATTGTATAATTATTATTATTTTTATTATTTATTATTATTGTATTATTATTATTGTATTATTATTATTATTATTATTATTATTATTATTATTATTATTACTGCAATGACAGTAGGTCGCCTTCAGTAAGGGTGTAGCAGGAATCTTCTCTCAAAGATGGAAAATTTCCAACACAGTATTCTGATAGGTTCTCTTGCAGTATCTTTGTTCATAACTTCTGGAGCAGGTCAGATTTATGTTTTTTCAATCTAGGTCTCTCCAGAAGACTCTTTCTGAAACCAAGAATATAGCCTAGGGGTCCAACGTACAAGCAAACCCATATACTTAAATATACTTGGCTGTTTTAACGTATTTAATATTCTTTATGCTCGACCATGCCGAAATGTAGTAATTATACACCTGGTAGCAGACCTTTAATGCATGTCATTAAAGTACACCTACTCATTAAAGGTCAGGTCTTTCAGCCAATGACGACTCAGGTTACAACTGTTCAGCCAATGACAGGTCAGCTTTCTACCGTCATAAAACCGCAAGTATCGATTATTCTCGGATATGCAATCGAAAGAGAATTAGCGAAAAGTCACGGAGGCTGGAAATCCAATACTGTCGCAGAAGGTTATGTTCTGTTACTATAATAATTAGCGTTAATTATAAATAATATTCAAATAAATTCAATTTGTGATCTCGTTTTTCAATGTCTAATTTCATTTCAATGTTATCTCTGTAGGTTCTTATGGCCTAGCAAGGTATGAGGACATCTGTTCCTCAGAAAAAATCAATACTTTCGCGTCTGCGCACATCTCACAACATACGGGACATTGCTCAAGGTCAGATACAAATAAAATTAATAATATCAAGTTAGAAATATGGTCGAGCATAAAAAGTCGTATGAAACTCGCCTATAATGGTAATTAAGAAGCTCGTATGAAAATTATGAAACTCGCTTGCGCTCGTTTCATAAATATCCATACTCGCTTCTTAATTACTATCATTATAGGCTCGTTGCATAATGTACTATTTTCACACATGATCCTTATCAATAACTTGTGTGCTCACCGGACAGCACGTTAGCTTACGTGGATTATCAGACAAGAAGGTGCACCATGGAATGTTGACAATACCGTTTTAGAGACAAAGTGTTTCCATTTTTTTAGAGATTCTAGTACAACTGAAGACCCTTAGAAGGTTCATTTCCTGCATGATAAAAGCACCATGCTTTAAGGCAAACACAATAAAACAGCTGAGCATCTCGGGGCAACACTGAAGGACGTAGTAGAGGCTCGGAAGACGAAGGAATGAGTTTTCTCAGAACTGATGCACACCTCACAGCTGTTCATAACGCCATGGAATGATATACAAATTTTTTTATTACACTAATACACTACTATGTAAAATTGGGTGATTTTTGGAAAGCAAATAGTGGGAATACAAATCATTGTAACAGAATATGTGTAAAATAAATAATTAAATAAGTTATTTTTTAGCCACGGCGTAGCTCAGTCGGCTAAGGCGCTGGCTTGCCGATCCAAAGTTGCGCTCGGGTGTGGGTTCGATTTCCGGTTCGGCGGATTACGTGATTGGTTTTTTTCGATATTTTCCCAACTCTAAGGCAAATGTCAGGTAATCTGTACCGAATCCTCGGCCTCATCTCACAAAACACCATGAAGTTACAGGAGAATGGAGAAAGTTACACAACACAAAATTGTACGCATTGTATTCTTCACCTGACATAATTAGGATCATTAAATCCAGACGTTTGAGATGGGCATGGCATGCAGCACGTATGGGCGAATCCAGAAATGCATATAGAGTGTTAGTTGGGAGGCCGGAGGGAAAAAGACCTTTGGGGAGGCCGAGACGTATATGGGAAGATATTAAAATGGATTTGAGGGAGGTGGAATATGATGATAGAGAATGAATTAATCTTGCTCAGGATAGGGACTAATGGCGTGCTTATGTGAGGGCGGCAATGAACCTCCGGGTTCCTCAAAAGCCATTAAGTGAGTAAGTAAGTATTATTATTATTATTATTATTATTTTCAATTCATTTAATTTATTAAAAAAAACAGAAAACGTATTGAAAAGAATTCAACCAGAAGCGAAAGTTGGCAACAGCTGAAGGTTTTAACAAGACATCTCCACCTAAATGGAATAAATGGATAGATACCTGTGGTGGCTGAGTGGTCGAAAAATCCATGACACTTATGATGGACAAGGCCGCAGTTGGGGTTTTCTCGGGGTTCTCCCGTTTCCCCATATTAGGCACTTACATCATTTCTTCATTTCGTCGTCATTCCATTCCCCGAATTCTGATTGGCGACGCACGGCGGGGACTGATTTACGGACTAGTGGCGTTGAATGTTCGAAATATGACTACACAGGAAACTTTACTGTAGTCAGCCGATATGGTTTTGGGAATGCGCCTAGCTTGAGGGTTAGCGAAATATATCTTCAAAGGTGGCAGTGCTAGATTGTAGTGTTCCCTCTGCCGAAATTCCATTCCATTTACCTAAATGGTCTGTCAATCATTGTAATTTCTCCATCTTTATTCCATACAAGATGACTCCACATTTGAACAAATGCATGTGTCTGAATTCAATTCCATTAGCTGCAGGACAAAGAACCTGCTGAGTTAATTAGTTCCCAGTCTGAAAACAGAACCTGTTACACATTTTCGAAGACTTAATAGGAAACATGTTGTTTTTCTAACAACGAAAACTAATTACTAAGTCTGAGAAAAAAGAATGCAATTTGTAGACGGGGAGAGTACTGATCGTTATTGAAACTGACGTGCAGCTACGTCACCACTCACAATACAACTCATACACAAGAGGTGGGAACATAGGAAGCAAACAACGGTCGGGAGCGTGGAAAGGTTTTGAGTTATGTTTGTTGATATGCGTAGTCATCTTGTAAGGAATGAAGATTAGAATGATTCGGAGACAGAGTTCTTTAGTTGTGGAACTCAAGAGGACATATGTACATACGTACGTCTTGTTAAAACTTTCAGCTTTTGCCAACTTTTCATTCTGGTTGAATTCTTTTGAATATGTTTTCTGTTTTAGAATAATTAAATCAATTGAATAATAATACGTACATACATAAATACCATACATACATACATACATACATACATACATACATACATACATACATACATACATACATACATACATACATACATACGTTAGGGTGTTTCTTTTTAGGCAGAAACTTTTTTTACACATCAACAAACGCATACCCCTCATTTTATTTTGTATGATAAAATACCTAAAAATAATAATAATAATAATAATAATAATAATAATTCACTCACCAATGTGACATCCATTTCATCATGCATCTCATTATTCAGATTTCCACAAACCTCAATTTTGTTGCCACGTCATCATCATCATCATCATCATCAAATAGTGATAGAATTGGCACTTCCTCTAACAGATACCATAACTAATTCCTACATTTCTTCAAAACGACTTTAGAAATAGTTGGGTCCACCATTACGTATTTTTATTCACTTTAGAAGCAATAAATCTTGATTCGGGACTTTTACAACCTACTGACATATAAGCCACGGTTTAAGATACACTTTTACTATGAATAAACCAATGTCTCTTAGTATTTAGTGACCTTTGTCGATCAGTCGAAGTTCAAATCTGAGCAAAAATATTTTTTTTAATGAACAGATTGCGCGTCATGCACTTGGCTTGGTGCATTGCACCTAGTGGACATATTTTGAGCTTCTTGTCGAAATCTTGCCTCAAAAATATAATTGATAACACAATTAGTTCACCTTTTAATGTTCTATTTAACATTTAGTTTTGAAGAAATTCCAGAATGTAGTTCCACTTTCATTGAAGTTGATTTGTATGGATCTTTGGTCGTTAAAGTTCTTTAACATTTACATTTTTTTTTTCATTTTTTTTTTCCGAGTTTCTTTTTAATTGAGTATTAGGATTGTTTGCAATCTGAGGTATTTTATTTTCAAATGTACTGCGTAAAACTAGTTCGCAGGAGGGGAGAAAAATGTTTGACCTGCTTCTGCTCTATTACTATGCAGGCACCATTAATGTGGTCAGTATTTGAAAACGTTGTATCACAGAGAAGGATTTGAACTTTATATCTTCTAATTTCCATTCTTTTAATGGATTAATAACTGAATTTGTCTGTTCTTTACCGAAAGAACTGAGTAATTTTGGAATTCTAATTAATTAACTTTTCACTGTCTCCATAGGTAATAGCTACAGATATTTAATTAGGGTAAAAGTTTGCCATCCCAATGAACTGTCACGAAGTTAGGGATGTTTTCGTTAAATAAATGTTTAATGACTTTTGCACATTCCATTCTTATTTTTTCCCGGGATCATTGGAAACTAGACCGGTTAAAGGAGAGTTCATCAACATTATGATTAAGAACTTCAGAGCTGTGGCCTGAAGAACATACATCGCATCCCTTACAGTTAATTCATATCAGTCTAATACCGCTGACAGTTTTGGTGCAATGAAATCTAGTAGCGTGTGTTGGAACAATTTGTTCTGCTGTTTTTTAATGGAAAAGTAATATCACTATCACTTGGTTCTTGTGAACTGGAATATGCCTCGTTTGATTTTTCAGAAGACGGAAGAACATCAGAACTAGAAGATGTTTGAGCTAACGCTTGATGTTTACATATCCTTTCTTCCTCTCTAGTTTTCTTTTTCTGCACCTTATCTTCCCTCTTCATACATTTCATGTCCGGAAATAGCACACTAAATCTGAACAAGTGCAAGGTCAATTAAGCACGACGTAACATGGTTGGACCATCGATATATATATATATATATATATATATATATATATATATATATATATCAACAATGTTTTATATTAAATGGAACAAAATTAGCGGATATGCGTTCCAAAATTTAGAAGCCAAGAAATAGGGGCTACCCTAACACACATCACATTGCACATATACGGCAACTCGTCCTCTAAAACTCTCAATACAACCTCAGTCAGGTGGAACGAACTCTGTTGTAGTTGTAGTGTTCCAACGCGGTTGTTGCAAAACGCAAGTTCGCTCGAGTCTGCAGTAAGCGGCGGCCGTTATCAGTGAAACAGCATAATCCGATCAGATCGCTTCTCTTTTATTCACGACTGGTAAAGAGTAGCTACTTTTTTGTTAAGAAGGAAGGTATAGCTATGGAATTCAAGGATCAATATTAGGTCCCCTACTTTTTCTAGTATTCATAAATGATCTTGCCCCCCTAATAAAAAAATGTAGGTCATCCCATATTATTTGCAGATGACACAAGTATAGTAATTACAGCCAATAACTCCAACACATTCCCATCTTTAACAGAGGAAATTCTCTTCAAAATATGTGACTGGTTCTCAGTCAATAAATTAGTATTAAATTGTGACAAAACTAACATAATTCAATTTAAATCCAGTCCAAATTCAACCTCGCAAATTTCCAGCGCAATAATTAACAATAGATCCCTATTAGAAACAACAACAACCAAATTTCTTGGCTTAAAAATCGATAATGTGTTAAATTGGAAAAATCATATTAAAGAAATAACCCCCAAACTAAATTCAGCATGTTTTCCTATTACATCTATGCAAAAGATTGTAAATATCAATACCTTAAAAACAATATATTTTGCATACTTTCACTCGGTAATGAATTTTGGAATAATATTCTGGGGAAATTCCACAGATAGTAACAGTATATTCCTATTAAAAAAAGAGCAATTAGAATAATAGTAGGTGCCAAATCTAGGGAATATTGTAGGACTATTTTCCAAAAACTACAAATAATGCCCATGGCTTGTCAGTATATCTTTTCATTAATAATCTTCCTCTTATGTAATCGTCAAAACTTTGTAACTAATTCAACAGTTCATAGCATAAATACACGTCAAAAAATGGCTTTCATACTCCATCGGCAAGTCTATCGTGCTATCAAAAAGGAGTGCGTTATATGGCAGTAAACAATTTTAATAGCCTCCCTATTGATATAAAAATGAAACTCAAAACATAAGATTATTTAGGGCCAAATTAAAGAAGTTCCTAATTTCTCACACCTTCTATTCTGTAGGTGAATTCATGACATTCAATAACGCTTCATGGAATTGATACTAAAACTTTGTGTTGTATTAGTAGACTATACTGTAAATCTCTTTGTTTATATTATATTTCATCTAGACTATGACTATAAATTAAGACTTTATAATAGTATTAAGTTTTTTGACTTCTTCCATAGGCTATTCTAGCTGTGAAGCAATGTATGAATACCATGGAATGTTAATAAATACAATACAATCTTATATTATGTTCTATTACACATTTTTACGCGTAACATTTTAATATCAGAAAGTATTTTACAAATAAACATGACGAAAGTTTTGGTAAAGTAATACTGTATGAGTCTGCAAGAGAGATAGTTTTAGAAGAACTAAAGGAAAAAATAGGATATCAACAAGAAGTGACCGATATCACATGTCGTCAGCACATTATGCGTGAAAGTTGCAGAATTGCGCGACATATGATCGACCAACTAAGAGTATTTGTAGATATATTTGAAATGAGGCAGTATCAAGCGAATATAAACAACTTTCCCACTTTCCTCCACTAAAAACTGTCGTGAAGACTGATGAAGAAAATCTTCTCATCAAATGTAGGGCTCTTCTTGAAGACGTTACAACAGAATTCACTGGTAGCTTTGGAGAGATAGTAACAATGTACAAGGAATGAAGTGTTTCTGCAATCCTTTTGGGTTGCAGCCGATAGAAGCTTCTGAAGATTTTGAGCTTGAACTGATAAATTTACAGAATAGCACGCCACTTAGAGTTTCGGTGAAATCAGGAATCTAACTGCTCGCTATGCTGCCCAAGTCAGAAATTTCCCAATCTACACTTATTTGCCTCCTGTTTAGTAACAATATTTGCTTCCACATAATGCTTCAAAATTTGAACCAGATTTTAATGCAAGAAAGGAGTGTCAAAACTCTAAACGTACAGAAAGATCTCAGGAGTAAGTTTATTTCTTTTTTCGTGACATGTAAAACAATTACTTCCTTGAATTTGTGATTGTTTAGGAATAGAGGATAATAGGCCTATCTTCTGTAAATAGAAGCATTCTTTTTAATATGTAAAAAACTCTCACGTTCTATGTTTCAAATAAGACAAATATTAACAAATAGTGTAATAATAAATAAGTCCCGCAGTTACCAGCGTATTTGTAGTAGCTTGAAAAGATTGTGTTCAATTTATGTTGGCAGTACTAGGTAATATCGTATTCTGATTAAGAAAGCTTGACAACAATAGAGTTTTAGTATTTGTGTTTAGCTACAGTTTGTATAAAACTACTATAATTATTGCATCATGCGTCATTCTGACAAACAAATCATGGAATAGACGTGACGACCACCTGCATGAGCCGCCACAGCGCACCGTGGCAGTGAACTGCTTCTGTAGCATATATACAAACAACTTGTAACTGCTGAGGCTGGCTCCGTCTGACTTTCTTTGCGTCAAGGTTTTTAGAACTTCGTGAGCACGAGTTACCCATCCATGTACATACCGGTAGTCTACGTAAGACAATTCCTACACTCATAGTAAAATATAAATGGTCGTGAATTTAGTTTGGAACCTTTTATGTTTTCTGCTATAAACCAAGTTGATCCTTAAATGGGACCACCGCAATTATAACGAGATTAAGCCACATTATGAGAAACAATTTACTTTCGCATACAAATTCCCACTTAGAGGAAGTAAATGCGACGAGGAAAGCTGTTCGAAAATAACTTTCATAACGAAGCATTGGCTAAGCAAATTGGCTCGCTATCAATGGCGTACATTAAACTTGTGCATTTCTTTGTAAAACTTTATGTATTATTCAGCCCGGACAGTTGGCACATTGCAGCACAAGTTTTTCAATTACACTTTAAAGTTTGTAAAATCCCTTGTTAGTCTCGTCGTCTTTCACTTCAAATTCTTGTGACGTCCCTTTACAGCGAGATAATTTCCATTCACGTTATTCTTGAGAACTTTATTAGTAAATCGAAAATTCGGAGAAACGAAATACGACAGAGCATGTCTGTAACTTGTACAACGTACCCTTATTTCACATTTGTCTTGACTCTTCCTATTGTCACACTTCCCCCAGTCTCTCTTTCCTTCCATCCTTTCCATGTTCCGCTTTCACTCTTTTCTCTTTCCTCCATCCTCATTTCTTTAATTCTCCTTTTACCTGTTCTTCTTTCTTCCTTTTCCTTTTCTTCCTTCACAACTTTCTATTCTCTATCTCAACTCCCTCGCTTCCTATTTTATCTTCTTAAATCTCTTCTTCCTTCTCTTTAATTTCCTTTTAACTGCATTTCCTTTCCTCCATTCTCTCATTCATCTCCGCCTCATATCATTTCACATGTCTTTCCTGCATTTCATTTTATCTGCTTTCTATATGTCCTCTCTCTTCCTACCCTCTTTTTTTCCTCTCCTGTCTCATTCTCTCTCTTTTTCTCATTCCTTGATATTTCTTCTCCCCCTCTCTCCTTTTTCCTTTCCGCCCATATTTTCTTTCTTCCTTTTTCTTCTTTCTTTCCTTCCTCCGTTCCTTCAATCCTGCCCTCTTTTTCTTTCACCCTAGCTAACTCTCTCCCTTCCGGCATATCTAGCTTTGGACTTTTTTTATCCTTTTCCTATTTATTCATTTTTACTCTTTTATTCTATATTTTTTTCCCCCTCAACCTTCTTTCTTTCCTGTGTCATACTTTGAATTTCATCTCCTCCTTTCCGTTTTTCTTCTTTGTCTTCCTTTTCCTTCTCTTCTTCTTTTCCCTATTTACTCCTTTCTACTTTCGTCCTTTCTTTCATGCTCCTTCCTCTATTATTCCTGCTTCAATTTCTTTTTTTCCATTAATTTCTACCTTCTTCTGTTCCTTTATTTTTCCCTTCTTTGTTTCTATCTTTCGCACCTATCAATATTTATTTTGTCCCCTCTATTTGTTTGACTTTCTCTTTACATTTTCGTTCGTGATATTTTTATTTTTCCTATTTTCTCATATCTAAAACATTCTGCAGATCTCTTTATGCTCTCTTAATACATGTAATCAATTGATACTGTTCTCCAATCAGAAGATTAACCGTGAAAGGAATATGAAATATTAGGACGACTGGTCAGAGGATGTGTCCTTCAGCGCTTCCTTCTCTGTATCGATTTTGATGTCACTGCCGCTTGTAACAAGAATGAGACAAAACTCGAAGGAGTCTGGTGTCCACTTGTGTCAGCTGCTGAGTGTACGATGCGGATATTACGGTGGAACCTGCCGACTCAACTGTCATATGTTTGCAGTTGCTCCTGTCATGCGGAGAAGTATATCGTCTTCGTTGCAACTTGTTGGTTCATTCGGGGAGAAAAATAGAACTTCTCGCAGAAGTTTCTACGGAAGAATTGCCTGTGCTCGTCGCTCGTCTTCACTTCAGTGTTCATTTTCTTCGTTGCTGCACACTGAACGGAATTTAGCATAGTTCTACTTGAAGACTTTTTAATGGTTACGTTAGATTGCAGATATCTACACTTCACGGCACATTCAGACAAGCATATCAGAATATGTAGTAATTTAAAGAAATATTTGCCACATGCGAAGAAATGACATAACTATAAAGACTACGGTCTGGTAATAAAGTCCATGGAGATAATAATTATTACTGTGGAGGTGCCAGTGTCATCCTACAGAATTTTAAATAATAAATTAATTCATAATGTTGCAAGCTGCAGCTAAAATTTCCGACAGTGACAGCTGTGCTCCCAACTAAATGAAATATGAAAATACGGGATAGTAAAATATCTAACAGGTACAGGGACATCATTTTATTTTTACTTCAATTTTTATTGCACCTGAGTTTTTGAATGTACTTTACTCCCACCCCTTCTACTAATGAAGTTCAACCGTCCTCTGCACAGATCCAAGACCGCATATACAGTCATAGTAGCCTTGCGGTCATAATAAACAGTACGTTTCAAAAATATTTTCGCGTTTTCCATTGACGAAAGAGCTTTCAATATTGCATCATTTTCCATTTGCCTACGTCGCATCCCGGTTTCCCCCACCAGTTTCTATTCGCCTCTCTGTAAATGCTAGTGGCTGGGCTGTCTTAGCTCTTTCCTGGGAACATTAATTTATGTTAGGAATTGGACGTCTACGTAATATTATACCCACACAATTGGTTAAAATAACTTAAATAAAAGTGCCTCGTTAAGTAATTAACTGTCATGTGATTTCCTCCCTTTCTACGACGCTGCAACGTAACCACTTGGACGGACAGTAGATAGCATATCTGAGTAATTTTATCTTTTCGGATTGGGCAGAAGTGAAGATTGAATTTACAGTACGTAAGGTACTCTTTTATAGAGTAGGTACGTACAGAATTATTTCAACAGGAGTTACTGATACGAAGTACGAACCTGTAATTGGAATTACGTACAATAGTCTACTGGGTGTTCAGTTCAAAATGTGTCATGGCTCGCTGTATGCCGTCATGTGGCTAGCCGATGAACCTAGAGAATTCAATCTTCCTACACTTCCGCAGCTCAGGTGTATAACCTAAGAGAGAGAGAAGTTGCCTAGCAAGTACGGCGTTCATTCTGAAGAGTACGTACCGATACATACGGTAACGCCGGTAGTGGCAGGAATGTGAACTGTTTGGGAATACGTACTGTCGTGATATGGGGAGAGGGTTAAGACGATTACTTACGCATTTGTTGACATTAACTTCGACGGTCAACATGGACACGGAGCATTTGATTTGTGTTGTGGAATGTTACCGTACGCAACCGATGATAACAAATACCCTGCGTACGACTTGCCGGCGCAAAACACAGTTCGAAAGAGGTTATGGTAGCACACAGACTTTACAGACCGCCATCTGTTGCTACAACGTTCAAGTTATACCGTACACGTTCTCAAGTTCAGATTGAAGAACGCCTTAAATAATAGGCAACTTCTCTAACA
This sequence comes from Periplaneta americana, assembly GCF_040183065.1. Lineage (NCBI taxonomy): Eukaryota > Metazoa > Arthropoda > Insecta > Blattodea > Blattidae > Periplaneta > Periplaneta americana. Next base: position 170,050,825 of record NC_091124.1, read on the forward strand.
TATAAGCTGAAACTCGCTTCAAATCGGTGACCCAACAACAGTGACGTCATGACACACTTTGAAATGAACACCCAGTATAGTGCGATAATATGCACATTAGAACTGAAGCCTGTATCGAAATGAACGGCCACCATTTTCAAAAATGTGTTTAAATATCCATATTATGATTATTTTTCAACTTAACTTCATTCTCTATATTGAACGCTAATGTCCTGTAAACAGTATAATATAAACTGCATAATGAATACGTCCGCATGGACAGCTCAGTTCGTGAGTAAAAACACTCATTGTTAATACTGTACTGTATTTAGATTAAACAAAAACCTAATGAAAACTATCAAACTCAAAATCGCGATATTTCCTAGTTTACGTAAATGGATGAACTACTTTTCTTCCCTCCTATACCTAGTAAAATGATTTGTTTGTATATTACGCCAGTATCATCGAACTCCAGTCGTGCAAGGAGGTAGGAAACGGTGTTTTCGGTTCTTAATCGTTGATCCAAAGATATAGCCGGGTTAATATTAGAAATGTTAGTAAAAATAAAATGATGTCCCTGTATATCTTACTTCAGAAGAAATGTCTGCGGTGCATGAGTGGTGTAGAGAACTTTTGCCTGTCACGTAAGCGGTCCTCATTGGTGTCCCGGTGAGATCTAAAATCTTCCAATTCAAAAATCCATAGCGACATTCGTGGTGCGAAAGCTCGCAGTTATTTTCAGGGTCTTCCGTTCCCTTACCTTAGGAATCATTTTCATTCCTCCGAACTTCATTCCACTCTCATTCCATAGCTTTCTCAGTTCGCCAGCGGGCGAAGCATTGCGCAGAAGATGGTCTAGGAATGAAGTGAATTACCTAGTTCCAACCTGTTCTCAATTAACTTCATTGTAGTCAGCTATTGTGGGTTCGACCTATCTCTTCCGTATAATAGGATAAAAGAGCCGTGGCAAAAATGTGACTCTCAAGCACATTTTGGATCGCAATGATAGGATAGCTATGCATTTTTCTTGCTTCCTCCCTCCTCCAACCCCCACCCTCTCACTCACTGGAGTCAAACTCCGTTCCATTTGTATTTGTCTCTGACCTGCGAGTGGCGTATCGTCGCAATGTCTCTCTCGAAACCATGTACCTCTACAAAAACGAAAGTTTCAAGTAGGATGGGAGGACGCATTTTTTTTTGCTGCCAATAAGATGAGAATATTAAATGTATGATTTGTTCACAAGTATTACGAGGAAAACTGTTGTGTAACATAAAACGGCATTATACTACATGTCACTCATGAAAATTTAAAAGGTTAAATAATAATAATAATAATAATAATAATAATAATATTATTATTATTATTATTATTATTATTATTATTATTATTTGCTTGTTGTTTAGTCAATTGTCCGAAGACAGGTCTGAACCTCACAAGTGATACCAACAAGGCACCGCTTATGAGACAATTAAGCCAGGAAATAATAGAGTAGGATGATCATTTTCTTTCACCCTCCATTGCATACATCGCCGACTATCTACATATTACACTAATCAGACTTCAGATAAGCAAACAATATTTCCTGACACATATCGTCAAGTGAAACGTATCTACATGACAGGCAGAACCTCAAGGAGAGGATTATTATTATTATTATTATTATTATTATTATTATTATTATTATTATTATTATTATTATTATTATTATTAATTGCTTACTGAAGTATCGCATAGTGAATAAGTTTTAATGCTGAGACGACATGATAATAGTCAACCCTCATTACATTTATGATTTATAGACAACCCTTAAATTCAGGACTAAAAACGGACAGCTCCCTGTCACTTAACATTCCTCGTTAAGCACGCATTCAAGTGATTAATGATGAGAAATTGTTCATATATGAAGCGAAAATGACAGAGAGCCGTGGTGTAACGGCAACATCTCCAACACATCTGTTGAGCTGACAGTCTGAACATTTCGTTGCAGGGGCTTACAGAAAAAAGGCCTACTTGCGGTTTAGTGCTTAACATCGCACCACAAAATACAAACTACAGGGGAATAATGTAACACGCAGTATAAGATATATAATACACAGTGCTCTGCCCACGGGCAAGTGTCACTGCAAACCCAGCATTCTCCAATCTTTAATATTTTCTGCTTTCCACTTAGTCTCCACATATGATCCATATATTATAATGTCGTCTATCATGTAATATCTTCTTCTGCCCAGAACTCTTTTCCCGTATACCATTGCTTCCAGTGTATCCTGCAGTAGACAGTATCTTCTCAGCCAGTGACCCAACCAATTCCTTTTTCTCTTCCTGATCAGTTTCAGCATCATTCTTTCTTCACCCACTCGTTCCAAAATAGCTTCACTTCTTATTCTGTCTGTACATTTCACACGATCCATTCTTCTCAATATCTACATTTCAAATGCTTCCATTCGCTTCTCTTCACTTCGTCATAATGTCCATGTTTATGCCTCCATACAATGTCACACTCCACAAAAATCACTTCACCATTCTCTTTCTTATTTCTTTTTCCAGATGTTCAGAAGATGCTCCTTTTCTATTAAAAGTGTCCTTTGCCATTGCTATCCTTGTTTTGGCGTCCTGGCAGCAGCTCATGTTACTGCTTATAGTACACTTCAAGTCTAGTATTTGAAGTTGTCCACTTGCTCTACTGCCTCATTTAGTATTCGCACGTTTACATTCTTTATTTTTCTTCCGATAACTATGATCTTTTTTTTAGCATTTATCTTCATCCTATACTGCCCACAACTGTCATTTAGCTCCAGTAGCATATCCCTTAGTATCGTCTCCTCTTCTGCTAACAACGCTATATCATCAGTAAATCTAATGCACTTTTTTCCTTCTTCCTCCTACTATCATCCCTCCCATGTTCTGAACACAGTTCTTCACTAAATTCTCCAAGTAGATTTTGAACAGGGTTAGTGATAAAGGGCATCCTTGTACTCCTCTCCCTATTTCAATTCCTTCTGACATTTTTTTCTCCCATCCTGACTGATTCGTCGGTTTAATTTACTGTCAATTAAAACTAGCAGAACATATTTTTAAATTGAAATACTAAAATTCTTCTCGGGTTCTCAGCCAGTTGAGTTTAATTATACATATTCCGAAGTGATATAGTGTTAAAAGTTGTGTAATCAAGATGAATAATCAAGACAATACAAGTCATTTAATACACAAATACAGGTCGGAGCGGAAATAGAGCAAGTGGCGCCAACACCAACAACGACTAGTTCTGAAGATGGCCCATAAATAGGTCGAAACATGTAAACGAGGTACGTTGAAATTTAACATAGGAAAAGTCTTACATATTCCTGAGTTTAATTGTTGCTTCCAAGCTTTCGATGACTAGATCTGCCATCAGAGATTGAAGAAGATGGCAGAGCTAGTCATCAAAAGCTTATAAGCAACAATCCAACTGACCTGGCTGAGAACCAGAGAACAAATATTCCATATCTAAGGCTGGCAAGGCCTCAAGCCTTACATATTTTAATTGTATATTTTTCAGGTTGACTAAGCACATATTAATGCACTGAGAATTTGCATGTATTTCAAACAGTAGTGTTTCCTGGGTTGTGGAATGTACAGTTTATGTAAATATACGAAAATAAAATTTGGAGCTCCCTTTTTGTATACGTTTCGCTTATAACACACTGCGCATGTGCAGTAAACAAGAGCTCCTGTATATACGCTATAAGTGGACAGCCGTGCGAAATTGTTGCCTACATAGAAGCGGACACCCTTGAAGACTCGCTCCAAATTTTAATTCCGCATCTGTGCATATCGTGTGGCGTCAAGGGTAGAACTTATTTAACCGTCATAATAAAATGGTTTGCAGACCGCTATACTTTTCCATAGGGGAGACTGTTGTACCTTTAAACACTTTTCACATTTTATTTTTTTTTAATTTTAGGAAATGAAATTTTTTAAATGAAAAAATGCTTGAAATAATTATTGGAGATTCCTTTATAACTTCCTGTATATATTTTCCTGTTTTACAGATCTATTAAGGATGGATAAAATAAAATGAAGGGATATGTATTGTGTTCAAAGGTACAACAGGTTCATGTACCTTGGAACATACCCTCTTGTAAGTTGGAACACATGGAATATAGAAGGGAATATAGCTGTAAAAACTGACAATCATATTTAAGATGTATTTGCAATCATAAACCAGAGCAGGCTTCTCTGATTGAGATTTTATTTCCTGGAGGAGCAATAACTGCTTCAACAGCTTTCTTCAAGACATCCGGATCAATTGGGGGCCTCTTTAATTCCAGACTTACTTCGTGACATGACCTTAAAATAAAAGAAAAACAAAAACCGATAGTATCGTGTAATTTGGAACATGTTCCATGGTACAAGATGTTTTGTGTTCATAGGTACAAGAGGGTACACGTTTAAACAAATATGGCTCCGAAAACTAGAGAGTCAAATAAATCATGGAAATTGAAATATGTTATTACTCACCAGATGATAGGGAACACACCGTACTTGAAAGATATTAACAAATGCAATCTGGTTTTGTGTTAGAAAACATACATCAATGAACGAAATGTTTACTTTTGGTACTAAAAAAGATTCTTTCGTTCACAGTACTCACACTTTGCAATAAATCAAACTGAAACTACGACCAGAGCTACTTGGCGGCTTTCTCTGCAATCTACTTCATTTTGAGTCCTCTAGGTAGCAGCAAAAATTAAAAAACAAAAAATGTTCAAAGGTACACTATGCTAAAGGTACAACTGTCTCCCCTACTGATGCTAGGTGAAGATAAGATCGCGGAGTCTGAAAAACTCTTCGTTCGTGAGGAAACAAGAAAATTCGTTCATTATTCATTCATTGCTTTCTGATAAAGGGCAGGTCCTTCATTGTAAACCCAGCATTCTCCAATCTTCTCTTTCAGCCTCTGTTTCGATCCATGTATTTCAATTTTAAGCAAGAAAAGAACCTACATTAAGGGAACCAGGTAGTGATTAAAGATAAAAAATCCGATTTTTTATTTTGTATTTTAAAATAAAGTCCAAAACTGCTCTTTAAAACAATATAAATATTATGGGGGTATTTCTGCATATAACCTAAGCCTTTTAAATGACCTCTTTAAATATGGCGGTGCGTATAATTCATACATTATTCTTTTTTTAAAATGCAGTTTTCAATATTTTGACATTTTTCAAACTTAAGTGTATTTTTCTCTGAAACTACTGAATCAATTTACATGAAACTTTTACAGTGTTTTCTGCAGCCTGTGTTCTACATAGTACACCTACGGGTTTAAGAATATCATACACACAACACGAGAAAAAAATATATATAGGCATTGAAAAAAAATTGTAAAAATGTTAAGCAAAGTTCAATATTTTTTTGTTTCACTAGAGGTGAAATATTTAACTAAATTTAGCTTTATAATTTACAATACACATTACTAGATAACTTAAAAAATTACAAGGTATATGAGTGAAGATTGTAGAAAGTAATGAGGTACACTTAGCAAAGTGGGAAAACAGGTTATTAGTTAGGATCTTTCTTTTGCACTTGGATACGAAACAAATTAGTTGTCTTTTCTATCACTGAATTCAGAATGATTGATTATATAAGCCTGGAAATTTTTATTCCATTCTGAGCACTAGAAGCCTAGAAATACTGAACTAAACTTTTGTAAAGAAATTTTTTAATCGCACAGGCATCACTACCCAGTTCCCTTAAATGGATAATGAATAAAATTAATCCAAAATAAAGGAAACAGAACAGGAAACGTAGAAAAATAATAAAATAACAAAGAAAGAATAGAACCAGGGAGACGAAAAAGAAAAACAGAAAGCCGAAAAGAGTAATAAAGAGAGAAGTAAGAGATAACAGGAAAGAATTAAGGAAATAGATAAGGTAGAGTAATAAAGAGGTGATGAAGAAAAAGAGAAACAAACGTAAGTCTGGAGCAAGAAAAAATAAAAGAATAGAAAAACGAAATAATTGGATCAAATAAACGGAGGAATTACACAATTGAAGAAAAATAAAATAAAGTAAAATGTTAAGGCAGGAAAACAGTTAAAGAAGCAAATATTAAAAAAAGTCAGGAAATTAGGAATTTTAGTGAAAGAAGCGAAAGAGATCGATATTGAAGAGATAAGACGATAGAAGTGGGAGAAAGCTGTAAATGATCGAAGTAGGAAAGAAAGAAAAAAAATGAGAGCAGGAAAAAGTGAGTGGGATCAAGTAAATAATACAGCGAAAATAGAATTAGAGAAGATAATAATAATAATAATAATAATAATAATAATAATAATAATAATAATAATAATAATGTTTTATTTTCGCTGGCAGAGTTAAGGCCATAAGACCTTCTCTTCCACTCAACCAGCCTTAATCAATACAATACATAAATTTAAATTACAAATATTTTCACTACACTTAAAAGGTTATACAGCAATAATCATCACTACACATTTATTTAAATTTAGATAAATCTATAAGGTAAAGCAGTAACTTAATTTATGAGCTAATTTAATTCAATGAATTATAATTAATTTAATATTTGAGATAGCTAGTAAAATGATGAAAATTAATTTAATATAAGCTTACTAGGACTATGTTACAGGGAGAATATATATATTTCTATTTCTATAATGAGAATATTAATGTAATTGCCATTAGAGGTTTTGTAAATCTATTTAGAGAAATTAAAGATAATAATAATAAGAATGGACAGATGTTAGTTTCATTATAAGTAACAAATATTAATCAGCAATTCATCTGTTAAGTAAGAATTTATGTAATTTTGACCTAAATGAAGCTATTGTCCAACAACCCCTTATATCACTCGGAAGAGAGTTCCAATTTCTAGCAACTGAAACTGTATAGGATGAAGATACGTAATGAAATAAATTTATAGTAAACACAGAAAGGTAAAATTCAGAGCGAAGAATACACAAGTCGTTACGTAATAGAATATGTGGAAATAAATAAGTAAACAGATGAAAGAATGAATGAGCGATTGTAAAAGGAAAGGAAATAAATTTGTGAGCAAACAAACATGGTAGCAGACTCGTAGGATGTTAATCCACGCTTATGCCTGTGACACAAAGTAAGGAAAGAGAAAAGATGAGATAAGAATACAATATATGACATTCTCAGACACCTCGAGTTCCTGGAAGAATGTGCAAAATACAATCCCAGTTATCTGGCTTAATTCGAAGTGTTTTAATACGTAACAGATGTTTACTATGTACTGTTAAAAACTATGCAAAATTTATATCGAACTATTTGCGCGTATCTATCTTTTTCATTATCAACGTCATTTTCATAAACATTTAGTCTCCTAAGATCGGTGTATGCCCACAAGTATTGAAGTTTTTTTTTAATTCTACCATTTCAATGTTTAGTAAGTTTTGTTATAGGATTACAACATGAATAACTTAATTCATGTCTCGTTCGATACATTTTATATCGCCTGGCAGTTTACTTTCTCATTCGAAGTAATATTTCCAATTTAGTAAGTGCATACCTCGATTCAAAATAACCATTTTATTTAGACAACATACAACGTAAGAGTCTGATTTTGACTCCATAAAGGACTCAATTTTTTTCAATAATGGGTTACGTTCGACTCCCTGATATGGCATAGTATACTTGGCATAGTTTTTAACGGGAAAAAAATGGTTCAATATGGTGAAAACCAGTTAATTAGAAAAAACAAATTTCCTTTAAAACACCATATACTCTTTAAAATTTAAGAAAAGTATTACATAAAATTTAATGCGTATTTATGTCCTTATAAGTTCTGTGACGCCATTTTTAAAGTTCTAGTGCACATGGGCTTCAAATTACACTAAACTTTGATGGCAATTCCCTGTAACTTTAATTTCTTTGCTTTACTTTCATACAAAAGTCATATCTTCGGAGCTATTAACGCTACATGCATGATATTTAGTACATATATTGTTTAGGCTATGAAGACATTTTCTCTGGAGTAGAAACTTGTTACTTTGTTGCATTTGAAAAATATGCTTTACATGTCTATAAAAGTAACTTCAAAATTCATTCTTAAAATGTAATTGTTCATTTTAAATTATGAAAGCCCATTTCAAAGTTACGGTAAAGACATTTTAAGGAACGTGCTGCTAGGAGTAAAATGTCGTAGAAATTGTGAACTTATCTTTAAAAGTGACATATATCCATTTTAGTGTATTACTTTGTATTTATTTATTGTTTTTTTTTTTTTTTTTTTTTTTTTTTTTTTTTTCAAATTTTAGACCGAAGTCGTTTTTAAACTAGTCTCAAATTGAAATTTTTTCAGCAATGATACTTCTACATACAAACAATGAAACTAATGCACCAATTAAGGAAAACTAAAAAATTTATCAGCTTATTTTAATTAAATTATTGTTAAAATATTTAGTTGAAATGGATCTTCCGGGCTAAGATGCCGTGGTCTACTGTTGTAGATATTCCCAGACGTTTCGTCTACTGCGTGTTCAGTTCAAAGTGTGTCATGGTTCGCTGTATGCCGTCATGTGGCTAGCCGATGAGCCTAGACAATTCAATCTTCCTACACTTACGCAGAGGCGTATTAACTCTGTGCAAGAGAAGTTGCCTAGCAAGTACGGCGTTCATTCTGAAGAGTACTTACCGATACGTACGGTAACGCTGGTAATGGCAGGAATGTGAACTGTTTGGAAACACGTACTGGGGTGAGATTTTTCTTACTGTCGGGATATGGGGAGAGGGTTAAGACAATTACTTACGTACAGTATTTGTTGACATTAACTTCGATGGCCAACATGGACACGGAGCATTTGGTTTGTATTGTGGAATGTTGCCGTACGCAACCGATGATAACAAATACCCTGCGTACGATTTTCCCGCGCAAAACACAGTTCGAAAGAGGTTATGGTAGCACACAGACCGTACAGACCGCCATCTGTTGCTACGACGTTCAAATCATACCGTACATGATTTCAAGTTCAGATTGAACGCCTTGATTAATAGGCAACTTCTCTGACATAAAAGCTGAAACTCGCTTCAAATCGCTGACTCACAACAGTGACGTCATGACACATTGAAATGAACACCCAGTACTGCTGCGGCAGACATCTTCAGTGATTAGGTAAGCTAGGTCGAAGTCTTCTGCTAGGGGTACCTGTGGCAACTGAAGATGACTGCTGCAGCAGTAGACGAAACGTCTGGGAATATCTACACCAGTAGACCACGGCATTTTAGCCCGGAAGTTCTATTTCAAGTATTCATAAAGATAATATAACTGATTACCATTCGAATTAAGGTTTCTAAAGCAATTAAGGCTATTCGAAACCTTGTGATCTTACATAATTCAGTTTGCAGGGATAGCTAGGGAGCCCGAGGACTTCTCAGAGCCGGAACAAGAAGAGGCGTTAAGGCTTTCTTTTATCGAGGCATACAGCACTTTACGCAGAGCTGCGATGGCCTTATCCGCGGGTCCTGCCCGAGGATGCCGTGCTTGCGCATGCGCCAAGTAGTACAAGGACAAGCAGATCGATGTGAGCCCCCGACGTCGGGACGATCCCATGACTTGTACAAACAAGTGGCCGCCAATCAGACGCGCTCATTCGTATTCTGTCGCTTGTTCATCACCATGTGTTCCCTTACACACTTCCTACTCTGTTTTCTTTCCTCTGTCCCTCAATAGTCGTAACTCTTCTTCGAGTTTCTATCTTGTCATTCTACGAGTATATTCATAACTTTTCTTTTAATATTTGTTATTCAACAACATATTTAAGCGTTTTTTGTATCTTCCCATATGTTCTTTTAACTTAGTACTAGTTCCTTATCATCTCCTTTGATTTATTTGTCCCTTAAGTTTTTGTTCCTTTGATGAATCATCTATTTTATTGTTTCATAGGAAACAACTTATAATATTAATCAACACAAATGGTCAGTCGTCTCTCTTAATTTCACGTCTGAGTTCCTTCACTTACTAGTATATTTTCGATTCTCTCCTAGTTTCTGTAGGTTGTTATTTTTATTAATCTTACTTTATTTTTTTTTTAGCTTCTTAATTCTCTTTTCTTCACAGATCTTGCTTTATTTTATCATATTTTACCTATTTTTCGTACCTTATTTTCTACCTCATATTATCTAACTATATGTTATATAGTTGAGGCAGAAGATGAAAACAGACGATAGACAACAGTAAGACACATAGATATATGGGAAGACTAAGAGAAAAGATTGCAGAATACTAGGTTTGAAGTGACAGACCTGAACATGGACAGAAAAAAATGTATGAATGAATATTATGATACATTTTTTACTGTATGCTTTTATCTTCTACGTTGCATTCATTTGGTACCACATGACATATTAATAGATAAGTTAAGTAGGCTAGGAATAGATAAAATAGTGATGCTATGGATCCAAGAATTCTTAAAAGGTAGAACCCAGAGAGTTAGAGTCGGTCATGAAATATCGGAAATTGGGAATGTAAGTTCAGGCGTGAGACAGGGCAGCGTTCTGGAGCCACTACTCTTTATAATATACGTAAATGACTTATACTAGAACATTACATCAAATGTGAGGTTATTTGCAGACGACTGCATTATCTATAGAAAGATTAGAAATAATTCAGATGTGGATGCTATTCAAACAGACTTGAGTAAAATTTATAACTGGGCGTTAATGCATAGGATGAAAATAAATGGTTCAAAAAGTAAATCTCTAACATTTTGTGAAACCCGAGAGGAAACTAGTCTTATCTGCGAATTCAGTGGTGTTGTGATTCCGCTAGAACAATGTTGTAAATACCTAGGAGTGTATCTAAACTCCAAACTTTCCTGGGGAGAGCATGTTGATAATGTTACGGGTAAAGCATGGAGGGCACTTCACTTTATTACGAGAATCTTGAGAAAGGCTAGCCCCAAATCGAGGGAAAGAGCATATCTAACGTTAGTGCGGCCGTCAATGGAATACGGAACTACATGTTGGGATCCCTATAGAATATATCTGGTGAATTCCTTAGAAAGAATCCAGTATAGGGCAGCTAAATTTGTTAAAGGTAAAAGAGAAGATGGAAACGATACGATGAAAGAACTTAAATGGGAAACTTTGGAAAACAGACGTAGGAAAACTAGAATAACATCATTGTATAGAGCACATCTAGGTCAGAAAGCATGGGTAGACATAACGACTCGGTTAGAAAAGCCAACGTACTATGGTAGGAACGATCATGATTTGAAAATCAAATGTAGGAAACAAAACGGATGTAGGTAAATTCTCATTTTTAAATATAACTATAAGTGATTGGAATGACCTACCTGCAGCGGTCTTTGAGGGCTGTCCTTCCTTAAGGAGATTCAAGAATAACTTAAAAAGTTGTGTATAAAGTGTAAATTAAAACTAAGGTGACATTTAACATTTAATTTTTTAAGGTGACATGTATTTATTTAGCCAGATGAGTTACTCCCTTGGTTTGAATTGTAAATTATTTAAAAATAGCATATAAGAGGGTCTTAGACTAGAAATGTTTAGCTTAAATGTAGTTCTGTTTATAAGTATGCATAAGGGTGTAATTATTTGTCTTATTTGAACTGTTGTATCAGTGAAGCGTGGTGAGTCAGTGAAGTTATGGTTTTACAGTGCAGTGGAAAGTTCCGATCTGTGATAATTTATAGTGTAAATGAAATGTGTTCTATAGTGTCAGTGGAATGTGTTATAGAGGGGCAGTGAAATGTGTCCTAAAGTGTCAGTTAAATGCGTCATAGTGCCACTACAGTGAGTGAGATGAGAGTAAAGTGAAAGACTATTGAAACTTATGTAGGGCCTATACATATGTAGGGTGTATTGTAAAATTAGGTTCACTTATTAATTAGGTTATTTTATGTATTATTATTAATTGTAATTATGTATTCAATTGCATTGTGTATTCTTATTGTATTGTGTATATAATTGTATTGTATATTGTATAATTGTATTATGCATTGTATAGATTGTATTGTGTATTGTTTATATTGTGTATACCACTGCCACCGGGTGCTTGCCCACTTGCAGTGTAAATAAATATATAAAACGGAACGGGTCAGTCATCTCTCTTAATTTCACGTCTGTATTCCTCCATTTACTAGTTAATTTTCGTTTCTTTCCTAGTTTCTGTATGTTGTTATTTTTATTAATCTTATTTTATTTTTTTTAGATTCTTAATTCTCTATTGTTTACAGATCTTGCTTCATTTTATCATATTTTACCTATTTTTCGTACCTTATTTTCTTCCTCATATTTTCTATCCATATGTTATATAGTTGGGGCAGAAGAAAAAAACAGACGAAGACAACATTTAGACATGTGGATCATATGCGAAAACTAAGAGAAAAGATTCCAGAATACTAGGTTTGAAGTGACAGACCTGAACATGGACAGAAAAAAATGTATGAATGAATATAATGCTATATTCTTTGCTGTTTACTTTTATCTTATACTTTAACCATTATCCCTCTCTTCTTTATTTTCTTTCCTATATTTCTATATTTCTTTCCTCAACGTGTTTCTTTGTTCTTGCCTCCTTTGTATTTCTGAATTTATTTTCTTATCCTACAGGTGCGACCGTAGCTCCATTAGCTAACAGCTTCTTAACAAAGAAATTTTGCCCAGCAAATGTTCCAAGCACTGAGACTTTTGACAGACAAAAACAGTACACGACTATTTTATCAACAGTAATCTCACTAGAGGTTTCGATTTATCTAGAGAAAATCAAAACTCGAGTGGGATTTAATTGACTATTACACGATTGAAACAATAAACTATTAATTGACTTACGAAAATACAACTGTCTTCAAATGTATTATTGTACCATCTCAACATTACAAATATTACGCTAGATGGCAGTAGTGTGTTATTAGTTTTTTCTTATTATCAGTTGTGCCAACTATGGAATCTTCATTGAACTGTGTGGACGGTTACTAGTCAAGAAGGCTTTGTTGATTCAGTTTCATTTTTATTAAAACATATGCATCCGGATCTCAGTAATCAACGTCACTTGACAGATCATTTTCAATAAATCTTAGTATTAAAAAATCTCTGATACGTGACTATCCATAATATCATATAGCAGAAGCTATAACAAACAAACTAAATAATATAAATGAGTGTTAGAAAAGTTTTAATTAGGGATGATGAAATAAACACGAAATGTTTTAATTAACGATGATGAAATAAAAAATAAACATGAATAATTTTAAAAGAAACAATTATTGAAACTATAATTTTCAAATTTGAATGTTTTAGTGGTTGGTGGTTCAGTTGATGTTATATTGGACGTGTGCGTAAAAGAAGTGAACTCGTTGATGTACATGGTGTATCCCTCAACTTATTCAGGATTTCCGAATGGTGTTCTTCATTTATTTGTAAATAGAGTTTCAGGGAAGATGCATAGCTATGACCAGTGATCTTTATTAATTCTTATTCTTGAATGCCAATGCGAGTCATATTTGAAAGTGCTGTGCATCGACTGGAGTGGTTTGTAATTTTCTGTTTTTTGACGTCCAGATCAGTGCAGTTTGAAATGTTGGCAAACAAAGAAACAAATGCTAGGGTAGTGATAAAATTAAACAAATGCTAGGGACGCGATAAAATTAAACAAATGCTAGGGACACGATAAAATTGTGCGATAAGCAGCCATGACTGGTTGAAAGACGTCCTTCCGTACCGTTTTATTGGTCAAAAGTAGTGTGACGTAGTAAAAGAGTAATAGAGCAATTTAGTGTGCTTGTTCCCAATGCAGCGCACTTGACAACAAAGTCATCGAAGTATTTGAACACGACTTTGCTTCGTTGTTACCGATTTTCAATACACGTAGTAGTTACATAAAATAAATAATGAACCAGTTCGATTTTAAGTTAACGTGTTCCCAAGATTTTACTGCTAGGTTCAAAACATCGTTATAGCGTGACTTCTTTTTCTAGAAATTCACAACGGAATAAGCCATCGGCGTAGTTTCTAGATAGAGACTCCGGATCCGAGGTCTCATTTGGACTTGAGTTCGAATGCCGGTTAGATCAATTACCTGTTTGGAATTTTCCGAGATTTTCCCCAACTGCAAGGCAAATAACAGGTAATCCCAGGAAGAACCTTTGGACTCATCGTGAAATATTATTTCCCTGTCATAAATCACACCATTCTAGATAATCTTGTAGTTGATACAGCATTTTTAAATAGAAGATTAAAAAGAAAGTAGTAATGTCAGTCCTAAATACTGAATTTCACCTTTATTTCTATTTATTTTTCGACAAACGGACATATGATATATAATAAATCTAGTAGGCTTTATGGTAAAAATTGTTTTATTTTCTCATCGGAAGAAAACCGCACTTAAGTGTGGTCTAAACTAGTTTCCTGCATCATTCAGACATGAGAGAGTCAACCAAGACACTACAAACTTAGTCTTATTTCTTATGAGAAACTAATCGCAAGATCTATGCTGAAGTCCTTAAGCCAGGCTTGTAGAACCCGTAAGTAGGGGAAATATGACGTCAGTCTCACTCCACTTCTATTGGGAATCATCGACGTCTGCGTACAGTTGTTGACATTCTTTGCATGTGGAAGGTCTATCAGTGGCGACACAGTAATTTTCATATAGGATTGTAATAAAGTCATTGTATTTATAATGCTTTATGTAATTTCAAGATTTACGATTATGCCAGATTATCTGTCTGTAGTTTCTTTGAGATTTCTTTGCGCCTAACCTCCTCTAGATTTTCCAAAAAGTTCCTCTTATCATCACCTACAGAAACATAAATTTGTAACATTTGAGTAATGAACCTTGAAATTAATATAAATGTCACTATTCATTTGAATACAAAATGAACACAACGAGTGACGTACTTAATATAACAGTATACAAATAAATATTCAGTATAGGTTCGTAATAATAGACTTACCCGAAAGTTCCTCTATTCCATAATTCTTAATATGGGCTTTGTTGAAATTTAGTTTAATATTAATAGGACGATTAAATAAATTGGATAGGACACAGTAAATAAGCAATTATTTCGTCTTCTTCAACAACAAAATAATCATATTCCAATTTCCTTTGGAAGTAGTGTTTCTTCACGGGTTTAGATTTTGCCATGCTCTCTTCAAACTGCAGTACGCGTATTGTGTATTCACTCACTCACTCACTCACTTACTCACTTACTCACTGACTCACTCACTGACTCACTCATCTATTTACTTATTTATTTATTCATTTATTTGCTTATTTTTTATTTATTTGGCTACAGTGCGTTACAATGTCGAATCACAATATTTTCCTCCGCTCATATAGGTATCACTTCCTTAACAACATATAATTTATAGGCGTATTTATAGGCCTACATATACATATAAATAGGAAGACCTTCTTACATTATATGCATGCATACAATAATTTAAAATTTATGTTACAAGTCTTTTAAATTATATTTATTTCCCTCATTCGTTTTTCTCTTACTTTCTAAAGGTATGTTCCTAAGGATTTTATTATCTGTTCATTTGTAATTCTTGATAGCGAATTGTGTACCTGCCGCCGCAAGGATGAATGTTGATATAGCCGAGCGCAACTAGAACGCTATAACCACACTGGTAGAAAAGGTGGGTGGGGTAGAAGGTGTATGAAGGCAGTCGCTCTGAGGAGCTACAGTTCTGCAGGTCTGCCTTAAGCGGTTACATGAAGGGGTGGGAGTAGAGGACAGACAATATTTATAACAAGTGGAACAAACACGTAATCCACACCTGTGGAGTAACGGTTATGGCGTCTGGACGTTAAACGAGGTGGCCCGGGTTCGAATCCCGGTCGGGATAAGTTACCTGGTTGAGGTTTTTTCCGGACTACTGACCCATAGTCTCTGGATGTGTCAAACTACTGTATGCTCTTGCAGACTCTTTTACAGCCTTCAATTTTGATGTTTTGTTTCCCTTGAAGTGGCCTGGGTCTTGCCTTTTGCGCTTCACATAACCTAAAATTATCTTGCAGTTTAATTTCGAACGAATGCAGCTATAACGATTTGTGAGTTTTCTGTAAGAATTGTAACCGCGATTAAAATAATAATCCCCATAAATATTGTGCAATATTAAGTCATCAATACACTGTAGCACACTGGGTCGTAATGTTTGGGGGTGAAGGTGCGTATTTACTTTCATCTTCTGGGGAGGACGTTTAAGAACTGTTGGGACTCTCATACCCATGTGCTGTTCCTTCTATGCCGGCAGAATCACAATCACTATTTTTATTCAATGTGTCGGTATGTATTTCTGTTAAGTCCCCGTAGTATTTTTGCATTATGTCACGTAACATGGATGCAAACGGCTCATCCTCCACTACAATTACATCCTCATTATCCGGTGTGTAAATTCTTCGTACCTTTTAGCGCAGCACGTTAACAATGTTCACAGGAATAATTGATTTCAGCCTACTCATGTCTAGCGTTAGTACGTGCACTTCACTACTGAACACCGCAACGATCTTGCTCGTACTGTCTGCACAGCACGTGACCTTCAGATGGTGCTAGTGACCGCACACGTAGTTTTACAGATGAATGGCATTGACAACTATTCGAATAGGTACAACATTATATTTTAAACGCGTTTCCAGTCGGTTTTAGTTGTTCGAACTGGTGTACTTCCTCTGTTAAACCCATAGGCAAGTAGGAAGACCATTAAACCACCAAGGATAATCCGAGTAATTTCTTTTATCCTATGATTCTCGTTTTACGATTGCTTCATACCTCAATATCTTCAGTGGCGTAAAAAGAATGTCAAATGAGGAATAGCATTCAATCCCTCTAGTAGCTTCTTTCTTTTTCCTTAGTTTTTCTCTATTTTCGTTCTTTTCACTCGGCCATCCTTCATTATCTCTTTCTTCGTCTTTCCTTGTTTACAAATCTTTTCCTTAAGGGGAGACTCCACTGAAAATCATGAAAATTTCTCCAAAAAATATTTATTGACCATTTCACTTCTTTAGAATGTATATTTTCATACCCCAAATGATTTTAGTTCAATTCTGATTACAAATATGTTTTTTTTATTAAGGCTGTAAGAGGCGTGGCATTTAAAGAGTTGTCAAAATTATTTTTTTTATCGAAGAATTATTTTTACTGATTTCTGACTACATATCTAGTAAATTTTTGTTATAAAGTTGGCTCCCGGAAGTTATTATATGAATGTAACGGAGGAGAATTTTAATTTACATAAATATTAATCTTACTTTGAAATCAATTTTTCGTAAGTTTATCTTTCTTAATTCAACATCAACTTTCTTATTCCAAATATTAATCAATCTGAATGAAATTTTTGCTGCAAGTATTTATGAGGTATCTGCATGTTTCAATGCATTTATGTTGTGAGAACTGCCGTTAGTCTATTTTATTAATATTTTTTTTCATGAATTATATGAAAAATAATATTTTTAAAATTTCAAAACTTTTTTTCGAAGTGAATAAATGAGATATTTCATAAAATGAATACATAGAAATGTTTTTATGTCTTGTGAATGCAACCAAAAATAAACAAACTTTAAAAATTGAGATGATCTACTAAAAGCTTGGGTTTGAATATATTTATAAACAAAATGGAAAGAATAAAAACAAAAAGCCAAAAACCATTTGGGAGTTCAAGATTTGGATTTTGTTAGTCCTTTACATAGTAAACATGTTCTCAAAATTTGTTTGATAAAAATGATTAGGAAAAAAGTTGTCATTTTATTGGAGTGCTCTTTCTTCCGCTATCTTTCTCTCAATTTCCATATTAGCTCATTGTTCTGTTACACTATGCAATAGTAATCATAACACTTCTCGAACTGTTTGTGCTCCCGCTTATTGGCCTGATGATGTCCTCATCTATGTTTCATCTGGAGTGCTCCCGTCTGGAGTCACTCCACTCCCGCGCTGCTCCACCCCTCTCGGCGCTGCTACTTGTTGGAGCGAGATTGTGGTCTCCAAAGCGCACGAGTTCATCGCCCGAAAATGGTTCAGCTGACATAAACACCTGATAACACCAAACTCAAAAGACCAATAAAGCTGGGAAGACGTCGAATAGACGTCATCGAATAAATCAGACAAATTCACGCTATAGGAGAGCGACTATTTTCCGCCCACACTATTTTATAGTTCGTACTCAGTAGTTCTCTATTAATTCAATATATCTTATTATTAGGGAACGGAATTTGGAGCAGTAAAAGCTAGTATTGGCATCTACACAGTCATTTGTTTACAACCCTTCATACCAAGTCCTCCCCTCCATGACATACTCGCAGATCTCTGCACGTCAACAACAGGTGAACGGGACAGAACTTCAACATGCAGGTTTGCAGTTCAGAGTAGGGAAGCGCAGGTACAATGCCGAAAGTGAAACCAACTAACAATACAAAATTGAATGACTATATTTGTAAAAGCTAAGATCGAGTATCAAAATTCAGGAAACAATTCCCTAAATTGTCGCTTCCCCCATGTCCAGTTCTTAAGAGATGGGGGTCATGGTTAGAAGCTTGCAATAATTATTATTACGCACATCACCTCCAATCTATGAAGAAAGTGGTCCAGTCTTTCGACTGCGATTCAAATATGCCAGGAGCTGCTAAATGATAGGTAGAATAATAAAAAATAATCATGGATATTAAGTCAAATTTTTTTATATTTACCGGATGCCATTATTCGATTAGTACAGTCAGGAGTAGAACTACTTGAGCAAATAAATATTATGAGTACTATTGTAAATAAACTGAGTGCAGTAGAAGGTGAAATAGGAAAAGGTGTTGGTGAAAAAATGAACAGAGTTTTGATTAAAAATGATGGGTACAGTATTCTCAGTCGGATTTCAGATGCACTAACAAACACGTGTCCCAATGACGTCATTCAACATGTGAATTTAATTGATGTATTTTGTTTCAAGTACTCTCCAATTGTCTCTGCAGATGTAGAGCGGAGTTTTTCCATGTTAAAAAAAATGTCCTTCCTTGCAAAAGAGCAAAGTTGTGTTTAGAAAATTTGAAAATGACATTTACAATTTATTATAACAAGGCACAGCAGGAATAATTGTTTCATCACCAAAACATAGCATTAATTGAAAATGCCATTTCGTTTGGCTCTACATTTTGTTCAACATTTAATGATACTCTATTAGGCTATGTTGTAAATATTGTAGCATTACATATATTATATATATTCTAAATACTGTAGTGTACGTTGTGTACATATCATATTTCATGATATTGTAAATAAAGGTTTTAATTTAGCACGCTCCTGACAGAAAAACACACATATTCAGAGTCGAGTTCCATACAGAAGACAACTATCAGCCATCAATATTTCCCCTGACACGCGAGGACGCAGAGATTGATATTTAATTATGTATATTTGTAATGTTGTTTATTGGTGTCTTGTGCGTTGCCAAGAAAAACACATGTAGTTCAAAGTGAAATGCAGATTATGTATGTAGGCCACTATATGTCATTAAACTATTCCATATGTTTATTCTGAAATACGTTTACAGCACGTTGCGTGTAAGTTTGTATGAAGTGAACTGTACTCGTCCATGCTCTGTGACGCAGCTCGCTTGACAGTCACTGGTCTACGAATATCTATACTACGTTTCACCATTCTTTATAATACTCCAAATCCCTTTCCCTACTTATTATTCATGAATATACTCCTTCCTGGAAGTACGTATAGGTTATGGCAAATAAGTTAGTAGGTATAATATTGTATTAAAATTGATGTACCCATAAACTAAAACTGTTCAACACAAGTCAATAGGCCTATAGTTGAAGGACCTGAAGATGCCCGAAAGGGTGAAAGTACTGGTCAATTTCAATATATTAAAACACAATAGATGTAGTGTACTATTTTAGTTCAATAAATTATTTTAAACGATTCATTGAGTAATTACAATAAGTAAACATTTAAAAACATTAGAGAAGTGTGTTTTCGTGATTTCTATAAGCTCAGAACTTTATTTATGAAAAATTATAGCGAAGTTTTACCTTACAGAGTCGAGTATGAATACTCAGAAATAGTTATAAGCACGAAAGCAGACAAGTTAATGTTCGAACTCAAGTGTACTTCTTTCAGTATACAAAGCGCTTCCGACTTAGCGTCACCAATTTTTCTTCTTTTTCGTACTTTGTCCGTAGTAAGACTATCTTGTCTCACAAGATGTTGCCCTGCAGACACAGCTGTAGTCTCATTCCAGATGTTTCCTGCAAAACTTCTTTACAGCAAAGCAAAGAAAAGACGGCTGGTCAATTTTTATGCGTAACTGAGAAATCTTTTGAGTTTCGTTAATTCTCAAAATAAACATTTCGTAAATGAAGTGGTGCCTTGTAGTTAAATAGTTACTACACTTGAGTTTGAGGAAATAAATGTGAGGTCACTCCCCGACGATGGCGGCTAACTTTTAAAGATCATTGGTCAGTTTCTTCAAGAAATGTTTAATTTGGTTTAACTAGTGTTAAATTAACAGCCAGTTTTTTTTTTAACGTTTGGTTAATGTATTCTCCATTTCTTCAACATAATTTCGTTTAAAACAACCAACACTTAACTATAACAGTAGTTAACACTAATTTAACAACTTAATAGCAGTTGGTATTGATTTTGCACATGTAAGGCAATTTCTTATTGGCTGATATTGTTCTTTAAATTTTGTATTGTAGAGTAAGTCATGAAAAATGTATAAAATAAAATCATAGCCTAGTACAGCAGGCCGTGATCGATAAAGAAGAAAAATGAGAGTTGTTGTAGGTGACTACTACTGAATAATAATATTATTACAAAGTAAGGTTATAGTACTAATGCTAACATATGACTTCTCAAAGACGGAATTATTGCTGAAACCTTTTTAATACAATACTCACTATGTATTTTGAAACACTATTGATATTGGCTATAATTAATTGAAAAGAGCCAGTATCATAGAATCAAGAGTAAATAGTACATGCTGAATTCGAGTGTTATGTTTCTGTTTGTAAGAAATTCAAGTATGGTTTAAATTTCTTGTGAAAGTTCGAAATCTACTTATTTTGAAAATCTATATCGTAACAAATTGAGTATCCTAATTACATTGCCACGTTGAGATCCCACAATTTCTAAATATTCAATGTATAATACGAGTAGCTCAGTATCAAAATAAGCAGCTTATATGATAATCAGTTCACATTTAAAGATTATCTTCTCTATATACTATTAACTTTCCAAAGTGTCTTTTAAATATTATGTTACCAGTCATTCATAAAACATTCCTTAAACAGAGACATAAAATATTAGTTCCACAACTTCTATTTCAACAGCTGTGGTGTCATCTGCCATATTGAACTATCTGTCAAGTGAATTAACTGCCTAAAATCCTACATTTAAAGTTAACAAGCACTTAACAATCTATATATAATTTTAATGTACCGAAGTACATATGAATTTTCCATGCAGATATTCTGCGTCATCGTACGATGAAAGAAATTATATGATTTGCGTAAAATCACTTGGTGATTTATGACGGCGCTTATTCCGTCGGATCCCGGCCAACCAGTCACTCATAACGAGTGCACCTCAGCACATATGTGGAGGTGCACATGACGTAGTGCAGAGGGCAGGCCACTAGAGGGAACCCAAGAGGTGGAACTTAAACTGAGACGATTCGATCAGACACAGGGATGGGAATCTTGTGTGGCTTAGTGGATAAAGCATCAGAACGTAGAGCTGAAAACCCGGGTTCAAATCCCGGCGCCGGAGAGAATTTTTCTCCGTTCCACTATTCTTTAATCGTACTTAACAATCTGTTACGCCAAACTAGTGTTGAAGACATGAAAAAACTATATTTAACAAACTGTTTAGAGGTTAACATTCATTAAATATTCTAACAATACTTGTAGAAACCGACCACATGTCTTTCATGTATCATGAAAGTATATCTTACTCAATAAAGTACTTTGGAAGCTCCCATATTTAAAGAATATTCGTACACCTGAACTTATTTATTGTACGAGGCGCATCCAAAAAGTAAGTTTCCCTATTTGAAAAAGAAAAAGAACACACACTCTCAGGAAAAAATTTTTGGCAACAGGTACAGCAATGTTTCAGCTATTTTTTTACTTTGGCCACCATCAGAATTGAGACACTTGTCGTATCGTGGGATCAACATTTGTATCCCTCTGTCGTAGAAACTCTGCTGCCTGTGAATGTAACCAGCGTGTGACAGACGTCTTCAGCTCTTCGTCGTTGCCAAAACGCTCACCGGAGGACAGGAATTTCTTGAGGTGCAAGAAAACGTGAAAATCGCTTGGAGCAAGATCAGGACTGTAGGGTGGTTGATCAAACAACTCCCAGCCAAAGTCCGTCAAAACAGCTGCTGTGCGCCGAGCCGTATGTGGACGAGCATTGTCATGGAGGAGCACAGCACCTGCAGTAAGCATTCCACGCCTCTTGTTTTGAATGGCACGTCGCAATTTTCGCAGTGTTTCACAGTAACGGTCAGCGTTCACTGTTTCACCTCTTGGAAGGAAGTCAATGAGCAGAATGCCCTTCCTGTCCCAGAACACCGTGTACATCACTTTCCGTACCGACAGCATCTGTTTGAATTTCGTCCTGACCGGAGATCAACTATGCCGCCAATGCATTGACTGCTGCTTGGTTTCCGGGGTGAAGTGCGAAATCCAATTTCATCGCCCGTGACGATCCTGTCGAGGAACTCGTCGCCGTCATCGTGATACCGTTGCAGAAATATCAGTGCTGCTCCTAAACGTTGCACTTTTTGTTCGGGTGTCAGGTTTTTCGGCACCCACCTGGCACACAATTTTTTGAACAGCAGGTGCTTAGTGACAATCTCATGCAACAAGGATCGCGATATCTGCGAAAAATGGCTGCTCAGCTCCGTAATCGTGAAGCGACGGTTCTCCATGATGCATTGCCGCACCAGCTCAACACGATCATCATTGATGAGGGACGGTCGCCCACTGGGCTCTTCATCATGGACACTTTGACGACCTTCGGAAAACTGCCTACACCAGCGACGCACCATCTGCTTACTCATGATGTTCGCCCCATAGACTGCTGCTGATGAATTTCAATTGGCGCAATGCTTTGTGCATTAAAGAACTTTATCACCGACCGAACCTCGCAGGCGGAAAATCGGGAAACTTACTTTCTGGATGCGCCTCATATTCCTCAAAATGCCTATCCTTTTGATGGTTATTTACCAGAAAGTGCAAGTTAACTTAAAAAAAATTACCTTAAATATAGAAGATGTACGTAGTAAGGTGCTAAACTTAACTTTCAGCCTAAACCTTCTAATAAATAAGGACAACAATCTCAACTACACAAAATTTCTGGGACTTTTTATAGACGCCAGTTTAACATGGGATAAGCACATTGAGTACATGTGCACAAAGCTATCAAGAGTTTTATATTTGCTAAATAAATTGACTACTTGCGTTTCTCAAAATTATTTACGATGTGCTTACTTTTTTTTTTCAGTCGATAATTCGATATGCCTTAATTTTCTGGGGAAATGGAACCAAAATTGGAAGCGTCTTAATTTTACAAAAGAAGGCCATTAGAATTTTATGTAAATTAAATTATCTGGAACATTGTCGGCCACTTTTCAGACAATCACGGATCTTAACAATCATAAATTTGTATATATATGATCTAGTACTTTACACTAGACAAAATATAGACAATTATTCATTAGTGACCAATATACATGATCATGAAATTAGAAATAGTGAACAAATTAATATTCCATATTGTAGATTACACGAGAGCAATACAAACTTTTTAATTATGGGGATGATATTATATAATAACCTCCCTGTCATTATTATAAATTACCAATCAATAGTTTCAAAACTAGATTTTACAATTGGTTATTAAATAATCCCTTTAATTCTGTTGCTGAGTTTTTCAACACAAATTTGTATAAAATTGTATTTTAATAAATAAGTTTTAATTGCAATTTAGTTAGTTTTCTTCAATTTAAAAGTTTCAAATTATTTCATGTTTTGATTGTATTACTTAAATTTTACTGTTTCTGTTATTAGTGTTTTTTTAATGAATTTATATGTTTTTTTTTTTCAATATATTCTGACGAAGCCTAAAACTGTATGTCTAATGGCCAAATAAATTGAATTGAATTGAATAAGACCGCCATAAGAAGCGTGGGCAGGCTATGTCGTTGCTATGGAAACAAGTCTGGAAACAAAATGAGACTTCCTTTTCATTGATAGACAGAAGAGGACTGCACATTGTTATTGTAATTCCGTATGTTAAGAGATGCGGTCCGCTGACTGGTGTCCGCCATGTTGGGGATTATTCCACAAACCACAGGCAGAGCACTTTTATAGAACAACTGAATCGATCTGTGTGGCAAAGTACAGGACACCCCCAAACTAGAGAACTACGTAATATAATAATGATAGACAAGCCCTGTCGATGGTGACTCAATGTTACACACTTTTACGAATGAAGCCCGTTCTCTTGCACATAGAAGTGAAGTTTATACAAGTTTACAAAGGATATTAGTTTCATCTTGAATCACCGCCACCACGACCACCATTACCCCATTCTTTGTTTCAATTTTATGTATAATCTCTTGTTTTGTAGTATACAATGTGTTTGGATATCTCTCTTCGTTAACTGTAGCTTACTTCTTCTACTTCTTCTTTTTCTTCTTCAGGGTACAGGCATCAAGACTTGTTCCGACTTCAAAGGATGATGTCATCTAACCAGCGGGTTCTAACCTTGAGTCACTGACGCACCCTCCTACAACTGCAGTCTGTTAGTGTATTTATGCTGTAAGTGTTATCGTTCAGTTTGTTAGTGACAATGAGAGAGTAGAAACATAAAATTCTTACCCAAGATGAAAAATAAGCTTCTGGAAGCAAGTAATAATCATAGGCAATCTGTCCTGCAACTGGAGGAATTTGCATTGATAGCAAAGAATTCAGAATTATTTCTGGTCTCAAGCACTTCTGGTTTAGAAAGGTTTTTACTGTACTGTAAACCAGTGTTACTTTTAACTTCTCGGGTTACTTTGACTGTTTTCGTGGCTACATTAACACTGCGCTTTTGACACATATAATATTGTTTTTATTACTAACGACGTCAGTGTGCAGCATGTTCAGGTCTAGAGAAGAACAAGAACACAGAAAGCCAAAATAATATTACTTCTGTTTAAAAATGTGACTTTCACTTCTAGAAAGGAAAAGATTGGATTGCCTGCGTGACATGCAAGTCATGGGCGTGTAGTGTGTGTAACGAAGGGCTAAGGAATCCTTATTAGGAATGTGAAAAATGTGAAGACGAACTGAGACAGATTGTGATTTGTTCAATGTACATTTTGATAATTGAAGCGTTCAGAGTCATAGTGGGCCAAGCGCCATTTATTAAAAACCGAGAAAGCAAGGGTTAAAGTTAAGTGAATGCCATAGTTTAATGGAGATTGTAGATATCATTTAGTTTCAATATGTATACTTTATATTATTTGCTATATCGTCGGTTTCTTGGTAAAAGTGACCAAGTCACATTCCAAGGCTTCCAAGCATTATGAAAATTTAAGACATAATTTGATATTAGAAACTAATAATATAGCACATTTACCTTCAAAATAACTTAATACTAACATCTAAAAAAGTACAGTTATCTTTGGATGGATCATTAAACCTTTAAATGGCCCTTTTCCAACAATTTTGCATTTTGGACTTGGTCACTTTTACCAAGAAACCGACGATATGTTTCCATTGAATTATTATAATAACTTCATTTTAACCCTTGTTTTCTACGGTTTTAGTAAATGGCGCTTGGCCCAGTATGGTTCTGAACCCTTCAATGTATCTTAAATTATGTCGTGCAATTTTTACAATCTTGTTTCTAGACGTTCTCCTGATGTGCTCGTTTCATTACATTTTATTTCTATATACCGATTAATTGACGTTAAATGTATTGCTTTATTAACGAAGTGCAAATAAATCCAAATAATTCCACTATTCTGTTCATCTTATGATGACATATTTTAAAAAGAAAAGTAGTGTCAAAGTAGAAAACAGTGAGTGCCAATTTTTAACTAAAACGAAAGAATCTACATAAAGATTAATTTTTTTGTCTTACAGAATACATCTGTTACGGCAACAATTAATATTTGACGAGAAAAATTCGATCCCCGGTGTCGGAGCGAATTTTTCTCCTCCAATATTAATTAAAACGGAAGGAAATGACATGTCAAAAGGACCCCAAAATAAGGGATACTTTGACAATAAAGGAATGGACGTTTTTAAATATTTAGTGTTACTACACGGAAATGATATCATTACACAATTATAGCTTAAGTACAATTTGGTGTTATTAAACACATTTTGCATTTATCAACGAAAGTTACAAAAGCTACATTTAATAGGATACACTGTTAAAATCACGTCAAATAGACAAATAAAGAAGAGGTGGCGTGAAAAATAAAATTTATCACTGTGAAAATATCTAAATAGATATTCTGTAGCGTCACAACACTTTCTGTTATAGGCAAAATAATATGCGAAAATAGCAATATGGCAACTTCGCTAGATTTTATGACAAATGCCACAACGGTCGCACGAGAATCAAGTACTGGACTCAGCTTACAGCACATTCTATACCTGGGATTGTACAGAGTAAACGGACTTGGAGTGACGTCATAGTCCCTGATAAACAGCAGCAGTAACCCCCCCCCCCCTCTTGTTTCCTTCTGCATTACAAGCGAACCTGTTTCGATCGAGCCCTCATTGTGTATCCACTCTTCAAATATTCCACAGTTCTCCCCACTGACACACTCCGGAGTGGGGCAAATGTAAACAAGCAACAAACAATTTTGTGTTGTGGTCTGGTTTTCGGGTATTTGTGCCAAGTTGAGTCCCACCTTTCGGACGGCTACGATGTAGTTTGTAGCTGCAGTCTCTCAAAAAAGGAATCAAAGTTTTATCTAGAACAGATTTCTGCTCTTACATAAAACATGGAGGAAGTGCGATTATAGTTTTCAAAGTCAAAATCGTCAAGTAACATTTTTATTCTTTCTGACATTTAAACGTGTAGTACTGATCCCCCAAATCAAACGAACAAAATCGAAGAACATTTTTCGTTTATTGCTACTTAATTCAATGGTTTACGAGTATATTCTATACAATAGTTTCATGCGAATTTTACAGGTATTCAGAGATTCTTCAAACTACAATTGAGGCGCTGACATGGGAAAGGTAGTACCTGCCAAAAATAAAATTTTTCAGGGGAAGCAAAAAACAAATTTATGAACACTTTCTCACTTACATTATTACAGAAACTGCTTTAAATAAAAGGCATACACTTATGTTTGTGTTACATATGAAATTTGAAAACTCTGGCACAGATTTATCTGTGAAATCCTAATTTATGAAAATACAACATTTAAATCACTCCTTAGCCAAACTGAGAATTAACGATATTTATACGTTATGCACAAATTTTTCGGTAAAATGCATGATACGTTTCATCGAGGAAGTCTAACATAGATAACAAGTCTCTCTTTTTGGCATCAGGGACGACTGGTCTTCTTTCAAGGCGTTACAAGCAATGCAAGTTAGTGATTGACGTTAATGGCTGTCCTTTCTTAAAATTCCTGTGCTCTGTCCACATTTCAAGGTCATTAAATGACTCTTGTTTTTATTAGAGGAAAATCAGCTCTTGAGAGTTTAATCCAGTTGAGGGTGCTGATTTTGATAGAAGTTGTATTCAAAAACTTGTCACATTCTGCAGAAAAGTCGAAGAAATCCTCATCCTTCATCATTATTACGTTATTAGATCTTACCTCTTCTGGAACCATGGTCTTCCATCTTTTTTTTTTCTTTTCTCTATGATGCCAAAATCCCTATCACATGGCATGTAGGAATGTTCTGAAACCAGGAATTTCAAGTCCACTGAATCAAAATGTTTCTTAGCATTAATGTAAATCAGGACAATTAGAATCATCCGATTCTTATTCTTCCCTGCACAGTTATAAGCCCATATTTGTCTAGACACACTCTGATGTTGTAAAAGGAGTTACTACCTTCTCCGCGCCAACAGCTGTACACATACAACTTACAACATGTAGTGACTACGTTTCCAACTTCGTTTCATTACATACGAACATACTACCTTCTCTGTGCCATTGGCATGGCCATTTACTACCTTCTCAATGAAAAACCTAAACATTCGAATTTTTGGCAGTTACGACCTTTCCCATGTCAATGTCTCAATTTTATTTAAAAAATATATAAGTAGATTGTGAGATTTTCACATTTAATGATTAGTTATTTTTTCTAGTGCTTCTAGAGTTTTGATCAAGTTGAAAAAATGTTTTAATATACAGGAATACACAATTATTGTTATATTTAACTTGTGTTCAGTGATAAGCATAAGTATTAAATGTTGTATATCTGTAAGATATATTGTATCGTTATATTACAAAACAACTATTTTAATTATCTACTAGAGGTTTATAATTTCCTTTGTCAATTTCTCCGGAAATTTTTGAGACAGACATAAATAACAAAAAGTATGAAGACTAACCTAGATAATACTTCTTCATCCATGACTTTAAACATGTGAGTGCATTCGCATGCTCCGAATTAAGTGCCGCTCTAAGTTTAGTAACAATATTTCCTGCCTCACTAAACACGAAAAAACTTTTTTTCTGTCAAGCACTTCTCAATTTAAATCCAAACGTTTCACCGAGTTTACCTCTCAAATTCTCACATGACATAATGGAGTTCTTTTGTGATATCCTCTTGTCTAGCAGGGTGGGCTATATGCAGCGATACTCCTTAAAAATATCATTTTTGCAGCTTCATTTTTGTTCACTGTCTGAAATTCTGCACTGTACAATAATATGAAAACCGCCATTACATTGTAAAACTTTAACTTGGTTTCCTTCCTAGTATTCATAAAGTGCCTTTCTATTGTACCTCACATGTAATTGAATTTATTGATTATGTTTGCAGCCCACATGTTAACATGTTCTATAGTCTTTCGTTGTAAAATTATCCTTGTTCTTTATGTCTGATATCCTTTGAAGACTAAGACTTTAGTTTTTTTGACGGAACTATTGTGACGTTTTGTTAAGCGACCTAAGTTCTGAACTGTCAGTCAAGTTACAGCGAGCTCAGAATATGTGCGTCAGATACGTGTGCAACATCCGACGATATGATCACATATCGCCGTCCTTCGCAAGTCTCTCGTGGCTCCGACTTAAAGAACGCAGAACTTTACACTCTTTGTCTTTACTCTTTCGAATTCTGCACACCTTAACACCAAATTAGCTTTCGTCTCGTTTCTCTTATCTATATTCTAACCACGACGTAAATACCAGATCACTTATCTGTGGCACGCTAAATATACCTCTTCATAGAACATCTTGTTATTCCTCATCTTTTACAATATCCACCTCGCGTCAATGGAATTCCTTGTCACAAAGTATTAGGGGCTGCAAGACAATAAACACCTTTAAGAACAGCTTAAAAGATAACCTTATTAGCATTTCACTCCAATCATACTGATTTAACCTATCATTGACTACATTGTTACTTTTTTCTTTAGACATCATCCTGATAGTGCTGTATTTTCAAAATTGTCTCATAATAATCTCTTTCTATTATCTAATATTATTTGAAATATATTAACATTCTATGTATTTTAGCTTAATTTTGCTACACAGTTTATTTCAGTGATTAATTTATAGTTCATAGTATTTTGTTGTTTAATTCGTAAATAACTCTTGTATACATGTAACTCTCATCTAAATCAAATTGTTGAATTCTTTGTAAGTTCATGCATATGTATATACACATTTTGCTGGTTGAGTGGAAGAGAAGGCCTTACGGCCTTAACTCTGCCACCTAAAATAAATCATTATTATTATTATTATTATTATTATTATTATTATTATTATTATTATTGTATTGTTTGCTTGTTTGTGTGTTTTTTAAATTTAAATGAGGTCGACTTAATATAGCCATATAACGCATATTAAATGTGTTCGATTCGTGCACAAAATTCATTTTCCTTACCCGAGTCTCGAACGACAAGCATGGCGACCACAAACCTCGGAGCACGACACAATGTAGAGATACAGTGACTTCAGAAAAATCGCCGATCAAAACATCTACGAAACTGGTTCCCATCTGTCGTCAGAATATTTGACAGCCATGACTAAGAAGCCGATTCAATTTCAGCGAATCCCGTGAGACCTTGGTTGTTGTGAGAAATATATTTTCTGAGTGGTTAAATTTCCCCCCGATATTAACATTCCATCATACCTCTGTTATCATCATTTTATATCACTTCCTTATGTATTTTAAGTATGTTATTAAAAAAAAACCTGTATCAACCGCAAGGTCATCCAGTGTCACTCTATTACACTCCTACTACGTCACACTACTTTTGACCAATAAAACGGTACGAAAGGACGTATTCCAACCAATCATGGCTGCTTATCGCACAATTTTATCGCGTCCCTAGCATTTGTTTAATTTTATCGCGTCCCTAGCATTTGTTTAATTTCATCGCGTCCCTAGCATTTGTTTCTTTGTTTGCCAACATTTGAAACTGCGCTGGTCTGGACGTCAATATATATATATATATATATATATATATATATATATATATATATATATAAATCCACTCCAGTCGATGCACAGCAGTTTCAAATATGACTCGCATTGGCATTCAACAACAAGAATTAATGAAAATCACTGATCATACCTATGCATCTTCTGAAATCCGGTTTACAAATAAATGAAGAGCACCATTCTGAAATCCTGAATGAGTTGAATACACCATGTAGGCCTAAATCAACGAGTTCCACTTCTATTATGCACACGTCCAATATAACATCAATTGAACCACCAACTACATTCAAATTTGAAAATTGTACATTCAATAATTATTCCTTTTAAAATTATTCATTCGGAAATTCTGAATAAATTGAATACACCATCTAGGCCTAAATCAACGAGTTCCAGTTCTATTACGCACACGTCAAATATAACATCAATTGAACCACCAACCACATTCAAATTTGAAAATTGTACATTCAATAATTATTCCTTTTAAAATTATTCATTCGGAAATTCTGAATAAGTTGAATACACCATATAGGCCTAAATCAACGAGTTCCACTTCTATTACGCACACGTCCAATATAACATCAATTGAACCACCAACCACATTCAAATTTGAAAATTGTACATTCAATAATTATTACTTTTAAAATTATTCATGTTTATTTTTTATGTCATCGTCGTTAATTAAAACTTTTCTAACACTTGTGTATATTAATTAGGTTATGTTATAGCTTGTGCTATATGATATTATGGATAGTCACGTATCAGAGATTGTTTAATATTAAGATTTATTGAAAATCATCTGTCAAGTGACGTTGGTTACTGGGATTCGGATATTTGAAGTGGAATGCAACTGTTTTAATAATAAAAATGAAACTGAATCAACAAAGCCTTCTTGACTAGTAACATTGCCATCCTGTATAATAGATCGGGAACTTCTCGACGAGAAGGCATTGCTCACCACTGCCATCTAGCATGCATCTAGCGTAATATTTGTAATGTTGAGATGGTACAATAATACATTTGAAGATAGTTGTATTTTCGTAAGTCAATTAATATTTTATTGTATTGGAGTACTTATTTACTTCTAATCTTTATATACTCTCTTCGAATCGTGTAATAGTCAATTAAATCCCACTCGAGTTTTGATTTTCTCTAGATAAATCAAAACGTCTAGTGAGATTACTGTTGATAAAATGCTATTTGGTCGAGATGAGAATCAGGATTCTCCATGATATTACTCGACATTCGTCTCATAATTGGAAAAACCTTGTAGAAAACCAACCGTGTAACAAGCCTAATTGGGATTCGAACTCACATCCGAACACTGCTTCGGATAATTTGTCACAAGTCTCTAAGCTTGAAATAGACGTTAAAATATGAAGAAATACATATTAATGGTATCTTTACCTTATAGTTTGTGAATTTTACAAGTTGAACTGAAACCAATAGGCCTAAGTTGCATCCAGAATTGCTGTTCGTATACCAGAAGGCAAGACCAGCGGACTACGAATTTTGATACCTTAAGGTCTTAACTACATTAAATTCTCAGAAATCCTATGTGCTAACATTACAGTTGGATGTTCCGTTATGATAAGCATAGCCAACGTTAATTATAAATGAATATCTACAAAGTATTTGTACGTAAGTTTCCCTGAATGCAAGGAGACCAAAATGCAATATAGGATTAACGAAACATTAGAAAGAAGAAAGAAGAAGAAAGTCTTCTTGGATTAAAACACCTTTTCCAGTACTCTGGTTTTTTCTCTTACAAAGAAGCATGTATTGTATAATGTTTTCCACAAAGGTCTCCTCCTACATTATTCTTTTTTATGCCAATATCCAAAATTAAAAAAAATACGGGTACAAAAAATGAGTCTTGTCTGGCGTTTCACATTTATAGACTGTTTCACTGTTTTGTATCGTAATTGTCGTATCACTTGTGAGGTTCAAACATGTCTTCGGACAGTTGACTAAACAAGAAGATATACGTAGATCATACATGATGCACAAATAGAAGGGACAAACAAGTTTTCGAACTGCCTTGAATGTAGGCAACACACTGGACACAGGGAACAAGTTACATGAACGAGAGAAACGCCTGGAATCTATACTGAATGCATCACTTAAAAGGCAGAGAAGAAGACTAGTCATAAGGCTAGATCCTTGTTATGTTTGCACAAAATCACAAGTAGATAAGTTCTTAATTTCACTAGATACACACCAGAAAAAAAAACTAGCCCGCTTTATTCAAATTACAAAGCTCAACATAAACTTTAGAGCTGACAGCTTGTTTAAAGGGCAACGAAGCACGTGCAAGCAGACATTTAAACGTCATGTGACACGGTTTAAAGGGCTCCCAAATAAAAAATGAGGCCATATTATGAAAGTAGAAGGTTTAAATAAAATTAAGAACATAAAAACAAAAATTTGTATTTTTTTCCATTTTTCCACATTTTTCACTTGTTCGTTCCCTTAAAGACAATCTGACTCCATTTGATAGACTGACTCAACAGGTATGAAACCAAGGATCTTCAGCGCTTGCATATTTAACGACACAATAAATACAACTGCAGTTCGGAAATAATATTGATAGCAACTTGTATGTAATAATATGCTAAATTGAAGCAGACGCCTCATTTCGATTATTGTGACGCTTTATTCAGTGATCTCAGGGTGGATTTATCCCAGAAACTGCAACGTGTTCATAATGCGTGTGTTCGTTTCATGTGTAATGTTGGCTACTACGACCACATTTCGCCTTCTTTCGATAAATTATTGTGGCTCAGGTTAAATGAGAGGAGAAAGTTACATTCCCTTTCTCTCTTATACCGAATTTTGCACACCTCTACTCCCTCTTACTTATCTGTCGAATTCCACAGTCTTTCTCAGTATCATAACTTAAATACTCGGTCACAATATAATAATAATAATAAAAATAATAATGATTTATTTTAGCTGGCAGAGTTAAGGCCGTAAGGCCTTCTCTTCCACTCAACCAGCAAAAAGTGTATATACATATGCATGAACTTACAAAGAATTCAACAATTTGATTTAGATGAGAGTTACATGTATACAAGAGTTATTTACGAATTAAACAACAAAATACTATGAACTATTAATTAAACACTGAAATAAACTGTGTAGCAGAATTAAACTAAAATAGCCTACATAGAATGTTAATATATTTCAAATGATATTAGATAATAGAAAGAGATTATTATGAGACAATTTTGAAAATACAGCACAATCAGGATGATGTCTAAAGAAAAAAGCAACAGTGTAGTCAGTAATATTTTAAATCAGTATGATTGGAGTGAAATGCTAATAAGGTTATCTTTTAAGCTGTTCTTAAAGGTGTTTGTTGTCTTGCAGCCCCTAATACTTTGTGACAAGGAATTCCATTGACGCGAGGTGGATATTGTAAAAGATGAGGAATAACAAGATGTTCTATGAAGAGGTATATTTAGCGTGCCACAGATAAGTGATCTGGTATTTACGTCGTGGTTAGAGTATAGATAAGAGAAACGAGACGAAAGGTAATTTGGTGTTGAGGTGTGCAGAATTCGAAAGAGTAAAGACAAAGAGTGTAAAGTTCTGCGTTCTTTAAGTCGGAGCCACGAGAGACTTGCGAAGGACGGTAATATGTGATCATATCGTCGGATGTTGCACACGTATCTGACGCACATATTCTGAGCTCGCTGTAACTTGACTGACAGTTTAGAACTTAGATCACTTAACAGAACGTCACAATAATCGAAGTGCGGCATTACTAGGGTTTGTACTAGGGTAAGTTTTAGTTGCTGGGGCAAGAAGTTTCTCAAGCGACTCAAAGAGTGAAAGGAGGAACAGATTTTTTTTATCGTTTCTTTAACTTGAAAATTCCAACTTAGATTATTATCAAAAAAGAAGCCAAGATTTTTTACGACAGATGAATAAGGGATTAGCGTATTGTTAAGTGTAACAACTGAAAGATTACTGTTATTAGAGGAGTTAACTAAACGCTTATGTCCAATAATTAAGGCTTGAGTCTTACTTGGATTAAGTGCGAGTCCGAAATTGGCCGCCCAAGTGGAGACAGTGGCTAGGTCACAATTTAACTTGTCAATCGATTCATTGATCGTATTGGGTCTGGAATGTATGTAAAGTTGTAGGTCGTCGGCATAGAGGTGATATCGGCAATACTGTAAGTTCTTTGATAACACGCTAGAAATACCACTCCACACATCATCTCTTTATTCTTCATCTTTCACTGTTGCTACTTCTCGTCACTGGAATTATCTGCCGCCTGAAGTCAAGGGCTGCCGAACTTTAATTTCCTTTAAATGTAAATTAGAAAAATATCTTATGATGAATTGTCAAACCTAACGCGTTGCAAATATTTAATGGAATGTGTTCCACTGTATTTATTTTTATTTTTTTTTGTTTCTTATTTTTATTGTGTAATCATGTAAATCGTGTTTATTTATCACTTAACGCCAATATGTATCCCACTGTGTTGTTTTTTATTATTAATCTATTTTTTGCGTACATTTTATTCAATTGTCGGTTTCTGGTTTAATTATGTAAATCCTACTTAATTGTAATCTAATGCTTACATTTATACTAATGTGTTTATTTTTATTTCTACTGTGTACATATTTATTGAATTATCGGCTTCTGTTTTTATGTGATTCATATTTGATTCCAACAACATTAATATGTATTCCACTATTTTTATTTTTATTTTATGAGGTAAATTTTTATGTAACTACATCTTTTGATCTCATTATGTACCTAAATTGTATCAGTATATGTAATTACTTCATTCTGATCTAGTTTTATGTTCAACTATGTAAGCAAGTTTTAATCCTGGTTGAGTGTAAGAGAAGGCCTTGCGGCCTTAACTCTGCCAGGTTAAATGATGCCATTATTATTATTATTATTATTATTATTATTATATTCATACACTCATACTTATACACACAAGCGTACATCCATGCATGTCGTCCACACCTGTGGAGTAACGGTCAGCGCATCTGGCTGCGAAACCAGGTGGCCCGGTTTCGAATCCCGGTAGGGGAAATTTACCTGGTTGAGATTTTTTCCGGGGTTTTCCCTCTACCCAATACGAGCAAATGCTGGGTAACTTTCGGTGCTGGACCCCGGACTCATTTCATCGGCATTATCACCTTCATTTCATTCAGACGCTAAATAACCTAGCTGTTGATACAGCGTCGTAAAATAATCCAATAAAATTAAGAAAATAAATCCATCCATGCTTACATCCTGTGACGCTGTGGAATGTAGGACGTTTTACTCGTTCGACTGACTGAAGCAGTTTGCGGTGTGTTTCAGAATTAGTTCAGCTTCTCTTTTGTACTATCCCTGTATTATGTATTGTCGAAAGCCGTTCTACTAGACATCGTCACGTCCAGAAGTTATTTCTAACTTCACTGCCTTTCTGATCAAGACAGAGTCTCATTTCACGGACAAAAGCCGGCCTAGAATAGCCGCGGCGGTGCGGCTCCATTGTGCGCGATGCTGAAGATGAACTATTATTAGTGTACGGTATTATTTATCAACACGTATTAGACCGTAACGACGAGGGGAAAAAGCGTTACAAGGTTTCGCACTCCGCGCAACCCGGGGTAGCAGAATCGAGAAACAGCCGACGGCATATCTGAGGAAGAATGAGTTAAGTCTCAGTCAGGACAGGGGAAGCTGACGTATCGGTAAGGCGTCATGTTTCTTCGTGATGAGATGTATTACGTTTAATTCCGCTTTAATTACTTACAAATGGCTTTTTAGAGAACCCGGAGGTTCATTGCCGCACACACATAAGCCCGTCATCAGTTCCTATCCAGAACAAGATTAATAAATTCCCTACTATCATATCCCACCTCCCTCAAACCCATTTTAAAATTATCCTCCTGTCTACATCTCGGACTCTTCAAAGGCCTTTTTTTCCCCTCAGGTCTTCCAACTAACACTCTATACGCATTTCTGGATTCACTTATATGTGCTACGTGCCCTGTCCATCTCAAACGTCTGGATTTAAAGTTCGTATTTAAGTTAGGTGAAGAATAAAATAGGTGCAATTCTGTGTTGTGTAGCCTAAGTTTCTTCATTCTCCTGTAACTTCATCCCTCTTAGTATCAAATATTTTCCTAAGCACTTATTCTCGAAAATTCTTAACCTCTGTTCCTCTCTCAAAGTTTCAAACCATACAGAACAACCGATAATGTAACTGTTTTGAATTACAGAAGGTTGGATAAAAAGTAATGGCAACAGTTCGATATTTCTGACATGGCTTTATTCACGGGGGTACAACATCTATATACCTTCAATATAGTCGCCCCTCTTATTTATCACCTTTTGCCAAATGTTTGGAAGGCGGCGTACACCATCAGTGCGTCCATGTTTGTTGATGTTCCGTATTGATCGGCCTAAAGCACAGATAAGTTCATCTCTGGTATTGTACCGGGTCCCTCACAGTTGTTCTTTCACTTGGCGAAGAGATCGTAATCTCATGGACTCATATCGGGTGACTACGGTGGATATTCTACAATGTCCCATTGCCAGCGGTGCGAGAGGTCCTTGACGGTGTGACTCCTTGCATTGTCATCGAGAATGATGGGGTTCTGTACCACCAAGTGTCGTCGTTTCCTCCTGAGCGCTGGACGAAGGTGGTGGTGCTTCACGCAGCCCCTGAAAACATTCTTGTGCACTACAGCCTCGTGCCACATCAATTTTGATGCAGGAACGTTGCTCTGGTTTTGTAAACATGGTCTTAGGGCACTCGCACTATCCCTATGAAAGTCAACGTTCTACACACTGCAGTAGATTGACAGAGTCCTGTCGCCGATGGCTGCACTAACTCATCTAACAGTCCTTATTCATGTCCGCACAGCTGGCAGCTATCGAACGCACTATCGTCATGTGACAGCAGTGTTGCCATAACTTTTTATTCAACCCTTGTATAAATCGGTAATATAACTGTTTTATAAATTCTAACTTTCGCTTTTTTGAGAGCAGACTGGATGACAAAAGCTTCTCAACCGAATAATAGCCGGCAATTGCCATATTTATTCTGCATTTATTTTTCTCTCGAGTGTTATTTTTACAAATTGTAAAACATCGAGTTTCGTGACTTACAAACTTGCCGGATGTCGTTATGTGTGCAGCGATTTCATCTAAGTACCCAAACTTTCTCTGCTCTCGTATCTGAGAAGATATTTTTGTCGTTTAGCCCAAAGATATAGCTAACAAGTTCGTTTAATTACTAGTTATGCTCTAACACCTTAAATATTATGGGCTAACAATAGCCGTCACAAAGGATAATGAGCTTATTGGACACTGTATAGCACTAGTGACCAACTCAGCTGCTCTTACGAAGCACTGCGTGCATTCATAAGTAAAAAAGAGCAGTTTTGAGATTGCAAGTAGTGGGACGAACTGCTATCGCACACAGCTCGTGTGCAGCAAAGAGTGTTCTTGCACGAGTTGTTCACCATTGGTGTATAGATTCTCAAATTTGGAATCACAGTGAACACCAGCATAACATTTCATGTCATAATTAAATTTTGTACAACGCTTTCTTTTCATCATACTAACTTCCGAAAAGCTAGTTTCAGCCAGATACGATGTCGTAAATGAAATTTAGTTTCGTTAGGCTTTAACATTCAGAAGGAATATTAATATTTTATGACATCAAAAATCATTATTTTAATGGAGTACCACTAAATCCCCACTAAAGTTTTCTCATAAAAGTGCTCACTTACAAGTTTTCCTTCCGATATATTAATATTTTATGAAAAGAACTGACAAAAAAATTAGATTTTTTGTATGATAGCTGCGGTTACTAAGTAAATCGCAAAATAAAACTACAAGAAAGGCACAGTGACAGACAATCGTATGAAGGTTAGCTAATCTAGTTTTCAGTTTGGAACAGTGATGAAAACCTGTGATTTTGTCGCTGTGACAGGTTTATTACTTCTTCCGACTGTGGCTATAGTTCCAAAATCACAGCACCGAGAAATCACCATCTTCAGCCGATACGTGATTAATAGCGATGGCGACTGATGTACGTGTATATGACAGCTCCAGAGTGCAGACAACAAGTTAATTTGAATGACAACATAATTGGGATCTAATTAATTATCGCAGTAACTCTTTGGTATTGAAGCTTCGATTCACTCGTTATATTCTTTCACGAATGATTCATCTAATCATTCGTAAATATCTTTGAGCGAATAGACTCGCCCACACATGGCGATAGCACAGCGTAGAGTATTTCATTTTCAATATACTCGCAGCTATAATCACTGTTGATATAAGACATGGCACCGGTACATCAATGGCGGCCGGGTAGCTCAGTTGGTAGAGCAGCTGACTACGGGCTGGAAGGTCCGGGGTTCGATCCCAGGTGGTGACAGGATTTTTTCTCGTTGCCAGACATTCAGAACCGCCCCGAGGTTCACTCAGCCTCCTATAAAATTGAGTACCAGGTCTTTCCCGGGGGTAAAAGGCGGTCAGAGCGTGGTGCCGACCACACCACCTCATTCTAGTGCCGAGGTCATGGAAAGCATGGGGCTCTACCTCCATGCCCCCCAAGTACCTTCATGGCATGTTGCGGGGATACCTTTACCTTTTTTTTTACCGGTACGTCAATTCAATTCTCAGAAGAACGATAATCATAAATATCCGTGAGCTCGTGATGAGACACATTATAAATCACCAAGAAACATCCGAACACAAAATCACATTGTGATAAAATCGCTATTAAGTAACAGCGATTTTTACGGAGCTGTTACGGCAAAACGCTGTCACACTCCATCTCTAGTTTGGAAACCCGAACTCGAAACACAAGCAATTCTTTATTGTAGAAATGAGCAAGCTAAACTGAATACTATCGTTTTACTTTCCGTATTTCCACAATGTCTTAATTGTTACCATCCTTTGAGGAAATTAATCCTATAACAAAAACCCTAGGGCAGAAATAAGAGAATTTCTGAATTAAGCATATACCTTCGACTAATTAACAGGAAACCTGTTAAATTTAACAACAGCAAATGAACTTCGGCTCAAAGTCCGATGAATAATAATAATAATAATAATAATAATAATATTAATTGTAATAATACCTCTAAATCCATATAAATTTTCATGAAATTAGTCTGAAATCCATTCTATTAATAAAAAATAAATAAAAAGAGATAATTCGTGGTACAACAGCCCATGAAGGGCCAAAATCTACTACCCGACTGCTGAACTCACGTCCACATATCTCAGCAGAGGTGAACGATCATCCAAACAAGAGTATAAATACCGTTTGTTCAGAGGATTCTAGCTGTTACAGCTGGTTTTCGAAATGGAATTGTAGCTACCTATTTTAGCTCCCCAAATTCATCACGATGCTGACTGGGCACCGGTCTCACACAATGGCCAAAATTTCATGAGAGTATATACCTTCTCCTTGAGAATTCGAATAGTAATGTACACGATCCCATGGCAACAACAAACAAGTCCCACTTAAAACATCCATCACAGAAATTAGTTTCACGGCGTTTGTCGTTCGTTCACTACCTTGCCTAAACACGTTTCAGTTCAAGAAGACAGTTTCTGGCCACATATTGACACTCAGACAATAATGTCCTCGAAGCAAGGAAGCTTGGTGAGATGAGAAGCATTCGATGAGTAATTTCACATACGTTAGGAAATTTTGCTACATAGGTACCATAAATCTTACCTCAGATGTCATAAGGAATCAAGTGCAAAATCTCTATTTTGAGATAAGGTAAGATGACTATTACACTATTACAAATGTTCCCCTTTCGAAACAATATACCAAAGTGATGTGAAACGCGCTTTAATTATTTAACTTCAATAGCAGCAACGAGTTTAAATGTGCCTTACTTCGGTTTGCCAGCAATCAACAGACAAATTTTCGAACAACTTTGTCACTTACTGCCTTAGAAAATTATATGCAACTATCCATCTCTGAAATTCGGGAATAGCAACAACAAAGCAACAATAAAATCCTGTATATTAACCCAACATAGCTGGGCCCTCCCTGACGAGTCGGTACAGCAGCGGTGCAACATTTCTTTGAACGATATTGTACTTCACTGTGTGCCGTTTATATTTCGGCACATTTTTCTTTTCCTTTCTATTTCTTTTAGATTTTTCTATCTTCATATTTTTCTCTGTTAGTTTTAATTATTCTAACTCTTCATAGATGGCTCGTAGTTTTTTCTTTCTGGTCTAGTTCTCCTTACTTCTCGTAGATGGCTTTTCTCTCAACTTTCTTTTTTTTTATGCTCTGTTTCTGTTCCTATAACCTATGATGAGTTGAGCCCGGGGGGCCAGTAATTATTTGATCCGGGGAGAATTAATTATTTTATAATAGCGCTTGCTGATTGGTCAAGACGATGGCGTGATTTAGATTTGGTCTGTGAAGCGAGTTTCATCTCGGAATGTAGCTTCAGTCTAGTGGATGGGCTCATGGAGGTCGGACGCATACAGGTTACAAGCTCCTACGTAGGCCGGGGTTCGAACCGGGTTCGATAAGTTTACCAGGAGTTGTATTGTACACCGTGTTGTGGGATCCTGTGAAGCATCGCAGAAGATATTAGTCCAGTGGAAAGACTCGCTAAAGTTGAGGTGTACCGGCAAGTGAGAGTGTGGTGAAGAGTACGAGCTGCTACGTAGGCCGGGGATCGAACTGGGTTCGATAAGTCTACCAGAAGCTGTAGGGTCATTCCATGCCAACTGAGCCTCTGAGTGATTTTTTCATTTATTACTAAAGTGTATGGTACTTTGATATATCAACTGTTAAAAGTATGAATTACACTACCCTTAAAGAAAACTTGACTTGTATGTAATATTTTTGCAGTTTTGTTTATGTTTGTTGGTAGGTTCTTTGAATAGTAAATATGTTATTTCGCATGCTTAAGTTTAAGATCCTGCTGTTGTCATAAAACAGCATGTTGTTCATCTTGCACTTTTGGAGGGAAATGTATGAAGCTTTCCAAGTTCAAGCATATATTACAATTCAAGGTAAGATCAAATTCAGTAATTAATTACAGCATATTAAAAATTGCTGTAGCATGTAACACCCGTTACACAAAATATGCAATAAGTTTTAATTATGACCTTATGAAATATTTGTTCACAATATCCTGCAGTGAAAGTGAGATTATAAGGTTGCTTGTTGAGATCATAACATTTTTTAATTAATATTTAATTTATTTTACCCAGAAACGGTGTAACGGGTGTTACAATTATTTAAGTAACGGGTGTTACAGTATTGATGTAATACCAGTTACAAAATGTTGTACTTGCCTGCTGTAACCTATTACAATAAAAAATAGCTTGTAACTATCTCTTAAGTAGTTAAAGCTGCAAAGAGTCCATTCTGTATAAATATTTGTTTGCTCTACCACGATCTAATGAACTTGAATGTGCTTATTTCAAGAAATGGCTCCTGTAAACAATCGGATGAAAAAAACATGTTGCATTTGGGTTCTAATGATACAGTGAAATCCTATGCCATAATAAGTAGTGATTTATCACAGAACAAGTATGCAGTCTGGACTTCCTTTAGCACCATAAGATGATGATTCCACAGGTTTTGGGATTCTGAACATGGGATACTGACAAGTGAAACACAAGTGATTCCCATGCCAGTGTACAGCATTGATAGATCTGAAGTTAAGTCTGGCATGTGTGTTTTGGTAGAGTTTTTAAGTGAAAACAAGAAACCCGGGTCATCAAAGGGTGAAAAAAAGTTCCGATACATTGGAATATGCCAGAACCAAGCTGACAATGAAGAGGACATTAAAATTATGTTCCTGAAAGTTTCTGGGCAGAGCAAAGAAATCTTCAAATCTGATGAAAATGATATTTATTTTGTAAAATTTAGTCAACTGGTCAGGAAGTTACCAACACCTGGTGTCAAGTCTCAAGGAAACAGATTGTATTATGAATTCAGTGACAGTGTAGATGAAAAAAGATGTTTAAAATTAATTACACATGCACTAAAATATCTGTAAAACAACCATAATTTGAATGTTCCTCAATTAATCTATTTGTTCCATTCCAGACTATTTAATAAATAGACTGTGCTCTGAGAATTTTAAAAAGATAATTTAATTATTTACATAAAATGAAATTGTTATTACGCAGAAATTTCGTTATATTAAATTTTAATAGCGTTATTTTAATGAAAACAGAAAGAGTGTCATTAATCATTTGAGTAAAGTAGAAATATTTGCACAGTGTAACACCCGTTACAAGTCATGTAACACCCGTTACAGAGGCTTTTCTTGAAAAAAATTAAATCTTTTAAGCAGAAAGGAAAACTGAGAACATATTTGATTTTGTCAATGTTTAATATATATCCATATAAAAGGATGTTAATTTGTGTGCGTTAAACTCACAGAATTTTACATCTTTCAATAACTATGCAAAAGTTCATGTCTAAATTCTGTAACACCCGTTACACCGTGTTTTTTACTTGTTATTCAACTTCGTTAAAATAAACTTAGGATTATATTATATCAAAATGTTCAGAAAATATAGGGGAAATAGTTTTAATAAATAAATTTTGATTCTATTAAGGCTGCATTCAAAGTGTTCAGTTTTTAGCTTTGTGGATGTAACACCCGTTACAATGGAATGACCCTGTATAGTACTCGGTGTGCGGGAACCTGCGAGTGAATTGTAGAAGGTATTCGGGTGGAATTTAGCGGCGAGTTTCGGGACGTACTTATTAGTTTGAGCTGCTGTCATTTTCCTGACTGATTTGCCTCCAGTCAACTCTAGTGAAATCCTGGTCGGTATCTGTATTCTTGGTGGATCATTTCTCATGTTGTGATATACCTAAAAGCCTGCCTCTATATATCATCAGTTCAGTGAGTTGGTTTTGGATTATGTTTAATCAAATTTTTGCAGTAGAACGAATTTGAACAGTATGGAATCCACGACGAAGGCACCCATTGTTGTATGACGTTTGAGGGGTGACCAATCTGTATGTAACGGGTATGTGTGTGTTGAGTGATGGTTATGTCAAGGCTGTTTGACAAGATGGATGCCAACGTGGGCAAACAACTGCCTATGTAAGGTAATTAACTGGATTTGGTATACGCCACACTGTTAACAGGATATGTTATGTGCTACAAATTTATTTTGCATGTTCTAATAAATAGTTGTGTCTAATAGTGAGTGTGTGTTATGACTTGAATACCTCGACACCCAGATTACCATCCTGATCATGGCAGGGTTAGTTTATTATTTAATTGTCTTGTTTTCCATCTAACAAGTTTAGACGATTAGATAAAGAGTGAGAGTGCCCGTGTGCGGTGCAACTGGACTTCCTCACAGTATGGCATGTCTGTGGCATACATGTGGTTTTTCTCTGCATCACTCCACTACACATTTTCTAAATTCTCAGTAGTTATTGAACCTTCTAAAGCACATCTCGTCTAGTGATGAAGGAGAAGTAGATATTGCGTTCTATGTATTTAAGGAAACGAAGGAAATGGAAACGATACTGGGAACATCCGTACATTGAAAGGAATATTCATTATTATTATTAGCTATTAGCTATTATTTATTCATTCATTTATTTATTTAACCTGGTAGAGATAAGTCCATCAGGCCTTCTCTTCCCCTCTACCAGGGTATTATAACTACAATATTAATAATACAATTACAATTAATATTAAATTTACAAATTCAATAAAAATCAAAGTTCTAAAAGATTAACTGACTAATAAAAGCTAGACACTTTATTGTAAAAGTTAAGAAGAGGAAAACATTTGTTTTATTAATTAAGTAAAAATGAGACCCAGTCTACGCAGTAAGAAAATGCTTAATAAGTTTGCTTTTGAACATTACTAAATTCCGACAGTCTCTGATGTCACTGGGTAGGGTATTCCACAAGCGCGAGAGCGAGATTGTGTATGATGATGAATACGATGATGTCTTATGTGTTGGTATGGCTAGTATGCGGCTATTCTGCGTGCGTGTGAAGAGATTATGATATGATGACAGGTAACTGAAACGGGAGGCAAGGTAGGTAGGTGTAGAGGTGTGAAGGACTTGGAAAAGGAGAACAAGAGAATGAAAATTTCTACGTTCGTTAAGCCGTAGCCAGTTTA
Source organism: Periplaneta americana (assembly GCF_040183065.1). NCBI lineage: Eukaryota > Metazoa > Arthropoda > Insecta > Blattodea > Blattidae > Periplaneta > Periplaneta americana. Next base: position 170,095,562 of record NC_091124.1, read on the forward strand.
GAGTTTGGAAGGATGGAGTAATGTGGTCAGCTCGACGGACATCGCAGACGAAGCGAACACAAGAGTTATGAACACGTTGTAATTTTTTCGACTGGTTGACATTGAGGTCGGTCAGTAGAAAATCACAATAATCGAAGTGGGGCATTACTAGTGTTTCCACTAGTATTTTCTTGAGTGATTGCGGATGGAATTTTCGAATGCTGTTTAAGGAATGTAGTATGGAAAGCACTTTTCTGGTAATATGGGTTACTTGGTTATTCCAGTTTAAATGCGTATCAAAGTAAACTCCAAGGTTTTTAACACAGGAAGCAAAAGGGATTATTGTGTCGTTTAACTTGACTGGAAGAGCAGGAGTAATGTTGCATAAGAGACGTTGATGTCCCACTAGGATTGCTTGTGATTTTCTTGCATTTTTTTTTTTTTTTAATTTAGACCGACCAGAGGCCGTTTACCAAAGTTATCTCTTTTGTTTTCTGTTTTCCATTTGTTTTCCTTTGTTTTACTTATACTAATACAAACACAACACCCATGCCCGAGGCGGGACTCGAACCCACAACCCTTCGGACCAAGCGATAGGGACATGCCGTGCCCCTACCGCTTGAGCCATCCGGGCCGGCCTCATTGAGAGTCAAACCAAACTTTCTGGCCCATGCAGATATAGATTCAAGGTCCTCGTTAAGATTTTTTATTGCGTCATTGAGTGAATATCAACTGTACAGTAGGTTGTTTGTAGCAGCACGAGAATTGACACTAGATGATTGATTTATTAATATTTTATTGTATTAGTAAAAAATGTTACCTAAAATTTCTGTTTCTTTAGCAACTTCTACCCACGCCTGTTGTCTTTTCGTGAATATTCCGCCAATTTGAAATTGTAAAGATATGGACATTTCTCTACCTCAAGAACTAACTGTATTCCACTGACATAATGATAAAATATTCTTTATCACAAATAGAAATATTCACAACTTCACTCAGTAAATGCTGCTTGCCGAGTGAGAAATGTGTAGCAGGACTGCATGCCGAAAACATGTTGTATCGGTACTGCGCCGCGCCGACCCATGTGAGGCAGCCAATTTAAATACTGGGTGTTCATTTCAAAGAGTGTCATGACGTCACTGTTGTGAGTCAGCGATTTGAAGCGAGTTTCAGCTTTTATGTCAGAGAAGTTACCTATTAAACAAGGCGTTCAAGTTTGAACGTCGTAGCAACACATGGCGGTCTGTAAAGTCTGTGTGCTACCATAACCTCTTTCGAACTGTGTTTTGCGCGGGCAAGTCGTATTTGTTATCATGGGTAATAATATGTCTTGCGCCGGAGGCAAACGGAAGTAAGAGCCAAAACATGGATGTTTAGACCGCTCCCTGACGGGTCGGCAGAGCATCGGTAGGACACACGAATTCCAAAACACGAATCAAATGCTCCGTGTCCATGTTGACCGTCGAAGGTAATGTCAAACAATATGTAAGTAATCATCTTAACCCTCTCCACATATCCCGACAGTAAGAAAAAACTCACCTCAGTACGTGTTTCCAAACAGTTCACATTCCTGCCACTACCGGCGTTACCGTACGTATTGGTAAGTACTGTTCAGAATGAACGCCGTACTTGCTAGGCAACTTCTCTGGCACATAGGTAATACACCTCTGCGGAAGTGTAGGAAGATTCAATTCTCCAGGCTCATCGACTAGTCACATGAGGCATAGAGCGAGCCATGACACATTTTGAACTGAACACGCATTATATGGCTGCGACATTGACTCGGCATGCAGAGCGCTTACCAAGTGATGTTGTTTTTTTATTGGGTTACTTTACGACGCTGTATCAACATTTAGGTTATTTAGCGTCTGAATGATATGAAGGTGATAATGCCGGTGAATTCAGTCACGGGTCCAGCACCGAAATTTACCCAGCATTTGCTCATATTGGGTTGAGGGAAAACCCCGGAAAAACCCTCAACCAGGTAACTTGCCCCGACCGGGATTCGAACCCGGGCCACCTGGTTTCGCAGCCAGACGCGCTGACCGTTACTCCACAGGTGTGGACTCCGAGTGATGTTGTACCGATGCTCTACCGACCCGTCAGGGAGCGGCCTTACTTCCGTTTGCCTTCCGGCGCAAGAAATATAATTACAAGATTTCTAATTATGTCTTTCTTAACAATCTGTTATCCTCGAACGTGTCTGAAGCAGTGATACTTAAAACAAGAGGTAAATACGGTAACAAATAGGCTATCGACAGCGACACTACGGAAGTGGAACTAAACAGCTCTAACACTGTGTGCTCAGGTCATGGTTGTTTGTTCATTTTATCACTTAGAGTAACATTTATATTATTTGACTAAATTAAAAATATCCAAACAATATTTCTCCATTAATATTTGAGGAGAAAAATTCGCTCCGGTGCCGGAGATCGAACCCGGGTCCTTGGTTCTACGTACCAAGCGCTCTGACCACTGAGCTACGCCGAATTCAATCCACAGTACCGCACCGAACCCTCCTCCTTCAATGTTTCCCTTTCTGGCCTGACTCCAAATTAAGTTCCATCCCCGGCGCCGGAGCGAATTTTCCTCCTCAATTATTAATTGTTAATATTACAGATATTATTATGTAGGACAAATTAATAAATACATAATATTCTCATACTTACAGTGCATATATTTGTACAGATTAATCTGAACGTAACTGCGGAATCCCGGCCAAACAAGTCACTCAGCTGAGTGCGCTCCTAGTATAATGGCAGCTGACATTGGACATATACGTCAACATATATGCTTAACTTGGAGTCAGGCCACAAAGGGAAACATTGAAGGAGGAGGGTTCGGTCCGGTACTGTGGATTGAATTCGGCGTAGCTCAGTGGTTAGAGCGCTTGGTACGTAGAATCAAGGACCCGGGTTCTATCCCCGGCGCCGGAGCGAATTTTTCTCCTCAAATATTGTCAATATTACAGATATTATTCTGTAGGACAAATTAATAAATCTATAATATTTCTCCAGCTTATTCTGTAAAAGCCCCCTGACAATATGTCCTGTTTTGTCTAGGATGATAAGTTAGCCTCCGTCAAATGATTTTATGTTATGTTGCTTACTGTTAGCTACAGGGAAAGCCCATGTTGCTCTTCAGGGTTTCTAAAGCTTTAGATTCAAGAAAAAAAATAATAAATCTTAAAACTCTAGACAGCTCCATTTCAGACATCTTGATCATCGCATTCGCCCCTTTGCTTCCTTAAGTAACGACCCATAACTGTAACTTCAGGATCCATTTAAATTGATATTTTTCAACCCTTTTCTGGCAGCATCCTTCCTAAAGGGCGTAACATTGGAATAGTCGCTTCTGCTTGAATTATCATTTTATGGACCTTCTTTAGAAAAGGGTCCTCGGATCTGGACACTTGCCAAGGGCTTACACGCACTAGATCGGGCGGTCAGAATGATATAATGCTGTCAGAGTTTGATAGGATTCCTCTGTTTTCCGCTCAAATGACTGATCAGATGAGAAGAGTCTGTGGAGGAAAGTATGTTACAGTGCTAGCTGGCAAGACATCCCCATGAGGCGCTCATATGATGATAAAAAAAATACGTGTGAATGACGACAGGAAAAATTTTGACTTGTACTGTAAAAATGGTACTCCAGATGAAGGAACAATTTCTATGTTAATCCCATTAAGACACTTGGAGTATAAGATGTAGGAAATCTCACGAATTTTTATTCCGAAATTAAAAGAATTTGATATGGTTAACATCATCTACAGTACCTTTAGATTACTGCTGCCGGTGCTCAATTATGCAGAAACCATTCAAGAAATTATAATGAGATGAAAGATTTATCTTTCACCTGGACTTGAGCCCAGAGGATTCCACTTCGTCATCTGTTAGTTTACTAAACAATCGTGGATTCAAGTCCTATCATGTACCAGGTATTTTATTTTAGAAGGTTATTTTACGACGCTTTATCAATATCTTAGGTCTGAATGGCCGGGTGAGCACTGAGATTTCCGAATTTGGAGTTAACTCCACAGATCAATGACTGAACTGTGAGTGAACATTTATAACCACTTTGTTGACGGAATCTGAGAGTATTTTGGAGTGAACTCCACAGATCAATGACTGAACTGTGAGTGAACATTTATAACCACTTTGTTGACGGAACCTGAGAGTATTTTGGAGTGAACTCCACAGATCAATGACTGAACTGTGAGTGAACATTTATAACCACTTTGTTGACGGAATCTGAGAGTATTTTGGAGTGAACTCCACAGATCAATGACTGAACTGTGAGTGAACATTTATAACCACTTTGTTGACGGAATCTGAGAGTATTTTGGAGTGAACTCCACAGATCAATGACTGAACTGTGAGTGAACATATATAACCATATTTTTTACGGAACCTGAGAGTATTTTGGAGTGAACTCCACAGATCAATGACTGAACTGTGAGTGAACATTTATAACCACTTTGTTGACGGAATCTGAGAGTATTTTGGAGTGAACTCTACAGATCAATGACTGAACTGTGAGTGAACATTTATAACCACTTTGTTGACGGAACCTGAGAGTATTTTGGAGTGAACTCCACAGATCAATGACTGAACTGTGAGTGAACATTTATAACCATATTGTTGACGGAACCTGAGAGTATTTTGGAGTGAACTCCACAGATCAATGACTTGACTATGAGTGAACGCCACATTTATTCATGGATATATTGAACAGGCGAGGAACGAATGAGAACCCCTTGAGGCGGCGCCAGTCCCTTATGAAGCTACAGTTAAAGCGAGCTGAGGCCGGCAGACGTCCGGGCTCGATGGGGACGGCCTTGTTCATAAGACATGACGCGCCGTCACGCACGCCCAGCTGAACTTTGTGAGGTCCATAAACAATTCACTAGGGGCTCATTCCCTCCGTGTCGCGAAACAGATGTTTCGATTTTCAGGGCTGCTACTTGCAGAGTTGTTCATCGTTTTTATTCCACCTGGTAATGGAAATTGGCATATTTCGTCAAAGTATACGTTAAACATTTGTGACTCTCAAATCTAAGAATATTCGCCGACTAAATATGTGCAGTCAATTTAGGTGGGTAATATTTCATCGCTATTGGATTTTTTAGATTTGTTCGCTGAGTTTTTTGAATTGGAAGTCATGGTTCTGTTGGATGCATTGTATTGACATTGATGTCTGTATCCCTTATGTCGACTTCGATAGGTTTATGAACTATGTGACCTTGATGTTGAATTGGCTCTGTCGGCTTTGATCGTTTTATTAACATATTAACCTTCATGGCTTATTGTGGTATTGTGTCCCGAACTCTGAAAATAAATAAAGAAGGTTTAAAATAAAAAAAAATTCAGAATTATGTGGTTTCATGATTGTAATACATGTACTGACTTCAATAACACTAATAATAGTGCTGCTTTCACGGTCTTAACAGTCTCAGTTTCAATAGTTGTTTCAATTGTATTGAATTTGGTTATTTTTTAAAATTTGTGTAGATTTGTTGGAACGCAGAACTGCACGCATTGTATTCTTCATCTGCCATAATTAGGAATATTAAATCCAGATGTTTGAGATGGACAGGGCATGTAGGAGTATGGGCGAATACAGAAGTGCATATAGAGTGTTAGTTGGGATGCCGGAGGGGAAAAGACCTTTGGGGGGCCGAGACGTAGATGGGAGGATAATATTAAAATGGATTTGAGGGAGGTAGGATATGATGATAGAGACTGGATATAATCTTGCTCAGGATAGGAACCGATGGCGGGCTTATGTGAGGGCGGCAATGAACCTGCATATTCCTTAAAAGCCAGTAAGTAAATAAGTAGATTTGTTGGTTTTATGGATTACATGGTCTTTGGTCATTTGTAAATCATGTCGGCATTGTTCGTTATCAATAGTATGGACTTTGGTCGTTTACTAATTATGTCGGTTTTGGCCGTTTATCAACTGCATCGCCTTTGATCGTTCATCGATTTGCTGGTTTCGTTTGTTTATCAAATGTGTTGGCTCGGATGGTTTTATCAGTTGTGTTAGTTTTGTTACTTGTGAGTTTTGGTGGTTTTATCAGTTATGTGAGCTTTGATGGTTTTATAAATTATGTTGGCATTGATGGTTTTACCAATCATATAGGCATTGACATTTTTATCAATCGTATTGGCTATAATAGTTTTATTAATCGTGTTAGCTTCAACGGTTTTATTAATCATCTCAGCTTTGATAGTTTTATCAATTTTGTGAGGTTTTATGGTTTTATCAATCGTGTGAGCTTTGACGGTTTTATGAACTGTGTTAGCGCTGATGGCTTTATCAATCGTGTTGATGGTTTCATAAATCGTGTTGCCTTTTGTGGTTTTCAATCGTGTTGCCTTCCATGCTATTGGCTATCATAGTGCTATCAGTCGTGTTAGTTTTTATGGTTTTATGAAACGTGAGAGCCGTGATAGTTTTATGAATCTTGTGAGTTGTGTTGGTTTTAAGAATATTTTTGGCCTTTATGGTTTTATAAATCGTGTTGGCTTTGATGTTTCTAATAATCCTGTTGGCTGATGGTTTTACCAGTCCTGTTAGTTTGGTGTTGATGGTTTTAGAAATAGTGTTCGCTTTGATGTGTTGTCTTTGGAAGTTTTATGAATCGTGTTGGCTTTGGTGTTTTTAACAATCCTGTTGGCTGATGGTTTTACCAGTCGTGTTGGTTTGGTATTAATGGTTTTAGAAGTAGTGTTTCTTTGATGTGTTGTCTTTGGTAGTTTTATGAATCGTGTTGGCTTTGGTGTTTTTAACAACCCTGTTTGCTTATGGTTTTACCAGTCCTGTTGGTTTGGTGTTGATGGTTGTAGAAATAGTGTTCGCTTTGATGTGTTGTCTTTGAAAGTTTTATGAATCGTGTTGGCTTTGGTGTTTTTAACAATCCTGTTGGCTGATGGTTTTACCAGTCCTGTTGGTTTGGTGTTGATTGGTTTAGAAATAGTGTTCTCTTTTATGTTTTCTTTGAAAGTTTTATGAATCGTGTTCGCTTTGGTGCTTTAACAACCCTATTGGCTTATGGTTTTACCAGTCCTGTTGATTTAGTGTGCATGGTTTTAGAAATAGTGTTCACTTTGGTATGTTGTCTTTGAAAGTTTTATGAATCGTGTTGGCTTTGGTGTTTTTAACAATGCTGTTGGCTGATGGTTTTACCAGTCGTGTTGGTTTTAGAAACAGTGTTCGCTTTCATGCGTTGTCTTTGCTAGTTTTATGAATCGTGTTGGCTTTGGTGTTTTAACAACCCTGTTTGCTTATGGTTTTACCAGTCCTGTTGGTTTGGTGTTGATGGTTTTAGAAATATTGTTCGCTTTGGTGTGTTGTCTTTGAAAGTTTTATGAATCGTGTTGGCTTTAGTGTCTTTAAGAATCGTGTTGTTTTTGACAGTGGCGGTGCTCTTAAGAGGCTTATCCTACTCAAAATTTTCAGTTATACCTAATAACAGTAGATCTACAAGTTCGTAATAACAATGTATCGTAACACTTGTTGCACTCCGATCCTTCCATATATTAATTTCACTGTTAGCAGTCATTCCAGTATGTAGAGTTCAGGCGAGGCTTGTAGCCAGAAGCCTCTAAGGGCACGACTACAACCTTGACTCAGGCCTGAGAGGGGACCGGGAGGGGATATCGATTCGCTACATTTCCGTGCGAAACGAGGCTATCTTCACGTCACAATAATACTTTGAGCTATATTGTTGTTTTCTGAATGCGCTGCGTTGAGTTTAGTTTTATCAAAAGTGCATGAATGTGTTTGTTATTTATTTATTATGTGTAAAATGATTCATACTGAGAGAACATTGAGGTCATTATTTGTAGAATTTAAAAAAAAACCGTTTTCAAGTTGGACGTATGAAACAAAATGGGCTTATAAATGTAAGATACCGACATCACATTTACATATTAAAATATGCTGATGGAGAAAGACAAAATAGAAATTTTCAATTGTCATGGTATAAGAAATATCCTTGGCTAACAGGGTGCTCTGTGACAGGTTATATTGTTTCACCTGTATATTGTATGGGGGGAAAATGAGTGGTCATCATCATCATCATTTTGTGGGATCTGTGCCACAAAAAATTTCAATTCAAAAGCCTATAAACCTTTGCTCCATAAAAAGATACAAGGTAAGAATTTTTTTTACCCTACCTTGTATTTACACCTTAGCTTCGCCACTGGTCTTTCATGGTTTTATAAACCGTGTTGACTTTGATGTTTTCAACAATCCTGTTGTCTCTCATGATATATGAACAGTGTTAGCTTTAGTGTTTTAACAATCGTGTTGGCTTGGTTTAGATTGAAATAGGTATAATAGTCCTTCAATAACTGTCTTTTTAACCCAATAAATAATACAAAAATTACATTAGGTCATTACACCATCAAACATGACTAGCGCTTTCGCCAATTAATAGCATCTTCAAGTCTATTAAAACATAAAGATATACTGTAGGTAAATGGCAAAATAATAAAATGCGATGAATTGCATGATGTGGAATTGGAGATAATTAATTAAAACAGTAATACATGAATAACTGTACAATCACAAAGTAATGTAATAATAATAATCACTTAAATATATAGTGGTTGTAATGATTAAACTTCATACAGAGTCTAGATGTTAAAATACAAAGTTTTTTGCATCGCGATGACTGCTGCAATATTTCACCCTTTTAACTACGTTTTCTTCATACATCTACGCTGCACACATGTACTTTTAGCCTTCTATTTAATGCATGGATTTTGTATTTTAACATCTAGACCAGCCGCGGCGAAAATGCGACTCACAAGCACATTGTGGCTCGCAGTGCTTTTCTCTCGCTTCCTACCTACAACCCCCACCCTCTTACTCACTGGAGTCAAACTCCGCTCTATTTGTATTTGTCTCGGACCTGCGAGTGGCGTATCGTCGCAATATCTCTCTCGAAACCATGTACCTCTATAACAAACGAAAGTTTCAAGTAGGAAGGGAGGATGCATTCTTTTGCTTACAATATGATGAAAATATTAAATGTAAGATTTGTTCACAAATATTACTACGAAAACGGTTGTATAACATAAAACGGCATTATAAGTTACTACATGTTACTGATGAAACATTAAAAGGTTAAGTGTTATTATTACTATTATTATTATTATTATTATTATAATTATTATTATTATTATTATTATCATCATCTCTGTACGTCGATTCTTTTACAGCAGATGTACGAATAATGCGGTTAGATCTTCAATTTAAACTCACAGATTTACAATGTGACGTTAAATGAAAGCTAGATGTAAGGACTTGACAGATATTGAACTTTTCAAATCTTTGGAAAAAAAATAAATATTTGAAGCTTCGTTCTTTCGCTTGCTCTGTTGAAGCCATGTTCGCTGTAGCTTACGTTTGTGAAAAATTATTTTCAACAATGAAAATAGTAAAAATCAAATTTAGATCACGACTGACAGACAAATACCTTCGTGATCAACTACGATTGGCAGTAAGTGACATAATTCCTGATTTTGAAACTTTGTCGCAGAGACATTCTGAAGACAGTTAATTTTAGGTAAAAAATCTTGGCTTCTTTTTTGATAATAATCTAAGTTGGAATTTTCAAGTCAAAGAAACGATAAAAAAAATCTGTTCCTCCATTCACTGTTTGAGTCGCTTGAGAAACTTCTTGCCCCAGCAACTAAAACTTACCCTAGTGCAAACCCTAGTAACGCCGCACTTCGATTATTGTGACGTTTTGTTAAGTGACCTAAGTTCTGAATTGTCAGTCAAGTTACAGCGAGCTCAGAATATGTGCGTCAGATACGTGTGCAACATCCGACGGTATGATCACATATCACCGTCCTTCGCAAGTCTTTCGTGGCTCCGACTTAAAGAACGTAGAACTTTACACTCTTTGTCCTTACTCTTTCGAATTCTGCACACTTCAACACCAAATTACCTTTCGTCTCGTTTCTCTTATCTATACTCTAACCACGACGTAAATACCAGATCACTTATCTGTGGCACGCTAAGTATACCTCTTCATAGAACATCTTGTTATTCATCATCTTTTACAATATCCACCTCGCGTCAATGGAATTCCTTGTCACAAAGTATTAGGGGCTGCAAGACAATAAACACCTTTAAGAACAGCTTAAAAGATAACCTTATTAGCATTTCACTCCAATCTTACTGATTTAAACTATCACTGACTACATTGTTACTTTTTTCTTTAGACATCATCCTGATTGTGCTGTATTTTAATTGTCTCGTAATAATCTCTTTCTATTATCTAATATTATTTGAAATATATTAACATTCTATGTATTTTAGTTTAATTCTGCTACACAGTTTATTTCAGTGTTTAATTAATAGTTCATAGTATTTTGTTGTTTAATTTGTAAATAACTTTTGTATACATGTAACTCTCATCTAAATCAAATTGTTGGATTCTTTGTAAGTTCATGCATATGTATATACACTTTTTGCTGGTTGAGTGGAAGAGAAGGCCTTACGGCCTTAACTCTGCCAGCTAAAATAAATCATTATTATTATTATAATGTGACCTATGTTTTATTGTTCATTTCTTTCTTCGTTACACGTCCTAAACATTAACTTCCCCTTCGGTTGTCCGCCTCCCTCCATAGGTGCTATGCACGTTGCAGCTTACACAGTGGCTCGGCGCACCATGGCCTTTTCGCCACGGCTGATCTAGACTCTATATGAAGTTTAATCACTACAACTACTACACCTTTAAGGGATTATTATTCCATTACTTTGTGATTGTACAGTTATTCATGTATTACTGTTTTAATTAATTTTCTCCAATTCCACATCATTCAATTCATCGTATTTTATTATTTTGCCATTTACATATGTCTTTATGCTCAAAGCATTACTATATGCTAATAGACCTGAAGATGCCATTAATTGGCGAAAGCGCTAGTCATGTTTGATTGTGTAATGACCTAATGTAATATCTTGCATTATTTCTTAGGTTCATAAGGCAGTTATTGAAGTATTGATATACTTATTTCATTTTATGCTAACTTGTCGGACCAATATGCCTCTTAAATTTGGTATAGATTATATTTATTAACTGCGGTGACTCATAGTTTGAGCAATTACGTCGATTTTGACGCTTGTATGTTCTGTGTTGGATTTGATTATTGTACCATTTGTTATTATTTTTATGGTTGTATAAATTGTGTTGTCTTTGGTGCTTGTATGAATGTTGTTATATTTTATATCTGTGGCAATTGTGTTAGCTTTGGTGATTGTATCAACTGTGTTGATTTCGATGGTGTATGGATTGTGTTGACATTTACGTTTACATTAATTTCGTTGGTATTGATAGTTGGTTTTCAGTGCTCTGGTATTTGGTTATGAAATTGTAGCAATAGTGTTAACTCCGTCACTGCAACAGCAATCTTGGTTGTACTTTTTTGCTTAAAATTTGGGTTTATTGTTTTTGTGAATACGTTCGTTCTGTACAATTATGTTGACTCTATTTACTGTTAAGTTGAATCGCTTTGTCTTGTTCGTTGTGCTGATAACTTAGTATCAATTTAAATGAAAAATGAAGTGTTAGTATATTGTATAAATATTGATAAGGTAAATTACTTTACTGCAACATATCTTCATTCGGATTAAGCATTCATTTCAACGCCTGGAACGTTGCATGATGAAGAAAAGATATTGAATTTAGTACGAGTTCCATGAGATTAATTAATTAATTTCTTCTGTTCAAGTTAAAATTACGAAATTGTTATTAAAATTACTAACTTATTTGCAGAAAATGAATTATCAATTTAATAGAAAACTAGCAACAATTGAATATCTAACGTTCTAAATGTGCTAAGTGCCAATTTTTCAAATTTCATTTTACTCAATACTAGCTTAAATTACCCGGCGTTGCCCGGGTTTTAAATTTTGGTCTGTTTCTAAATAAACTGTTTGTTAGACATATCGGAGACCTCGACAAGGGAACTATATAAAACCAAAACGAACCATATTTACTTATGTTTTCTCCTCTCTAGTGACGAATATTAAAGAAAGTGCCACTAATATCCAAAGAAACTGACTAATCGAAATAATTCCATCTCACCTATGAATAGAGTTTTAACAACATTAAGACCTTATGCTACAGGGATATTTAAGATATTTAACATTGTGATTGATGATGATATTTATCGTACCACGGCATTATGCATTATTAAGTCTTTTTGCCCACAATATATTTAATTTCCTTCAAGGCCAAACTACAATCTGTAACGGATGGATTCTATCAAATACATGGATTTCAGGGTATTTTGCAGTAACGAAGACTATACTCATCAGAATTCACTCTCCTGGAGAAGGCAATGTAGAACACTACCACAACAGAAAATCATATTTTTCTATAAACGGCCAAGTCATTAGTGACCATAACTTATTAATAAGAGACGGGTTAACAGTAACAGTAAAATAGGCTCTATATTATTATTGCAATATTGTAATATTATCACAAATATTACTATAACTTACAATAATTGCTTAAAATCGAATGGCTATAATAGCAATACGTGGAATAAAAACATTATCTTCTTTCGTTTTTCCAGTTAATATTGCCACTCATATTACGTTTCGCATGAATTTTTGACACAAATTCTTGTTAGCGCATAATTTTGGTGAGTCAATATTTCGCAACAGTAGGTCTACTATGGCTATTCAGTATTAAGTAAATTATGTGGTAGCAATCCTTGTAGTTTGAAAGAATTCTAGAATTCAATTGGATAAAACAGTCTGCTCACTATCTACAAAACTGCATCGAGGAATTCATAATACGGTCCTGAACTGCGCGAAGACACTAATTGCATGAATTATCTAGTTTTAGCCTTCATGATGTGTAACAACAATGTAATTTAATTTCGTGTTAAAATTTCCAAGGCCTCGTAAAAGTCTATGTTGAATACAACAGACAATAATAAAGAACAATTGGCTGTAGTAGATTTTGCATTTTAATATAATACATGAATATTTGATGTATTTATTTTTATTTTTTATATATTTAATTAATTTAACTTCCATTTGCACAATTTTAATGTAGCCTATGTTCTTCTCCTGGTTATGAAGGTTAAATGTGCAAACTTTGGCACATATCGGTCAAAGCGTGTAGATTTGTATAGAGAACATACACACCCACCTACATACATACATACATACATACATACATACATACATACCCACATTCAATTTTATATACTAAGATAAGGGATAACATTCATAAGAGAATATAATACTAAATTGCCTTTGTCGTAACTTAATTGTAAGTGACCCATTCGTACTCCAAAAGACTGTGTTGTAGGCATCTCAACATGCATTTCGCAGTGTTTTTTTTTTCATCAATATCTCAGAAAATTGTTTATGGTACTTAGCACATTTAGAATTTCACGTCCTTAATTGTATTAGATCTAAGCTTAATAAAATTAGTAGCTATAAAGCTGAACACGATGACAAGCTTCAAACAGACTTGATTATGATTTTATACTGCATGAAATTCCAGACATTACGTTTCAAAACTAACAATAAATTATACTGTAGTGAAGCTTATCGTAACGCTGTAAGCGTCGAGCGTTCGATTCCCGATGAAGTCATGAATTTTTCCATTTATCTAATCCTTCCAGCAACACTATGGTCCTTGGGCCTACTCTGTCTCTAACAGAAATCAGTAAGCTTACCACGGACATTTCTTTGCAGATAAAGACGGCGGACAGCTAGGACTGACATTCCTGCTTACTTACTTACTGGGTTTTAAGGGACTCGGTGGTTCATTGCCGCCCTCACATAAGCCCGCCATTGGTCCCTTTCCTGAGCAAGATTAACCCAGTCTCTACTATCATATTTCACCTTCCTCAAATCCATTTTAATATTATCTACCAATCTACGTCTCGGCCTCACCTAAGGTCTTTTTCCCTCCGGCCTCCGAACCAACACTCCATATGCATTTCTGGATTCGCCCACATGTGCTACATGCCCTGCCCACCTCAAACGTCCGGATTTAATGTCCCTAATTATGTCAGGTGAGGAATACAATGCGTGCAGTTCTGCGTTGTGTAACTTTCTCCATTCTCCTGTAACTTCATCTCTCTTAGCCCCAAATATTTTCCTAAGCAACTTATTCCTCTCTCAAAGTGAGAGTCCAAGTTTCACAATCATAACGAACAACCGGTAATATAACTGTTTTATAAATTCTAACTTTCAGATTTTTTTATAGCAGGCTGGATGATAAAATCTTCTCAACCGAATAATAACAGGCATTTCCCATATTTATCCGTGTTTAATTTCCGCCCGAGTATCATGAGTATCATTTATATTTCTTACTGTTGCTCTAAGATATTTGGATTTTCCACCACTTCAAAGAATAAATTTCCAATTTTTATATTTTCATTTCGGACAATATTCTCGTCACGAGGCATAATCATATACTTTGTCTTTTCGGGATTTACTTTCAAACCCATCTCTTTACTAGCTTCCAGTAAATTTCCATGTTTTCCCTAATCGTTTCTGGATTTTCTCCTAACATCTTCACGTCATCCGCATAGACAAGCAGCTGATGTAACCCGTTCAATTCCAAACCCTCTGTATTATCCTGGACTTTCCTAGAGCAAAATTAAAAAGTAAAGGTGATAGTGAATCTCTTTGCTTTAGCCCGCAGTGAATTGGAAACGCATCTGACAGAAACTGACCTATACGGACTCTGCTGTACGTTTCACTGAGACACGTTTTAATTACTCGAACTATTTTCTTGGGAATACAAAATTCAATAAGAATATCATATAAAACTTCTCTCTTAACCGAGTCATATGCCTTTTAGAAATCTATGAATAACTGATGTACTGTATCCTTATATTCCCATTTTTTCTCCATTATATGTCGAATACAAAATCTCTTATCAATAGCTGATCTATTACGCCTAAAACCACACTGATGAGCCCCAATAATTTCAACTACATATGGAGTTAATCTTCTCAGAAGAATATTGGACAAAATTTTGTACGACGTCAACAAAAGTGATATTCCTCAAAAGTTACTACAGTTAGTCTTGTTCCCCTTCTTAAAGGACTGACATCCCTACTGCTATTAAAATGACGACTGCGAGAGCATTAACCTCTCGCTATCCTCGCGGCCGATTTGGCCTAACATAGTTGACTTCAGTTAAGTTTATGACCAAAACTATAACACTATTGAATGTAATAATTCAACACGTGGAAATTAATTTTGATACTACTTCCTACAACACCTTCTTACTTACTTACAAATGGCTTTCAAGGAACCTTAAGGATCATTGCCGCCCTCACATAACCCCGCCAGCGGTCCCTATCCTGTGCAAGATTAATTCAGTCTCTATCATCATACCCCACCTCCCTCAAATCCATTTTAATATTATCCTCCCATGTACGTCTCGGCCTCCCTAAAGGTCTTTTTCCCTCCGGCCTCCCAACTAACATTCTATATGCATTTCTGGAACTGCCCATACGTGCTACATGTCCTGCCCATCTGAAACGTCTGGATTTAATGTTCCTAATTATGTCATGTATTGATCAAATTCCAGCAGAATTAATACAAGAGGGTGGAAGGGCATTATCTAGCGAAATTTATAAACTTCTGCTTGCAATTTGGGAAAAGGAAGGAGTCCATAATCGTACCTATTTTTAAAAAGGGGGACAAGACTTACTGTAGTAACTTTCGAGGAATATCACTTTTGTTGACGTCGTACAAAATTTTGTCCAATGTCCTTTTGAGAAGATTAACTCCATATGTAGATGAAAATATTGGGGATCATCAGTGTGGTTTTAGGCGTAATAGATCGACTATTGATCAGCTTTTTTGTATCCGACAGATATTGGAGAAAAAATGGGAGTATAAGGGTACAGTACATCAGTTATTCATAGATTTCAAAAAGGCGTATGACTACGTTAAGAGAGAAGTTTTATATAATATTCTTATTGAATTTGGTATTCCCAAGAAACTAGTTCGAATAATTAAAATGTGTCTTAGTGAAACTTACAGCAGAGTCCGTATAGGCCAGTTTCTATCTGATGCTTTTCCAATTCACTGTGGACTAAAGAAGGGAGATGCACTATCACCTTTACTTTTTAACTTCGTTCTAGAATATGCCATTAGAAAAGTTCAGGATAACACAGAGGGTTTGAAATTGAACGGGTTACATCAGCTGCTTGTCTATGCGGATGACGTGAATATGTTAGGAGAAAATCGGCAAACGATTAGGGAAAACGCGGAAATTCTAGTTTGAAGCAAGTAAAGCGATAGGGTTGGAAGTAAATCCCGAAAAGGCTAAGTATATGATTATGTCTCGTGACCAGAATATTATAGGAAATGGAACTATAAAAATTGGAGATTTATCCTTCGAAGAGGTGGAAAAATTCAAATATCTTGGAGCAACAGTAACAAATATAAATGACACACGGGAGGAAATTAAACGCAGAATAAATATGGGAAATGCCTGTTATTATTCGGTTGAGAAGCTTTTGTCATCTAGTCTTCTGTCAAAAAATCTGAAAGTTAGAATTTATAAAACAGTTATACATCACATTTACAAATTAAAATATGTTGGTGGAGAAAGACGAAATAGAAATTTTCAATTGTCATGGTATAAGAAATATCCTTGGCTAACAGGGTGCTCTGTGACAAGTTACATTGTTTCACCTCTATATTGTTTAGGGGTGAAAATTAGTGGTCATCATCATCTTTTTGTGGGATCTGTGCCACAAAAAATTTCGATTCAAAAGCCGATAAACATCTGCTCCATAAAAAGATACAAGGTAAGCAATTTTTTTTCCTACCCAGTATTTACACCTTAGCTTTGCTACTGGTCTTTCATGGTTTTATAAACCGTGTTGACTTTGATGTTTTCAACAATCCTGTTTTCTCTGATGATATATGAACAGTGTTAGCTTTAGTGTTTTAACAGTCGTGTTGGCTTGGTTTAGATTGAAATAAGTATAATAATCCTTCAATAACTGTCTTTTTAACCCAATAAATAATACAAAAATTACATTAGGTCATTACACCATCAAACATGACTAGCGCTTTCGCCAATTAATGGCATCTTCAGGTCTATTAGAACATAAAGATATACTGTAGGTAAATGGCAAGATAATAAAATGCGATGAATTGCATGATGTGGAATTGGAGAAAATTAATTAAAACAGTAATACATTAATAACTGTACAATCACAAAATAATGTAATAATAATCATTTAAAGGTGTAGTGGTTGTAATAATTAAACTTCATACAGAGTCTAGATGTTAAAATACAAAATTTTTTGCATCGCGATGACTGCTGCAATATTTCACCCTTTTAACTACGTTTTCTTCATACATGTACGCTGCACACATGTACTTTTAGCCTTCTATTTAGTGTATGGATTTTGTATTTTAACATCTAGACCAGCCGCGGCGAAAATGCGACTCAGAGCACATTGTGGCTCGCAGTGCTTTTCTCTCGCTTCCTACCTACAACCCCCACCCTCTTACTCACTGGAGTCAAACTCCGTTCTATTTGTATTTGTCTCGGACCTGCGAGTGGCGTATCGTCGCAGTATCTCTCTCGAAACCATGTACCTATATAACAAACGAAAGTTTCAAGTAGGAAGGGAAGATGCATTCTTTTGCTTACAATATGATGAAAATATTAAATGTATGATTTGTTCACAAATATTACTAGGAAAACGGTTGTATAACATAAAACGGCATTATAAGTTACTACATGTTACTGATGAAACATTGAAAGGTTAAGTGTTATTATTATTATTATTATTATTATTATTATTATTATTATTATTATTATTATTATTATTATCATCATCTCTGTACGTCGATTCTTTTACAGCAGATGTACGAATAATTCGGTTAGATCTTCAATTTAAACTCACAGATTTACAATGTGATGTTAAATGAAAGCTAGATGTAAGGACTTGACAGATATTGAACTTTTCAAATCTTTGGAAAAAAATAAATATTTGAAGCTTCGTTCTTTCGCTTGCTCTGTTGAAGCCATGTTCGCTGTAAATTACGTTTGTGAAAAATTATTTTCAACAATGAAAATAGTAAAAATCAAATTTAGATCACGACTGACAGACAAATACCTTCGTGATCAACTACGATTGGCAGTAAGTGACATAATTCCTGATTTTGAAACTTTGTCGCAGAGACATTCTGAAGACAGTTAATTTTAGGTTGTGATAATGTGTCCTATGTTTTCTTGTTCATTTCTTTCTTCGTTACACGTCCTAAACATTAACTTCCCCTTCGGTTGTCCGCCTCCCTCCATAGGTGCTATGCACGTTGCAGCTTACACAGTGGCTCGGCGCACCATGGCCTTTTCGCCACGGCTGATCTAGACTCTATATGAAGTTTAATGACTACAACCGCTACACCTTTAAGTGATTATTATTCCATTACTTTGTGATTGTACAGTTATTCATGTATTACTGTTTTAATTAATTTTCTCCAATTCCACATCATTCAATTAATCGTATTTTATTATTTTGCCATTTACATATGTCTTTATGCTCAAAGCATTACTATATGCTAATAGACCTGAAGATGCCATTAATTGGCGAAAGCGCTAGTCATGTTTGATTGTGTAATGACCTAATGTAATATCTTGCATTATTTCTTAGGTTCATAAGGCAGTTATTGAAGTATTGATATACTTATTTCATTTTATGCTAACTTGTCGGACCAATATGCCTCTTAAATTTGGTATAGATTATATTTATTAACTGCGGTGACTCATAGTTTGAGCAATTACGTCGATTTTGACGCTTGTATGTTCTGTGTTGGATTTGATTATTGTACCATTTGTTATTATTTTTATGGTTGTATAAATTGTGTTGTCTTTGGTGCTTGTATGAATGTTGTTATATTTTATAGCTGTGGCAATTGTGTTAGCTTTGGTGATTGTATCAACTGTGTTGATTTCGATGGTGTATGGATTGTGTTGACATTTACGTTTACATTAATTTCGTTGGTATTGATAGTTGGTTTTCAGTGCTCTGGTATTTGGTTATGAAATTGTAGCAATAGTGTTAACTCCGTCACTGCAACAGCAATCTTGGTTGTACTTTTTTGCTTAAAATTTGGGTTTATTGTTTTTGTGAATACGTTCGTTCTGTACAATTATGTTGACTCTATTTACTGTTAAGTTGAATCGCTTTGTCTTGTTCGTTGTGCTGATAACTTAGTATCAATTTAAATGAAAAATGAAGTGTTAGTATATTGTATAAATATTGATAAGGTAAATTACTTTACTGCAACATATCTTCATTCGGATTAAGCATTCATTTCAACGCCTGGAACGTTGCATGATGAAGAAAAGATATTGAATTTAGTACGAGTTCCATGAGATTAATTAATTAATTTCTTCTGTTCAAGTTAAAATTACGAAATTGTTATTAAAATTACTAACTTATTTGCAGAAAATAAATTATCAATTTAATAGAAAACTAGCAACAATTGAATATCTAACGTTCTAAATGTGCTAAGTGTCAATTTTTCAAATTTCATTTTACTCAATACTAGCTTAAATTACCCGGCGTTGCCCGGGTTTTAAATTTTGGTCTGTTTCTAAATAAACTGTTTGTTAGACATATCGGAGACCTCGACAAGGGAACTATATAAAACCAAAACGAACCATATTTACTTATGTTTTCTCCTCTCTAGTGACGAATATTAAAGAAAGTGCCACTAATATCCAAAGAAACTGACTAATCGAAATAATTCCATCTCACCTATGAATAGAGTTTTAACAACATTAAGACCCTATGCTACAGGGATATTTAAGATATTTAACATTGTGATTGATGATAATATTTATCGTACCACGGCATTATGCATTATTAAGTCTTTTTGCCCACAATATATTTAATTTCCTTCAAGGCCAAACTACAATCTGTAACGGATGGATTCTATCAAATACATGGATTTCAGGGTATTTTGCAGTAACGAAGACTATACTCATCAGAATTCACTCTCCTGGAGAAGGCAATGTAGAACACTACCACAACAGAAAATCATATTTTTCTATAAACGGCCAAGTCATTAGTGACCATAACTTATTAATAAGAGACGGGTTAACAGTAACAGTAAAATAGGCTCTATATTATTATTGCAATATTAATATATTGTAATATTATCACAAATATTACTATAACTTACAATAATTGCTTAAAATCGAATGGCTATAATAGCAATACGTGGGATAAAAACATCATTTTCTTTCGTTTTTCCAGTTAATATTGCCACTCATATTACGTTTCGCATGAGTTTTTGACACAACTTCTTGTTAGTGCATAATTTTGGTGAGTCAATATTTCGCAATAGTAGGTCTACTATGGCTATTCAGTATTAAGTAAATTATGTGGTAGCAATCCTTGTAGTTTGAAAGAATTCTAGAATTCAATTGGATAAAACAGTCTGCTCACTATCTACAAAACTGCATCGAGGAATTCATAATACGGTCCTGAACTGCGCGAAGACACTAATTGCATGAATTATCTAGTTTTAGCCTTCATGATGTGTAACAACAATGTAATTTAATTTCGTGTTAAAATTTCCAAGGCCTCGTAAAAGTCTATGTTGAATACAACAGACAATAATAAAGAACAATTGGCTGTAGTAGATTTTGCATTTTAATATAATACATGAATATTTGATGTATTTATTTTTATTTTTTATATATTTAATTAATTTAACTTCCATTTGCACAATTTTAATGTAGCCTATGTTCTTCTCCTGGTTATGAAGGTTAAATGTGCAAACTTTGGCACATATCGGTCAAAGCGTGTAGATTTGTATAGAGAACATACACACCCACCTACATACATACATACATACATACATACATACATACATACATACATACCCACATTCAATTTTATATACTAAGATAAGGGATAACATTCATAAGAGAATATCATACTAAATTGCCTTTGTCGTAACTTAATTGTAAGTGACCCATTCGTACTCCAAAAGACTGTGTTGTAGGTATCTCAACATGCATTTCGCAGTGTTTTTTTTTCATCAATATCTCAGAAAATTGTTTATGGTACTTAGCACATTTAGAATTTCACGTCCTTAATTGTATTAGATCTAAGCTTAATAAAATTAGTAGCTATAAAGCTGAACACGATGACAAGCTTCAAACAGACTTGATTATGATTTTATACTGCATGAAATTCCAGACATTACGTTTCAAAACTAACAATAAATTATACTGTAGTGAAGCTTATCGTAACGCTGTAAGCGTCGAGCGTTCGATTCCCGATGAAGTCATGAATTTTTCCATTTATCTAATCCTTCCAGCAACACTATGGTCCTTGGGCCTACTCAGTCTCTAACAGAAATCAGTAAGCTTACCACGGACATTTCTTTGCAGATAAAGACGGCGGACAGCTAGGACTGACATTCCTGCTTACTTACTTACTGGGTTTTAAGGGACTCGGTGGTTCATTGCCGCCCTCACATAAGCCCGCCATTGGTCCCTTTCCTGAGCAAGATTAACCCAGTCTCTACTATCATATTTCACCTTCCTCAAATCCATTTTAATATTATCTACCAATCTACGTCTCGGCCTCACCTAAGGTCTTTTTCCCTCCGGCCTCCGAACCAACACTCCATATGCATTTCTGGATTCGCCCACATGTGCTACATGCCCTGCCCACCTCAAACGTCCGGATTTAATGTCCCTAATTATGTCAGGTGAAGAATACAATGCGTGCAGTTCTGCGTTGTGTAACTTTCTCCATTCTCCTGTAACTTCATCTCTCTTAGCCCCAAATATTTTCCTAAGCAACTTATTCTCAAACACCCTTAACTTATATTCCTCTCTCAAAGTGAGAGTCCAAGTTTCACAACCATAACGAACAACCGGTAATATAACTGTTTTATAAATTCTAACTTTCAGATTTTTTATCGCAGGCTGGATGATAAAATCTTCTCAATCGAATAATAACAGGCATTTCCCATATTTATCCGTGTTTAATTTCCGCCCGAGTATCATGAGTATCATTTATATTTCTTACTGTTGCTCTAAGATATTTGGATTTTCCACCACTTCAAAGAATAAATTTCCAATTTTTATATTTTCATTTCGGACAATATTCTCGTCACGAGGCATAATCATATGCTTTGTCTTTTCGGGATTTACTTTCAAACCCATCTCTTTACTAGCTTCCAGTAAATTTCCATGTTTTCCCTAATCGTTTCTGGATTTTCTCCTAACATCTTCACGTCATCCGCATAGACAAGCAGCTGATGTAACCCGTTCAATTCCAAACCCTCTGTATTATCCTGGACTTTCCTAGAGCAAAATTACAAAGTAAAGGTGATAGTGAATCTCTTTGCTTTAGCCCGCAGTGAATTGGAAACGCATCTGACAGAAACTGACCTATACGGACTCTGCTGTACGTTTCACTGAGACACGTTTTAATTACTCGAACTATTTTCTTGGGAATAGAAAATTCAATAAGAATATCATATAAAACTTCTCTCTTAACCGAGTCATATGCCTTTTAGAAATCTATGAATAACTTATGTACTGTATCCTTATATTCCCATTTTTTCTCCATTATATGTCGAATACAAAATCTCTTATCAATAGCTGATCTATTACGCCTAAAACCACACTGATGAGCCCCAATAATTTCAACTACATATGGAGTTAATCTTCTCAGAAGAATATTGGACAAAATTTTGTACGACGTCAACAAAAGTGATATTCCTCAAAAGTTACTACAGTTAGTCTTGTTCCCCTTCTTAAAGGACTGACATCCCTACTGCTATTAAAATGACGACTGCGAGAGCATTAACCTCTCGCTATCCTCGCGGCCGATTTGGCCTAACATAGTTGACTTCAGTTAAGTTTATGACCAAAACTATAACACTATTGAATGTAATAATTCAACACGTCGGAATTAATTTTGATACTACTTCCTACAACACCTTCTTACTTACTTACAAATGGCTTTCAAGGAACCTTAAGGATCATTGCCGCCCTCACATAACCCCGCCAGCGGTCCCTATCCTGTGCAAGATTAATTCAGTCTCTATCATCATACCCCACCTCCCTCAAATCCATTTTAATATTATCCTCCCATGTACGTCTCGGCCTCCCTAAAGGTCTTTTTCCCTCCGGCCTCCCAACTAACATTCTATATGCATTTCTGGAACTGCCCATACGTGCTACATGTCCTGCCCATCTGAAACGTCTGGATTTAATGTTCCTAATTATGTCAGGTATTGATCAAATTCCAGCAGAATTAATACAAGAGGGTGGAAGGGCATTATCTAGCGAAATTTATAAACTTCTGCTTGCAATTTGGGAAAAGGAAGGAGTCCATAATCGTACCTATTTTTAAAAAGGGGGACAAGACTTACTGTAGTAACTTTCGAGGAATATCACTTTTGTTGACGTCGTACAAAATTTTGTCCAATGTCCTTTTGAGAAGATTAACTCCATATGTAGATGAAAATATTGGGGATCATCAGTGTGGTTTTAGGCGTAATAGATCGACTATTGATCAGCTTTTTTGTATCCGACAGATATTGGAGAAAAAATGGGAGTATAAGGGTACAGTACGTCAGTTATTCATAGATTTCAAAAAGGCGTATGACTCCGTTAAGAGAGAAGTTTTATATAATATTCTTATTGAATTTGGTATTCCCAAGAAACTAGTTCGAATAATTAAAATGTGTCTTAGTGAAACTTACAGCAGAGTCCGTATAGGCCAGTTTCTATCTGATGCTTTTCCAATTCACTGCGGACTAAAGAAGGGAGATGCACTATCACCTTTACTTTTTAACTTCGTTCTAGAATATGCCATTAGAAAAGTTCAGGATAACACAGAGGGTTTGAAATTGAACGGGTTACATCAGCTGCTTGTCTATGCGGATGACGTGAATATGTTAGGAGAAAATCGGCAAACGATTAGGGAAAACGCGGAAATTCTAGTTTGAAGCAAGTAAAGCGATAGGGTTGGAAGTAAATCCCGAAAAGACTAAGTATATGATTATGTCTCGTGACCAGAATATTATAGGAAATGGAACTATAAAAATTGGAGATTTAGCCTTCGAAGAGGTGGAAAAATTCAAATATCTTGGAGCAACAGTAACAAATATAAATGACACACGGGAGGAAATTAAACGCAGAATAAATATGGGAAATGCCTGTTATTATTCGGTTGAGAAGCTTTTGTCATCTAGTCTTCTGTCAAAAAATCTGAAAGTTAGAATTTATAAAACAGTTATATTACCGGTTGTTCTTTATGGTTGTGAAACTTGGACTCTCACTTTGAGAGAGGAATATAAGTTAAGGTTATTTGAGAATAAGGTTCTTAGGAAAATATTTGGGGCTAAGAGGGATGAAGTTACAGGAGAATGGAGAAAGTTGCACAATGCAGAGCTGCACGCATTGTATACAACACCTTCAATGTAATTTAAAACTGAAAATCAGAAGTATAATAAAATCGGACTTCTAAAGTTGTAAAATTATACAATTTCAACATAATGTTGCAAGTGATCTTAAAAATAACACGCACACCTACAACATTGGATGTTTCAAGTAATAACAGGTGAACAGCTGACGCGGCCGCCAGGTTTGAATCTGTGCGGGGGTCATCGCCAGCCGTCTTGTGTCTGTGTATTGTCTCAGAGGAGTAATGAACAAGGTTGGAGCGCGCCCGGGAAGGGGGGGAAGGCTGCAAAGTGGCGCAGTACGGCGGGTTGCCGCATGGAGACGCCCGGCGCAGCTCCGATTTATTATCCGAATCAGAAAAGTCCGAATAACAGGACCCTGCCACGCGGCAGCTGAAAGTAGTGGACCATGCGTTTTGATCTAGAAGCGAGAAAACTGCACTGACAATGAAACTCACTATCAGATGGTAGTATCAGGACGTATTTCAAAAAAACATGTCTGCTTATCGCACAATTTTATCGCGTCCCTAGCATTTGTTTAATTTTATCGCGTCCTTAGCATTTGTTTCTTTCTTTGCCAACATTTGAAACTGCGCTGGTCTGGACGTCAATATATATATATATATATATATATATATATATATATATATATATATATATATATAATTACAAACCACTCCAGTCGATGCACAGCAGTTTCAAATATGTCTCGCATTGGCATTCAAGAACAAGAATTAATAAAAATCACTGATCATAGCTATGCATTTTCTGAAATCCGATTTACAAATAAATGAAGAGCACCATTCGGAAATCCTAAATAAGTTGAATACACCATGTAGGCCTAAATCAACGAGTTCCAGTTCTATTACGCACACGTCCAATATAACATCAATTGAACCACCAACCACATTCAAATTTGAAAATTGTACATTCAATAATTATTCCTTTTAAAATTATTCATTCGGAAATTCTGAATAAGTTGAATACACCATGTAGGCCTAAATCAACGAGTTCCACTTCTATTACGCACACGTCCAATATAACATCAATTGAACCACCAACCACATTCAAATTTGAAAATTGTACATTCAATAATTATTATTTTTAAAATTATTCAGGATTATTTTTTGTCATCGTCGTTAATTAAAACTTTTCTAATACTTGTGTACATTAGTTAGGTTATGTTATAGCTTCTGCTATATGATATTATGGATAGTCACGTATCAGAGATTTTTAATATTAAGATTTATTGAAAATCATCTGTCAAGTGACGTTGATTACTGGGATTCGGATAATTGAAGTGGAATGTTGCATTTTAATAAAAATGAAACTGAATCAACAAAGCCTTCTTGACTAGTAACATTGCCATCGTGTATAATAGATAGAGAACTTCTCGACGAGAAGGCATTGCTCACTACTGCCATCTAGTATGCATCTAGCGTAATATTTGTAGTGTTGAGATGGCACAATAGTACATTTGAAGACAGTTGTATTTTCGTAAGTCAATTAATATTTTATTGTATTGGAGTACTTCGTTACTCCTAATCTTTATATACTTTCTTCTAATCGTGTAATAGTCAATTAAATCCCACTCGAGTTTTGATTTTCTCTAGATAAATCAAAACGTCTAGTGAGATTACTGTTAATAATTTTTTTTTTTTTTCCAAAAACAAAAATGGTGACAGTTCACTGTGCAGTGATGACGCATTTCCCTCATAACTAATAAATTAGCAAACTTTTTTACGTTCTCTCTGTTTTATTTTATTGCTGAAATTCACGTCTACAATATCATGCTCTTTCAACTACATTCCTTAATAAATAATATATTTTTTTTATTTTGGGTTAGAAGAAAATACTGAAATTTGACTATTTTTTAAAATGAATTTATTTTTTATAAGACAATCTATCAAAAGTAGAAAAGCGATTTTGCATCATATGTATATATGACATGCATAAATACACACAAAAATTTCATCGCAGAATATTAGATAGTTTTTTGGTTATGAGAGAAACGCTTCATCGCTGCACAGTTAACTGTCACCATTTTGAATTTTGAAAAAAAAAAATAATAATAAATAAATATATATATATACAGTATATATATATATATAATTTTTTTAAATCGTAAAAAAATATATATTTTTTTTCATTTAGCAGGACAATCTTTTACACATACTAATTTCTATTATACATCTTGATTACACTATATCACTTCGGAATATGTATAAGAACTTTTTTGTGTTAAATATTAACGTACCTTGTTAACATGTTTCGGCCTATTTTCGGTCATCTTCGGAACTGGTCGTTGTTGGTCTTGGTGCCTCTTGTTTCCTGTATGGGTGCGTTCGTAGTGTAGAGCCAAAGAGTGTATGTGTTTTGAAATTGAGTTGTGTGTTGAGAATATCGTTGTTGGTCTTGGCGCCTCTTGTTTCCTGTGTGGGTGCGTTCGTAGTGTAGAGTCAAAGAGAGTATGTGTTTTGAAATTGAGTTGTGTGTTGAGAATATCGTTGTTGGTCTTGGCTCCTCTTGTTTCCTGTGTGGGTGCGTTCGTAGTGTAGAGTCAAAGAGTGTATGTGTTTGACTCTACACTACGATCGCACCCACACAGGAAACAAGAGGTGCCAAGACCAACAACGACCAGTTCCGAAGATGACCGAAAGTAGGTCGAAACATGTTAACAAGGTACGTTAATATTTAACACAAGAAAGTTCTTATCATATATATTCCGAAGTAATTTTTATTATTGTACAAGATACAGTAATGAAGGAAAGAAATGTTAATTACCAAAATTTTACTGCTGTAAGCTGTACGTAGCCCCTTCAGTGCTAACAGATATGTTAACTAGATCTCGGAATATGAGCCAAACCATCTGAGTAACAAAATTCATTTAAGCCAAATGATATTTTAAAAGTTTTTGGCGACATAATGTGTCGGTAGGCACTAAACAAAAACCGAAGGCTTGAGTCTGAGAAAAAAGTGAAAGCGTTCGTATGCAGTTTTGTCCAAAATTTCTTGATTTTAAAAATATACGAGTTCTTGGAGTTGTTAAACTAGTTTAAAAATACACAGAACTTCCATGAAGATGTCATTTCCAAAGAGGGGACCTAAAATCCTATCAGATATCTGCCCAGACATATTTCTTAAAGTTTTAATCTTTTTATTACTGATGTACTTTATTAGGCCTACATAAAGTTCATACTTTTATAAATATACTCAAGAGCATTAACCGTTGTTTCCTCACATTTCAAATAAGTGTAGATCTGTAATAACAGGATAACTGAAACATTCGCGCTTATTTTAGCTTCCACAGAGTCAACAGAATAGTGTGCATATTTTCAGATAATGTTACAGGAAAAACTGATAATTTGTATATTTTAAAGATTTATCCAGGTGTATTTATGTTTGTTCCATTCAACTTATTTTTTTATTAAAAGTTCATTGAAGCATTGAATTTTGCTACTGTTGCGGTTCAAGATTTCTGTAGGCCTAAAACCAATTTTGGCAAATCAGCGAGGATGACTACAAGAGTGGATGTTGGTAATGATCAGAGACCGGAATTTTGGCAGAATGACTTTTTAAATGTGTTAAATCTATCTTCATTTTGAAAGTAAATCTTTACAAACTATACCTTTGTGATTGAAACGTCACAGTTTTATGTTGCCCTTCTCTGCCTTTTTAAATGTAAATGCTTTTTTTCCTTTATTTGATTATTTATCTATTATTTATTAATGCATTATTAAAAATTGCCTACAGGTATATTTTTATTTATTTATGCTCGACCATGCCGAAATGTAGTAATTATACACCTGGTAGCAGTCCTTTAATGCATGTCATTAAAGTGCACCTACTCATTAAAGTACAGGTGTTCAGCCAATGACAAGTCAGCTTTGTACCGTTATAAAACCGCAAGTATCGATTATTCTCGGATATGCAATCGAAAGAGAATTAGCGAAAAGTCACGGAGGCTGGAAATCCAATACTGTCGCAGAAGGTTAGGTTCTGTTACTATAATAATTAGCGTTAATTGTAAATAATATTCAAATAAATTCAATTTGTCATCTCGTTTTTCAATGTCTAATTTAATTTCAATGTTATATCAAAGTTAATATTTAGTTTACTCTGTAGGTTCTTATAGGCTATCAAGGTCAATGTGGACATCTGTTCCTCGGAAAAAATCAATACTTTCGCGTCTGCGCACATCTCACAATTTACGAGGTATTGCTCAAGGTTAGTTAGATACAAATAAAATGAATCATTTCAAATTAGAAATATGGTCGAGCATAAAAAGTCGTATGGAACTCGCCTATAATGGCTTGCGCTCGTTTCATAAACATCCATACTCGCTTCTTAATTACTATCATTATAGGCTCGTTGCATAATGTACTATTCTATAACCGCTACAATTAAAGTGACTTCACCGAATGTATATTATTGTCTATCAGTCAGTTCATATTGTCTTTTCAACAATGAGTGCTGCCGTGCAAAAATGTATAACAGTAAGCGTTTTAATTATCGCTTGTGTTTATTTGACAAGGCAACAATGAGTGCGGGTCTAACGTTAGTTTTAAACGGTATATTCAGTGTTGCCAATTCAGCGATTTTCCCGCTAAATCTATCTTTTTTGGATAATCGTCTCGCGGGTAAAATTATATTATCCCGCTTAGCGGGAATACTAGCAGTTTTTAATCTTTAAAGTTTCTGAAATGAAATTCATATTAGCATTATAGGCGGCTTTCATAATTACATTTAATTCGTTCAGTGTGTGTTTGTGAAATAATGGATGTATTAATGTAGTGATAATGCCATATTATATATATATATATATATATATATATATATATATGTCACCGTTAAAACCCGAAATCCGTCAAAACCAGTTTCAACTAGTAAAAACGAGTTTAAGCAAATAAAGATAGAAAGTGAGTTTTCGTATGATCTGGAATCAGTGTCAGGTTAGATTTGGTTTGTTTAGGTTTTTGTTTGGTAAAAGCCTAAAAAAAACCTAAACAAACCAAACCTAAACTGTAATTGATTCTAGATCTTACGAAAATTCGCTATCCATCTGTCTGTCTGTCTCTCTATCTTTTAAAACTAGTTTTTACTAGTTGAAACTGGTTTTGTCGAATTTTGGCTTTTAACGGTAACATATATCGTGCAATAAGAATTTAAATATGTTGTGTCTGTGATAAAAGTGTTCAAAATTGCTTTATAGCGCCACATTGGCAACGATAATAGTGTGTAATATTCGTTACATTGGCGGGCGGATGTCGTTACATTGGCGGGTGGATGCTCTATCTTGACCGTTATTATTATTATTATTATTATTATTATTAATATTATTATTATTTTTATTGAATAATAAGTATACATTAAAATCTAGAGATATTTGTTAGAAAATCGCGGATTTTCGAAAGCCATCTAGCGGGATTATACGAACAACTGTTGGCAACACTGGTTATATTTCTTTCAGTTTTCATTGCGACGTTGTTGTAGCGACCCCAGAGAACTTAAAAAAAGCATTTGGTTGTCGTGTGCAACGAATAAATTGCAATACATAGGCCTTTTAAAAACATTTTCATTTTTGTGTCAAGTACAACACTAGCATATTGTTTTAAAGTTCTTAAAAATATGACGATCGAGTTATTGAATAGTGTAATCTATAGTCCCATCGCTCTTATTTCCGGCAGCCAATCACGTTGCAGGTCGGCTACATTTAAACGTGAGCGTCTTGTCATTCGGTGTTGATGATGTAATGAATTTCCTATGGCTCGATAAATACTTAATATAATCACCCGCCATTTTGGCTCTTTGTTGGCTTTCGCAGAAATCACACGAGGACGTTATTTGCCGCTCAAATATTTGCTCAATTACATTGCGTTTGATTTATTATCATAGGAGCTACAACATGATAATGTTTAACGGTGAAGCAAATAGATTCCTCATCTGGTAGCTCGGGAACGAAAGAACAAAAATGGCGAACGATACTACCTACCTAGACTTTATAGAGCCTTCACTTCCTAAGACGTACGCAAAGAGGAGGAGTCACACCGGAAATAACAGCGACGCGACTATAGTAAATGAATTAGTCTAGTGGAAAGTTTTTGTAATTGTCTTTTATTGCGTATTTTAGCTATTTATAATGCCTTTTTTCCTGCCTATTTTAGCTATTTTTAAGATGCCTTTTTGCCTATCTATTTTAATGATTCATAATGCCTAAACTTCTGGTCTCTGGTAATGATAATGTTCTAGCACAGACAGCGCAATGGATATCTGGAGAATGTAAACAAGCCGCAACCTGTTCTTTTCCCCTACGGGCCAACCACACGGAGAGGTAAAGCGTATGCGATCTTGCGGTAACAGTTTACATTTTCCAATTATTCATTGCGCCGACTGTACACTCTACTATTCATGACATTCCGTAATTAAAAATGTGGAGGATTCAAATCGAACGATGCACGAATATCACAGCTACTACGCACTGGATTTTGTTCCACCAAATTCATAATTTCCTCCTCCCTGTTTACAATTTCAACGGGTCGTTTATTTACCACAATTACGAAACCAAGGTATTACACTTCCGGTGTCACGGATACGCTAACTGAAAATATTTCTTCTTACAGGATCGACAATCATGAAAATTATAGCCTGATTCTACGTAAATTAAAATCATTCCGATATATTCGTAGTTCGAAATTCTGACAGAGATTCCCTGGCGTTTCAAGTCCCAATAGTGAAAAAGACTTCTTAAATTAAAGAGAAACGGCATTGTTAAACGCTAGAATTCCTAAACCACAAGAAAAGGGTTTTAATGGAGGGGGGGGGGATAAAACCTCGTGCATCATTTGAACGTTCTCCAAAGAAACCCTACGTCGTGTTTCACAAGAAGTAGGAGTTCCAAAAACCTAGTCCAAATGACCACTAAACTTTTAAGTCTGAAACCTTATCTGCAGTCTACATCGCGTGACAACGAAACGTAAATCGAGTGCATTTACGCAACTGGGTTTTGCGTAATATCCTTGGCGTTATTGTTGACATGCTATTACTCATTATGAAGCAAAAATGTAATTTATAAATATTTTCATTCATAAAAGTTTTATGTGTTGAACGGGATGACACATGGAAATTTCCGTTATCTATCCCGCGCCCCGCGCGCCAAGCATGCATGGAATTTATCGGCCCAGACCCGAGACGAACGCTCTCTACTATTGAATTGTAACAACGATTTTAGGTATAGGGCAGTCTTTTACTAAAGATATGCTAACATAATGTCTACTGTTATGTTCACCATTATAAATAGAAAGGAGGAAAGAGGCAAAAGTGAAATTCTTACAGGATCCAGTATAGGTGAATAGAGATAATTATTTCAATGAATGACGGGAAGCAAGTAGTACACTTAGGAACAAAAAGAGAGATTGCTTGAAGGAAAAACTGAATGAGGTAGAAACAAATAGTAAGAAGAGAGATTTAGAGATTTACATAAGGGCATAAAAGAATTTAAGAAAGGATATCAAGCAAGATCAAGGATGTGAATGGTGACTTGCTTGCAGATTCTCATTTCGTTCTGAAAACATGGAAAAACTATTTCGAGCAACTACCAAATGTACATAGCCTAGGATCTCTAGATTTCAATCCGGCCGACTTTTGTTTGTAAGGTTACCTTAAAGAATGAGTTTTCCTGACGCATCCCACAACCCTACTGCAACTGAAATATGCCACCTCGCAAGAAACTGCCAATATTCGAAGACATTATCTGCAAAATGCTGTGCATGGTGTTGCAAAGAGAATGCTGTACGTTAAACATGAGATCGGCGGATATCTTCCCAATGTTTTGTAAACCCTATTGTTTCGTGATGTTTTTGTTTCTTCCTATCTCAAATATTATAATATTTATAGCTGTTTAATGTTTGAACTGGCTTTTGAAATACCCATATATCCCAAGTACGAGGCGTGTTCTTAAAGTAAGTTCCGCTTTCAAATATAGCCGTCGCATCGCTACAATCGTTATTTTGCGCATGCTTGTTTTCTTTTTCACTCCTCAGGCAAGCTGTGCATGCAGTTTCAGAGCTTCAGTCCGTGTGTGTGGTTAGTTGTGATCAGTTGAAATGTTTAAAGTGATCGAGCACCCCGCCGACTGTGAGATGCGGTCTATTATCCGTTTCTTGAATGCGAGAAACATCAAAGCAGCTGACATTCATCGTCAACTTTGTGGGGTGTATGGTGATGATGCCATTAGTGATGGAATGGTCAGGAGATGGGTTAGAAAGTTCAACGAGGGCCGCGTCTGTGCATGACGAGCAGCGTACCGGTCGGCCATCTTTGATCAATGACGATTTGGTGCGTGCTGGCGATGAAAAAATTCATGAGGACAGGAATAAATTGACCATCCCCCCCTACAGCCCGGATTTGGCTCCGAGTGACTTTCATCTCTTCCTGCACCTCAAGAAGTTCCTCGGTGGTCAACGTTTTGATGACGACGACACCCAAAATCTCATCTCGAAATTTGGCTGGGAACAAATTGATCATCCCCCCTACAGCCCGGATTTGGCTCCGAGTGACTTTCATCTCTTCCTGCACCTCAAGAAGTTCCTCGGTGGTCAACGTTTTGATGGCGACGATGAAGTGAAAACAGCAGTGCGGGAGTGGTTCGCATCGCAGGCGGGCGAATTCTACAATGAGGGGATAGAAAGACTTGTGCCACGACTCGATAAATGCCTCAATAATGGTGGAGATTATGTTGAGAAGTAATTGAAGTGTGGGGAATACAATGCAACAAAAATGGTTTGTAAATATCTTCCCGTTTATTTACTACACTCTTTTGGAACTTACTTTAAGAACACACCTCGTATTTGAAGCAGTCCACTTACTTTACTGTCTCATTTAGAATTTACAAATTCATCTTCGGTATTTTTCTTCTTATGACCATAGTCTTCGTCTTATTTGCATTTATCTTCATCCCATACTGCTCACAGCTATCATTTAGCTCCAGTAGCATATCCTGTAATATCATTTCCTCTTCTGCTAACAATGCCATATCAGCAGTAAATCTTATGCAATTTATTCTTCTTCCTCCTACTATCATTCCTCCCATGTTCTGAAAACAGTTCTTCACTAAATCCTCCAAGTAAATGTTGAACAGGGTAGATGATAATGGACATCCCTGACGTACTCCTATCCCAATTTCACTTCTTTCTGACATTTCTTCTCCTATCCTGACTTTGACTCGTTGTTTCATATAAAGATTACTGAACAGTCTTCTCTCTTTCCAATCCACACCAATTTTCTTTAGGATTCCCATCAGTTTATTCCAATCCACTCTGTCAAAAGTCTTTTCTAGGTCCACAAATACTACACACACTTTTTTATTGTTCTCTAGGTATCTCCCGCCGGTTGTCCCGTAGTAGTCAAATTGCATCTCTCGTACCTTTTCCCTTCCTTAAGCCAAACTGCCCTTCTCCCAACTGTTCTTCCATCTTAGAATATAAACATCGATTCAGTATTCGCAAGAGAATCTTCGCCGAGTGCGAAATTAGACTGATAGTCCTGAACTTCTTGCATTTCTTGGCATTATTTTTCTTCGGTATTGGAATCAACACTGTTTCCGTGAAATCTTCAGGCCATTCGCCTTTCTCATATATTTCGTTACATAATGATAGAATTTGCTTCTTGTCTTCACCCAAGCATTTCCGTAATTCAATGGGGATTCCATCAACTCCTGTTGCTTTCCCATCCTTCATTTCCTTAACTTCAACTTCTTCGCTTAAAATGGAAAATCCTTTTCCGTCTTCTGATCGGCTTCTTCGTCTTCTATAACTAGGTCGTCTGGACGTTTCCTTGTCTCATATAACTCTTCTACATATTTCGTCCATCTATTTACTATTTGCTGGGGAACTTTCGGTGCTGGACCCCGGACTCATTTCACCGGCATCATCACCTTCATATCATTCAGACGCTAAATAACCTAGATGTTGATACAGCGTCGTAAAATACCCAATGAAATAAAAAAAAAATTACTATTACTTGTCTTTTATTTCATTTCCGATGTCGTTCTCTATCATCCACATGGATCTCCTGGTCTTATTTGTCAAGTCCAAACATTTTACTTTGAGGTACATTAAATAATATCTTCCTTTTCTCTCTAGATCAACTATTTCTTTACATTTCTTTTTAATCCAGTCTTCTTTCGCCCTATCAGTTTCTCTTCTTAGTTCGTTGTTTAGTTTCCTGTAGTTTCTTCTACCTTCGTCTGTGTTTATGTTTGTCATTTTCTCCTCTCCCCCATCTTCTCCAAAATTTTCCCTCTGACCGAAGGTTTCTTAATACTCACAACTTCTGTGTATCCTATTCTTTCTTCTGCTGTTGTTTGTATAAAAGTTTTTGAATGAGTCCAGTACTCATTAATATTTTCCGGTGTGGATTCTAATGTAGCGGCTTTCTCTTGAACATTTTTCTTCTCTCATCTTCGTTCTTGAGTTTTTCCATGTTCAATTTCGTCACCTGTCTTTCTCCTATCTCCTTCAGACGAATATCTACTTCGCCTATCAGCAGAACGTGATCTGAGTTAATATCCGCTCCTGATAGAGTCTTTGCATTTTTTAAGCAATTTCTAAATCTTTCCTGTACCAGTATATAGTCTATCTGATATCTCCTTTCGTCCCTTGGGCATGTCCATGTACTCGTATATCTTCTTCGTTTATGTTGTTGGAATAATGTATTTCCAATAGTCATTGCATTTCTATTAAATAAATTCACCAAATATTATCCTCTAACACCTCTTTTTTCCAATTCATATTTTTCCAACTGTTCTTCCACCTTATCCTTCTCCTACAAATGCGTTCCAGTCGCCCATTAGGATTACGCATGCTCCCTTCTTCTCCTCCTCAATTATCTCTTCTATCTTGTCATAGCTTTCTTCCACTTCCTCGTCTGCTAATCCACTATGTGGCATATAAACTTGCACTAGCACTGAATCTATTTTATTCCCTTGTAGCCTCACCATTATCATTCGGTCATCTACAGTACATAACGGACTGATATCACTTTATCTTTCACACGTGGTCCCAGTAATACACCAACACCATGACTACCTTAGTACTCACCATTTGAACAAAACAACCTACATTCATCACTCACCAACTCACCACTATTTTCCCACCTCACTTCTGATATTCCCACCACATACACTTTGTTTCTTCACATTTCTTCCTTCAAGTTTTCCAACTTACCTGCTTGCAGAAGAGCCCTTACATTCCACGTTCCAATCCTCAATCTTCTTTTGTTCTCTTTATTGGGTTGCTTTATAATTTGTCTTTCCGCAGCATACCCCTCCCGGACATCTGAATGGGGTAATAGTTTACGTCCGGAATCTTTTACTGTGGAAAGACTCATCATGCCACGTTTGCAGTTTTTCTTTGGAAAGATAAATACGGTGGCTTTCCGTTGCTTTCCGCACACCACTCTCTTTTTCGCATCTTAAAAAGATCCCAGAGGGCCCCAGTGTGGAGATGAGGAGAATGACTAATTAGGCCCTCCGAACTTAACCGAAATTCACCACAAGGGTTAAATATCAGTTATATCAGGTTTTTGACCCGATCAGAGACTGGAAAATCCCAATTGGCCTTTGCCTTCAAATCCAGCCTATAGAAGAGTGGAAAGAAAACGGCATAGTGATATGAGAATATAGAAGTCTTTTGGGATTGCCAGTGGGGAAACTACCCATGAACAATTGTCGTCAGTTTGTTTCTTTTTTTTCTGTTCCAGTTAATCACAGCTATAATATACTTATTTCTGTACATTAAAGTTTACGTAATCAAAAAAAAAAAAGACACTTCCCTAGAGGTATAAATAATCCATAAATATACGGAAGTATAAGTAAAACCAATGTAGGGCCTATGCCAGAGTCTTGAATTTCAAAGACCTTAATATAATAAGGCTGTATATTTTTTGACGACTGCGATGAAACATCACACTTGAAACTCAGAGAGTAGAGGAAGTATTTCGTCCATTACATCATTCACTGTGAGTTAGGGTCATGCAGGGTTACTAACAGATAGACAGGCCGGTGTGGGATGAAACGTGAGGCGGCCCTTTCTGTGCATCTCGTATCACGTGTGGGAATTACCCAACTCCCACAAGCTCAGAGGTGAACAAAACCCCCGTAGAGAACAGAACTCACGGCCATTCTCTATTCTGTCTGCATCAACGTGTCCCATTCCCACCGAGATTATATTGAAATAAAACAATTTCATGCCTACAGAAAATTTAATCAATCTAACGGCTACATCTCTGCCATGATTAAATAGATTTGCAACAAAGGCACCAACCAAGAACTATTTCCGGTTCTCAACCGTTCGTCCAAAGGTAGAGCCAGGTTAATATTAAAATTGTTAGTAAATATGAAATGATGTCTCTGTATATTCAGCCAACTTTAGTGGTTGATATTGGAAATGATAGTTTTTTGCTCAAAAATTAGTTTTTATGTAGGCCTATGTTATATCATAATACTTAATTATTTTTCTTTAATATTTATCTGTAGTAATGTCACGAGAGATCTGAGATTTATCTGGGAAATCTCAGACCTCGAGTGGCATTTATTAGGACTATTTCGTGAATAAAATAAAAATGTAAATAATATATCCCTAAAATTCGATCACAAAATGTTAATAATTGTTTATTAACGAATACTTAACCTATTCAGACATTGTGAAGTTGAAATACTCGTAGATGAATATCGATTACTGGAATAAAGAAATTCGATGTTATTATTCAGTAATGCCAATTGCGAAAAGCAAAATACAGGTTTAACAATGTTAATTACATGTACTGCACTTTTCTCTTATTATTATAACATAAATACATTTTCATTATCTGCTGAAATCATAATTTAATTTAACAGTAACAATAGGGACAGCTATATACCAATGCTTATGTATTCACAGCGAGACATGTTGCTACACAGTGAAGCCATCTCTGTATAGATAGGCCTAATTAAAACACGAATTTTATTACCCCATACGGAAGGCAGTTTGATGAAAAGACCTTATTATTACTATGCAAGGTCATTGGGTTTGATATGCGATGATGTTACATAAATTTGAACATCTGACTTTCTATTGAATGTTTCATTTCATTCACAAGATACTAGTACAATTTTATAGACTACTTATTGCTTATGTTACCTGTGGGAGTAGGACCAATGTCAGCTGTGTCTTATTTCGACCGTTACAATCAGTGCTACAAGAAAGCATTTTTTATAGCTCGACAAACGCATTCTCGCTATAGTGTGTAACGGAACTAAAGCTGCATCTACACCGCAGGCAGTGATCGACACAGTTCAAATTCTAATCGCTTATGCGTGCAATCTGGGAAGAATATTGAAATAATCAAGTTTAAAAGGTACGTTCAGTTAAGATGCATGAAGATTTTGTGTCTACATTGTGCGCTGTTTTGAACGTCGTCTTCACTGCGTAAATATATTAATTAACTAGTGGCTCGTCGCAGTATTAGTTGCATATTTTGGTGATAATATCACTGTGTTGGAACTGATAATCATTTAATTGATTATAGCAAAGTAAATGAAACCATAATTATGCTACAGCCATATCTTCAATATGAAGTACTGCTTCATCTCAATACTTCATCATAAACGATGTTCTTGGTGAAATATCCTTCAACACCTGGAAATTGACCTTGATGTGAAGTAGGCATAACCTTAATTTTCACATCATTTGCGGCTTTGACTCTGCTGAATGCCAAATATAACTGCCCATGGCTGAAAACGCACCCAGACAAATAAATTCCAATTTTGTCTAAAGTCTGGCCTTGTGCTTTGTTGATGGTCATTGTGAAAGCAAGACGTAATGGAAACTGACGTCTTTTAAATTTAAAAGGCAGTGGACAACAAATCAATACGTGGTAAATAGGTTACTTGTCCTTTGCATGCACCAGTAATCACTTCTAGTTTTAAAAGATTATTATACATCTCTCTAACAATCAGATTATTATACATCTCTCTAACAATCATTCGGACACTATTTACCAAACCAAAGCCCATATCCATATTTCGGATAAGCATTACAACTGCTCCAACTTTTAGCTTTAATGTATGCGGAGGCATCCCAGATGATGTGGTGGAGTGGTATGGTATTTATTAAATTGTCATCCTGGTCATCGGGCAGTAACATATCAATACTGTTATATTCTCTTGTATATTCGTCAATTAGTTCCAATGCTTCTTCATTAATGATTGTACAGTCATCATTGACTGGACAGACAATAGCTCTGTTGCAGTAAGATGTAATATTGTTATCAATAGAATTACCAAAAACATGAGTTATCAGTGAATTATTAGTTATAAATTCATCAGGAATTCTTATTAGGTTATCTCCTATGTCACTTTTGATCTCATTATTTCCCAATTTTAAAAGCCACAATGCAAAATTTTTTTCTGAGGATTTGGCTATCATATTTGCCTTCAAATGTAGTATTTTAATTTTTTTTACCAAACTTGAGCAGCCTGAATACATGACTCAATTACTTTAACCTTTCCTCCTTTAGGTATCACAGGCAAAACTTGTCGAAAATCTCCACCAAACACCACAGACTTACCGCCCATCTCTTTTCCACATCTCATAATGTCCTTTAGCAGGCGATCAATGCAATTTACTGCCAATGCAGGAATCATCGATGCTTCATCTATAATAGCTATGTATCTGTCCTTGAATTTTAAAACAATAAGGACCTATCCCAGAAATATGACTACGATTAGAAGAAAACGAAGCAAATGACATGACACTATTACACTCTCTTATGTTCATAAAATGATTATCATTTATCATCAAATCTTTAAGAGTATCATTAATATGAAATTGTGGGAAGTAAACCAAACCATTATGAAGCAAGAATTGAAATGCCCGTTCACCATTTCATTTTGGAAGTGTCTTGCTTGACAGTGTCCATAAATTTCATTTAAAGAGCCAACACTGAAAATTTCAATTAATCTTTCATCATGAATAGTATTTCGTGCTAACGGATTTACATTTCTATTACGGATATTGTTCACTGCATCGCGATTACAAGCCCTAGCTGCAGCAGTGCAGTGATGTCCACCTCCTCGCCTTCTTGGGCGTCCTCTTAGACTCATTTTGATATCGCTTAAAAAAGGATGAAATCACTTTTTACGTAGTTCATTTTATCCACTACACTTACGAAATTGCAATTCAACTGGAACATGTTTAACTCATTTCGATATTACTTAAAAAAAGATGAAATCACTTTTTACATAAATAATTCACTTTATTTAAGAAATTACAATTAAACTGAAACACATGTTCAACTCATTTCGATATTACTTTAAAAAGTAGAAAACCACTTTTTATATAAATAATTTACTTCAATTAAGCACGAATCAACTTAAACAAATGTTTAACTAAATCAAAACACGCGCTGTTTCATGATCGCTTCATTCTTGGTCGATGGTCAGGACTTGCTTTAACAAATGAAAACGCTACTGCTCCGAGCATTTCCAATCTCGAAAGTTCATGTTAATGGAGAAGATCGCTAGAAGGCTCTGACGCATAACTTTGAATTAGCTTTTGATTTTAAAATTATTTTCAACAATGAATTAACTTATTTTAAAAAAAACTATATTATTTATATTTTCCAAAATTCCTAGGATTAATCCTTTATAGTGATATAAGGTGATATAATCTCATACCTACTGATTTTACGTTTTGGTAGTGACTTGGATTTTTGTATGAAATAGCATAAAGATAGTTGGTATGGATATTATCTGACAACGTTTGGAGTATATATTAAGTACCAGTGAATGCCGGACATTGTTTTGGCCACGTAAAACGTTAGCATAAATTATGTCGAATAAATGACGTGCAATTTTATTGTCCATAAGCTCGTAATGACTGCATTACTACCTAGGAAAGTTAAGTACTCACACATAATAGCCTACATATCTACACCACACCGCAATTAAATATCTGAAAAAGACTCACACCACTTAAATATTTCATTTTTAATAACAATATAAACAATAGGATAAATCGCAAAGAACAGAACACCAGTAGGGGAAGTTATCCCCACCCTCGCTGCTCTGCAGCTCGCTGGCCACACGGCAGCTCTCTCCGTCTACTTGCAAAACCTCAAAAGGTTTTTCTATCAATAATAACGTTATACTTCAGAATACCACGTAAGTACTTATGTACAAAGACTGTGCAAATTAAAAATAATTAAAACACATATTTTATTGATGGCACAAGGGTAGAAAAAATAAATAAGTACATAAAAAATATGTTCCCTGAAGCAAAAATATATCATTCAACAAAGCAATAACGACATGTACTTACGCGGTATTCTGGAGTCGTTCCAATAATAGCATTAATGTGTATCATTAGGGACAAATAAACCATGAGACCACCTCTGTGGTGTAAGAGGTCAGCATGCTGGTCTCTTACGCAGAGGGCCCGGGTCCGATTCTCGGTCGGGTTGAATTTCCTCGTTGAGGTTTCTTCAGTTTTCCCTCAAATGCAAATGCCAGGAAATTCGGGCCACAACATCCCTGAATATCACCGGGATCATATTCATAACAAATCAGTAATACGTATACAGTCGCCATCTAGTTCACAACAATAGAACCAGTCTCAATAATAGTACACAGGCCTTCGGATTTCACACAGAAGATAACTCGCAGTATGATTTTAAAGCGAGTATAAATAACAGCGAGAAAACAACCATGATATTAACTATACAATATTTAAAAAAACTTCTTAAGTATTCTCTGACATCAATGAAAATCAAACACGTTGTAGTTATATATCGAAAATCGACCTATTGACACTGTGATGTCAAAGAATCTGTTGGAAATCTTGGAAGCATGGCCTCCTTGATAATGTTTATTTTATTGCTTTGTTCGAATATGAGAAACTATTAGTTCTCAAAATTGACAACAGATGGATTTTGGAAAATAGGAAAATTATGTAGGAAAATTGAAATTTCACTGAAAACTACTACTTTTCCGAAAAACTTTGGGTTCCAAGCTTCAAAATGAGGGGCCATTTATTAAAATCCGTTCAGCCGTTTTCCCGTAATTTCCATTACCAGTTCAAATTATATATATAGATATTAAATATCAATCTTGAATTCATTGCTTTAAAGTTGAAAGAAAAGTTTAACCGTGTAGTTGCATCTTAATGTATTCATGATCATCAATTTACGGGGAAACAGTTGGCGACAACGACTAAACAAAAGAACGACTATGCGATAAATTGATAGCGATAAATCTAGCTGCAAAAATTATCGAAAAGTCTGACCGTGATTGGTTGGAATTCAAAATTTCATTACACTTCATTGGTCGAAAATAGAATGACGTCATATAAACGAAATAGTCTCCATAAATAACTAGGTAGTAGTTAATGCTTTGTACTCTATGGTCCACCACAATATAATATGTAACGTTATTTCAATTTTTGTAGTCACTATAATATACAGAAGATCAAACTCACCCCACAACACAAATCATTAAAGATAAATAAAACCGTTTTCTAAAATTTAAAACGAGGCGAGATTGACCTACCTAGCCTGTTTACGTGTATCCTGCTGTATTTTCAAGGTGGGTATCAAAGACGTCCCAAACGTACGTAGTGTAAGTTTGATCGCCTTATTTTTATTTTATTTTACATGGAATTCGTTATCTCCGAAAGCTAATTTTTTTTAGTATCATATTTTGAAGTACGTTCTTTCCAATGCTAATTTTATAACTGAAATTAATTGTAAAGTCCTTACTCAATTTAACATTATGAAATAAAATCCATCAATGTCACCCGAGTTTATCCATTGTTATAGAGTTGCTAAGGGCGAAAAAGTATTTTATAAGAGGAGTCCGAGGATCATCATGGGATTACATGATATTTCCCTTAAAATTGGAGAAAGCCACGGAAAAACCAACTAATCAGCCTCACATCTCTAGCCCAACTAGTTGCAATTTGAGATAAGCTTTACCATTCTGTCTGATACTGGTTTCGCGCAATTCATTTAACATAATATTACTTAAAATCATCTAATCAGATTCTGAGCGAAATTTTTAATTGGAAATTACTGGGCACGTCCAGAAAATAAGTTTCCCTAGGGCCTTTTACAGAAATAAAACACAATTTCATGGAAAGATTTATTGAAACAGATTCAGTAATATTGTTGAACTGTTTTTCAACATATTCTCCACCGAAATCTAGTCATTTGTCATACCGTGGGATCAGCTATTGTATCCCTGTGTCGTAGAACTGTGCGGCCTGGGATCGAAACCAATGTGTGACAGTCTTCTGAAGCTCTCAATTGATCCCACGGTATGACAAATGTCTCAATTACGGTGGGGAATATCTTGAAAAATAGATCAACAATATTTATTGCTGAATTTGTTACAATAAATCCTTTCATGAAATTGTGTCTTAAGGCATGCCACAACACATAATAAT
This sequence comes from Periplaneta americana, assembly GCF_040183065.1. Lineage (NCBI taxonomy): Eukaryota > Metazoa > Arthropoda > Insecta > Blattodea > Blattidae > Periplaneta > Periplaneta americana. The sequence goes on from NC_091124.1 coordinate 170,138,503, forward strand.
TATATTAAGAAATTTGTACACTAATAACCAAATTGTAATTGATTGTGAAGAAGGACAACAAATAGCCAATATAAATAGAGGAGTAAGACAAGTGTGCCCATTGTCACCGTCACTTTTTAATGTGTATATGGACGACATCGTGCTCAAGTGGAAGATGGATTTGAAAGTACATTTTAAAATAAAACGCACAAACTTAGATACGATAGTTTTTGTCGATGATCAGGTTTTAATTTGTACTTTTTTTAGTAGGTTATTTTACGACGCTTTATCAACATCTTAGGTTATTTAGCGTCTGAATGAGATGACGGTGATAATGCCGGTGAAATGAGTCCGGGGTCCAGCACCGAAAATTACCCAGCATTTGCTCATATTGGGTTGAGGGAAAACCCCGGAAAAAACCTCAACCAGGTAACTTGCCCCGACCGGGAATCGAACCCGGGCCACCTGGTTTCGCGGCCAGACACGCTGACCGTTACTCCAAAGATGTGGACTTTAATTTGTGCTTCCGAAGATGACCTACAAATGGCAATATTTAAATTAAACAAAATTAGCAAAGAAAATAGCTTATCCATATCGGCTACTAAAACAAAAGTGTTAGCCTTTAGAGGATTAGAAACAATTAGAGCCGAAATCGTGTTGAATGAAAGACTCATAGAACAATTTAATACTTTGAATTATCTGGGCTGCAATATCTCATATGCAAAAAAAGAAGATTTTACAAATAAAATAAACAAATTTAATTATTTCTGTGGGGTAATGAAAATAACTTTAAAATACACTAGAAAAGAAACAAGATTAAAATTTTATAAAGTTATGGCAGTCCCTAATTTGCTGTACGGCTCTGAATTCTGGACTCTTACTAAATCCGAACAAAAAAGAATCGAGGTGGTAGAAATGAGATTTTTGAGGAGTGTAGCAGGTTATACTCTCTTAGACAAGAAACGCAATGAAGACATCAGATTAGAACTGAATATATTCAATTTAATTGAAAAACTCACAGAATATAGGAATAAATGGAAGCAACACGTTGAAAGAATGACTCAAGACCGTAATTCTAAATTAATATTCGACTACGGAACAACTGGTAATCGAAACATAGGTAGACCCAGGAAAAGATGGCTTCAACAATTTTAAAAGTTATATACTTCATGAGACAGGAACGAGCCAAACAAGGCTTAAACCATGTGGCTGATGATGATGATGATGATGATGATGATGATGATGAAGAAATTGTGTAAATCAAGTTTTCAAGTATAACTCCCTATAAAGTTGATTTGAATAATTTTGAGGGAAAAATTGTTCCGGGGCCGGGTATCGAGCCCGGGACCTTTGGTTAAACGTACCAACGCTCTACCAACTGAGCTACACGGGAACTCTACCAGACAACGATCCAACTTTTCCCTCTATATCCACCAACCTCAAAGTAGGCTGACAACCGTGAAGCAACCAACGTTGAGTGCACACTAAGTGTATGTGACTTAAATTGTTGTTTTCTGTTAACGAACAGTGACGTGTATTATGCAAATCAAGTTTTCATGTATAACTCCCTGTAAAGTTGATTTGAATAATTTTGAGAGAAAAATTGTTTCGGGGCCGGGTATCGAACCCGGGACCTTTGGTTAAACGTACCAACGCTCTACCAACTGAGCTACCCGGGAACTCTACCCGACACCGATCCAACCGATATCCGGCCCCGGAACAATTTTTCCCTCAAAATTATTCAAATTATTCATGATGAAATTGTGTTTTCTTTCTGTAAACCGTCCCAGAGAAACTTTCTGTACGCGCCTCGTATATACCATTTACATGGTACCGAGTGTTGTATTCGATTGATTTAGAGAAATTTAAAAATGAAGTATTTAACAGCAGTGTTTGCTCTTTACGAAAGACTCAGATTTGGTAGTCGGCAACATTCCGCCGGTGTAATTGCTTGCCGAGCACGGAGGCACTAATGTTCCCACTCGGCTGATATGAGAGTCTTAGGACTTCTTACGAGTTGTGCTCCTTGCACTTGTGTGTACGAGATGGCTCCAGTAATTAACATTCTCGCATTCTTAAAACAACAACCATCACTGTGGTTATACTACGGCAGGGAACTTAATGGTGACGTTGACGACTAGAATTACTTACACCAATTGAACAAGTGCATTCTTAAGGCACGAGTCCCAACTGCAACCCATCGAACAAGGCAGTCTCATTGCCTCTCCTTTCAGTCCTTCTTATCCTCTTCTTCATTCTTATTTTATTTCATTTTCGTCGTCTTACCTTCTTTTGTTCTTTGTTTTCTCCTGTTCCTTTGTTTCTTCTTTCAAAATTTTATTCCCTCTGTTTTCTTCTTCTTCTTCTTCTTCTTCTTCCTCAGGCTCTATAACTCTCAGATAAAAGTTTTGGCCTTCTCAACAACTTTCTTCCATTCTTTACCGCAGTGTTTCTCAAACCTTACTCTTGTTCCCTTCGAAAGCAAATTTATCATTTTTGTAGTATATTTTAATATCAATATACTGATATTTTAAAATAGAATTATTTAATTAAAATTAATTAAATTGAATTAATTTTATATTAGTTTTTAACTAATTAGGCCTAAGCTAATGTTAATAGAAGAAATTTCATTTTTTTTCTTTAATAATAATTCAAGACTATTAGAGTCTGGAAAATCTTTAACTTATTAACTAAAAAATAAAATAAACGTTGGTATTCACATTATTGAGATGGGTGAGACTGCCGATTCTTGCACAGTTCTATATTTGGACGTATGCTTGAAAGCTTAAGTCGGAAATCGTCACATACATCGAGTCAATTTCGGTAGCCTACTTTGTTTGAAAACCCTTCCTCACATAAATACGTAGAAACAAACTGAATTATAATCGCTAAAGCACCATTGTGCAATTCACTGTATTCTCTTTTCACTTATGATGAGGTCCAGAAATTAACCATACCTTCCGCTTGGAATTTCATTTTAAGTCCAGTCTCATTCGAGAGTTCATGTAACTGTTCTCTTTCACTCAATGAAAGTTTGTTAGTTTCAATATCGCAATGAAATTGATCACGAACCTATGAAAATTCGTCATATTTACTTGGAAAATAAGTTTCAAATTGTAACCTCAGAGTTGTATTTATGGGTACGACGTACAGCACGTGCCCATTTCAGTGTGCAGACTGGGTGCCGGCTAAACTATTAAGAAAGTCATAAATACATGGAAAGGTTCTGACCTCTGTTATGAATATGGGTGGTCCCTGGCTGGGTTACAGGGGCGGCGCCAGATGTGCAGGGAAAAGATGGCGAGAAACACCACGTTCATAGTGCTTTAAATCCCTCTTTTGTTGTTGAGAGTAGAGTGGGAAGTCAGTAAGACGGGTAGGGCAATAAACTTCATAAAATGTCAGTACTGAGAAAAAAGTGAAAAACGATTGACATGTATCATTTCCAAACTCTGAGATTTTCAGCAATATGTTGATATGCAATTCGTTTGAATTTTATTTTTTTTCTTCTTTTTTTTTAAGGACCACAAGGGCAGACCTCGAGGACCAGAGGTAGTCCGCGGACCGTAGTTCGATAAACGCTGCCTTGCGGCTTCCAACTATCTTTGTTCAGTTTTCCACCTTCATCAATTTCAAATCATTCAGAACATCATCGTCCCTATCTATTTTTTGGTCTACCCTGCTTTCTGTAACTATTGGTTTCCATTTGTATATTTGTTTGACCAGTCTATTATTCTCCATTCTGTTTATATGATCAAACCATCCTAATCTTAGCGATTTTATATGATTCATTATGTTCCTATTCTTTATCAGCTCATTCAATTCACTGTTATATTTAATTCTCCATGTACCATCATTCATTTTAGTTGGACCAAAAATTTTCCTTAGTATTGCTCTTTCAAAAATTAGCAGTCTATGTTTATGGAGTTTTTAAAGGGAGAGGATGGTTTTCTTTGGTGAAAAATGAATAAATTTTAAAACAAATTCTTTAAAACACTTTGTGATATGTGTGGAATGCATAGCATAACATTTTGTGAGTATTTGTGCCCTTATCGGATGTTGAGTCGCCCTTTTTAAACTTCCTGCGTTATGGATTTTTAAATCACTCGCCCACTTTTATTGCTGTTTCCGGTAAATTAAATTAAAAAAAAATCTTTAAAATACTCTTTGATATGCGTGGAATGCATTGCATAATATTTTGTGAGTATTTGTGCCCTTATCGGATGTTGAGACGTCATTTTTAAACTTCCTGCGCTATGGATTTTTAAATCACACGCCCGCATTTATCGGTTTCCAGTAACTTCATTTTTTTGCTACATTGCCATACAAAAATGGATATAATTTCTGAAATATTAAAGATACATGCATGAAATTTAGAACACACATTCTTTAGACTATTAGGAAAATTATCTCTGTAACAGAATTTTGTTAATTGATTTCATTAAAAAAATACGTCCGTTTGTTTGCAAGACAGGAAATCAGAAAACTGTTATTAAATTGTAATTGTTTATTTTACAAACGTAGGGACTAACATCAAAATATTCTGTTACAGACAGTTCGTAGAACATGCTTTCGCAAATACATTGCAAAAACTGTTTGAATCTTTCTTTAAAAACGGTTTAGATATATCGGTTTTAGTACAATCCTGCATTGGGTATTTTTTTTTTTTTTCAAATTTGGGCCCCCAAGTATTTTTTTAAATATTTTTCTTTGGTTGAGTTGCCACAGCTATGAGCTCTCTACATACAAAAAATTAATATTTTACACCAAATAGGAAAAAAGTTTAATAAATACCATCCTCTCCCCTTAAGGATCCATGTTTCGCTGGCATAAGTTACTACAGGTATTATTGTAGTACAGTATAGCTTAAATTTGGACTGTTTAGACATCAATTTACTTCTAAATAACTGCAGGTTGGCATGGTATGCTTTGTTTCCCATTACAATTTTTTCTCTTATTTCTTCTTATTAACAGTTGATCCAAGATATTTGAAACTTGGTACTTGTTGAATCGTTATATCATTTATTTTAAAATCTCCTAAAGCTTCTCTCTCTGTGCTACATTTTAAGAATTTTGTTTTCTTCTCATTAATTATCAATCCAAATTTTATTGCCTGTTCTTTTAAAGTGTTAAATGCCGATTTTGTTCTTGCAGTTATTTTCTTTTCTTAGTTATTCGTAACTTAATTAATTTTGCATTTCGTTCCATCTATCCTTTCTGTTCTCCTATCGTCCATTGCTGCCTTTTCCCTCCTTGCTTGCCTCTCTCTATTTTTACATCTATAATTCTTAGAAATAATCATTTGAAATCTTTAGTAATGCTACAGCACTAAAAATCATAATTTTCGTTTCCAACCCTACGTATTATAACATTTGAAGTCACCGAAGTCATAATATCCAAATTGTCGTGTGGTGAAAAAATCAAATTCGGAGAACCTCCGTACTGTATCCATCTAGTATTATGTTGTAATAGACTTCCAATTGTGAGATTAAGCATCAATTTATGTAAGGAAACTTTAAGGGAAGACTCCACTGAAAATCATGAAAATTTTTCCGAATTTTTTTTAGCTATTTCACTTATTCAGAATTTATATTTTCATACCCCAAATGGATTCAGCTCAATTCCGATTACAAATACTCGTATGTTTACACTTTTTAAATTAAGACTGGAAGGGGGCGTGGAATTTAAAGAGCTGTCAAAATTGTTTTTCATCGAAGAATTCTTCTTTAAAATTTCTGATTACAAATCTAGTAACTTTCTGTTGGCTCCCTGAAGTTACTAGATGAATGTAGCGGAGGAGAATATTCATTTACATAAATATTCATTTTATTTTCAAATATATTTTTCTGTGTTCATTTTTGTTGATTCTACACTAACTTTCTTATGCCAAATATTAATCAATCTGGATGAAATTTTTACTGCAAGTATTTATGAGGTAGCTGCATGTTTCTATGCATTTATTTTGTGAGAAATGCTCCTAGTTTATTTTAATGCTGCTAGTTTATTTTATTAATATTTTTCTTAAGAAAAATATTAATAAAATAAACTAGCAGCATTTCTCACAAAATAAATGGATGGAAACATGCAGCTTCCTCATAAATACTAGTTTATTTTAGTGCTGCTAGTTTATTTTCTTAAGAAAAATATTAATAAAATATACTAGCAGCATTTCTCAGAAAACAAATGCATCGAGACATGCAGCTACCTCATAAATAATTGCAGTAAAAATTTCATCCAGATTGATTAATATTTGGCATAAGAAAGTTGTGTTGAATCAACAAAAATGAACACAGAAAAATAGATTTGAAAATGAAATGAATATTTATGTAAATTAATATTCTCCTCCGCTACATTCACCTAGTAACTTCAGGGAGCCAACAAAAAGTTACTAGATTTGTAATCAGAAATTTTAAAAATGAATTCTTCGATGAAAAACAATTTTGACAGCTCTTTAAATTTCACGTCCCCTTCCAGCCTTAATTTAACAAGTATAAACATACGAGTATTTGTAATCAGAATTGAGCTGAATCCATTTGGGGTATGAAAATATAAATTCTGAATAAGTGAAATAGCTAAAAAAATTTGGAAAAATTTTCATGATTTTCAGTGGAGTCTTCCCTTAAGGAAAGAGAGATATGGGAAACCTCTCTCAACAATCACAATCATAATTAATTAGGATCAAATTCTGAAACTTCGGTTCATTAAGTCTTTACTGTTGTTAAGGTTATGAGTAGGGCTAAGAACTGTATGCCGTTACATTGCGCTTCATACGCCTCTGACTTTAGGTACCAGTACGTAATTGCGTTGGGGTGGGGGATTTCAGTGTGTTTCGTTCAGCAGTGAACTTCAGTTGATCGGTTACATTACGACCGAATACTCCTATTCGTAACAGGCAACATTCAACGTCTTGTAAAGAAGAATAATAGCAAGATGCCGAGGACGAAATTTGTGACTTAATTTCAAATGAGGAAATCTATACTAATAATAAATCTGTAGCCGAAATTTTCCTGGTAATTTTCGATTTTCCAAAAATAATTGGTCCTAACATATATAATTAACCACCCTGAAACCGAAAATCGCATTTTTGAAATGTTTGTTTGTATGTCTGTCTGTCTGTATGTTTGTTACCTTTTCACACGATAATGGCTGAACCGATTTATATGAAAACTGGAATATAAATTAAGTTCGTTATAACTTAGATTTTAGGCTATATGGCATTCAAAATACTTTATTTAAAAGGTGGGGGTTATAAGGGGGCCTGAATTAAATAAATCGAAATATCTCGCTTATTATTGATTTTTGTGAAAAATGTTACATAACAAACGTTTCTTTAAAAATGATTTCCGATAAGTTTTATTCTTTACAAAATTTTTATAGGACTGATATTTAATGAGATAAATGAGTTTTAAAATTAAAATAATGCCATCTAAGACGGTGCAATGAATTAAGAACAAATGACTTCGTCTATAAGGGGCCTTGGACAACAACAATCGAAACAGGGGCCTTGGACATCAACAATCGAAAGCTATTAAACATAGCCTACAGAGAATGTTTCTGGGTTTGTATGAAGTAATATCAGAAGCTAAATTAACCGATTTGTATAATTGATTATTATTTCACCATTGGAAAGTGTAGTTTCTCTAGATGGACAAAATGCTATAATGTTATTGCAGTAACGTCTGAGTAAATTGAGGTCAGGTAAGATTAAAATAGCTTCTTATGCACAGAAAATTTGATAGGCTATTTTGTACATTTGTTTTCTGTATTTCTTAAAGGAATATTTATGTACACTCATTTTAATCTCAGAAAATTAACGAACAACGAGAGTGTATTAATTTAGTATGCAGTAATAGTAAGTTAACTTAGCAATCCATTATTTTATAATTCAAATTTTAACTATGCTCAATTGAATCGTGTTGAAATACATAAAATATATATGCAATAAATGCAATGCAAACAAATTGGGTAATGAGCAAAGCAGATTATCTTGCGCTGTTGTAAAAGTTGTTCCCTGGATCAAACGTCCTATTTTAATTATGTAATTACTTTATATTTATTTCTAACAGGTGCAGCGGAGCGCACGGGTACGGCTAGTTTGTAATAAAGATACAGATTTTGAGATACATAATGCTTAAGTAAAATATTTCAAATACAGTGAAACCATTCATTTATGGACATGGAATGGACGTAACAATCTGTCCGCATCTGGGAGGTGTCCTTTATTGGGAGGGAGTCTCCCCAATCTAACAGTAAATTTATAATATGCATTATGTATCCCTTCACGATTTAAATGAAATGTATTACTGTAGTTTAATTCTACATAAATACAGTCTACTGTACTATAATAAATTCTTTGCAACTTTGAACTACACTAGATAAGACCGGAAAAGGAAAATAAAATACTGTGCCATGCAATTTTATTCTAGGTCTACAGTTATGATGTACTGTAATTTTCAGTTTTCAACTTAACCAATACGTTCAGGTGCCATGTCTCTCGAAACAGAACAACTGATTGAAGTGAAGAGAATAATCCTACTAACCCTAACAAGTGTCGAATACAATTTCACGATCGCGGAAACCTGGCCCTATCAGACAGGTTAAATTTTATGAGTTTGTTTATCCACCCGCTTCCAGTTAACAAGTGTTAGCTAGCTGGGCTAGTGGTAAACTACGAGACCCTTATTGTCTTCTTTCATGTTAAGGAATTTCTGTACAGTTCTCAAAAGTAAATTTTCCATTTTTGTAACACATTGGGTCTTGAAATCCAAGTTCTGTCCGCAGTCCGGAGGTAAAGCAAGCTTTAGGACTGTGAAACAGCTGTCCGTGTCCGTGTCTGAGAGTGTCCGTAAACGAAAGTTAAATTTATCATTATTTCTTTATTTTTTCAGTTGGGACATAAAAATCTGTCCGTATATGTGGAGTGCCCGTACCTTGGGGGTGTCCGTATGGAGAGGTTTCACTGTATGTCCTTGTTGTTTCTGCAGAAGTGGAACGAAGTTTTTCTAGATATAAGGTTGTGTTTTCTAGCAACAGGTAATCATTCTCGCTTTGAAAATGTAAAAATGTGGTTTGTTATTCACTGCAACAATATATGAAATTAAAAATTATGTACAACAAAAACGTAATACACTATCATATTAACATAGTGAAATAAAAGGGCTGATACTTGTCAATGTTATATTATACGATGTAAGAGTAATGGAACGGAGAAAAATTATCTCCGGCGCCGGGATTTGAACCCGGGTTTTCAGCTCTACGTGCTGACGCTTTATCCACTAAGCCACACCGGATTCCACCCCGGCGTCGGAAGAATCGTCTCAGTTTTAAGTTCCAACCCTTGGGTTCCCTCTAGTGGCCGCCCTCTGCACTACGTCATAGATATCTATGAACCTAGGACAGAAGTCCACGCATGTGCTGAGGTGCACTCGTAATGAGTGACTAGTTGGCCGGGATCCGACGGAATAAGCGCCGTCTTAAATCACGAAGTGGAATCCGGTGTGGCTTAGTGGATAAAGCGTCAGGACGTAGAGCTGAAACCCGGGTTCAAATCCCGGCGCCTGAGAGAATTTTTCTCCGTTCCATTACTCTTACATCGTATGATGACGCAGAATATCTGCATGGAAATATCATATGTACTTCGGTACATTGAAATAATATAAATGTTATATTAGGTGTATTTTCTACAGACAGAAAATAAAATGTCTTTAAAATAGTGCAATTTTTCTTTAACAAAGAAAATTATGTCTTTGAATTTTTCTTTAGCAGATAGTTGTGTTTCGAAGTCAAAGGAGTGGGTTTCAACCACCCAAATGCTGAGGACTAACTTACAGTGAAGATAAGCATGAGTTCAAACGAACGAAAGACACTGCGTTAACTCACCCCAACTCTGACAACCAAACGTTCTGATGGGGGTAGATAGAAAGGTTAAATTTTTTTTCTCCCACCATGTTAACAGTGTCAAAAGAAGTGCTTATACAAATTTTGGCCACTCGACCGCAATTACGAGGGCCGTAAAAAATAAGTTCGCCAGAGGCCGTTAACAGAAAAAAAAAAACAATTTCATTGGAAAAATTTATTGGAATGACACAGCAATTGTTGAGCTTTTAGGAACATATTTTCTATCGGAATTGAGACATTTCTCATATAATGGGCTCGACAGAGAGAGGTGCAGACGCAGTCAAAAGCTGGTTCCGATCTGAGGCGGCTGATTTCCGCGACACAAAAATTTCCAGTGGGGGATATGTTGACAAAAAGCGCAATAATTGCTGTATCTATTTCAATAATTATTTCCATGCAATTGTGCTTTTTTTCTATAAACGGCCCCGGGAAAGATCACTTTCTGGACGGCCTCGTAATTGCGGTCGAGTGGCCAAAGTTTGTATAAGCACTTCTTTTGAGATTATAAATATGGTGGAAGAGAAAAAATTAACATTTATATCTGCCCCCATCAAAACGTTTGCTTGTGAGACATATTCAAAGTCAGACGCATGAAGCGCACTGGTAGTATAACGGCATACATTTTTCTCAGGCCTAGTTATGAGAATCATGTGTAACCACAAAGAGCATAACTTGCTGGTCATAATTCCAGTGAAATGAATCCAGGGTCCAGCCCCGAAAGTCATCCACTATGTGTTCTTAATGGGTTGAGGGAAAATCCCGGGCAAAACCTCAACCAGGTAACTTGTACCAATCAGGTTTTGAGCTCAGGTCCGCTAGTTTCACGGCCAAACATGCTAACCATTACTCCGCAGCGGTGACCAACGTTCACGAACTTAAGGTATATGTACATCTTCATATACAAAAATGTTGTTTTGTATAATTTTGCTCTAAAATTTGTATACAATTGAGAATGGTACCAGAAAGAGAATGAAGTGAACAGATCCCTTGAAAATATGTCTAAATTGTTCATGAAAATTTTGTTTATAATTTTGACATACAACTGGAAACATGATAGTTCATGCAGTTTTTAAGATAGAGAAACAGTTTTTTCACTGTTTTATAGCTAAAACTATTCTTTAGTGCCTGACATAGAGCTATTTTTTATTTTTATTTACATTAATTAAATACTGCCATAATATATGTAAGTTACATATATTACATGTAACTTACAATAATATTTTATATTGCATAAATCATGTAAAAAATCCATAGATAATTATTAATTATATTAATGTTATTTTACTCATTGTCAGGCACTGGGGGACATTTTAAGCTTCAAAATGGCACCAATATCTTCTTGGTATCACTATATTTGTCTGAGATATCATGTTTGAAACAATTAAATATTCTAAAATTACTATTTACAGGAAATGAGCCACAAACTTTCAGAGCCTAGAAGACTCCATCATCATAATTATGTCATCCCTTAAAATAGTTTCATGTCGGTCCAATTTCAGTTTCTTTCTGCCTCTCAAATACCTCCGCCTTGTTTTAACTTCAGGTGTTGAATGTTTTTTTTTTTTTGGCATTTTTGTCCCTATTTCCACTGATGCAACAAATCCTGCGATGGTGTTTGTCCCAGGGTTTATGCCCATCCTCCTCAGAATTGTAATTTCTACTTTTGGACTCTTATTAAAATGACTACAACATCATTGACACACAAATTTACAGTTTTATGACTAACAGTAAAAGATTATAAATTACTTCATGATGTAAAAAAGTTTTTTCAATCTAATGATCATGCCCAGATATCTATGCATCTATTTCGGGACTAGAAAGAAGTTTATTTTGCAAGCAATGCTGGACGAGGGGATTGACTGCTAAGAAGATCACTCCAAAAGTAAGTGACCGTGACTGATGACGCAGCATTTTGGAAAATGGGACTTATCTGAAAAACCATAAAGCATAAATCGGAAATTCTTATATAAAATTAAAGAGGAGAAAATTCTCTATTAAAATAGTTATATTTTGAAAATACTAATTTTTCATCATTTTTTACTTTATGTGGGTGTACATATACCTTAACATAGACAGACTGTTAATAAATACTAACATTACTCTTTGTGCGAGATCATGCGTATTTGCTTGTTTTCCGCACAGAACCAATACGCGGTAAGTGTGAAATACCACATTCAGTATTCCCAACGTAACACACATAACAATTTCCCTCTTCTTACCGCTTAAGCGCGACATTCATTTTACTGCTTTAGGCTTTTAACATATTATTTTTAGAGACGTTTAACATAGTAATAATTATAAATTGGAAACTTACCACTGCAATTTCACCTAAATTGCAATATTAATTATTGTTTTTAAATATTTGCAAAAATTAAGTAAAGTCTACTACTCCACGAAACTTATTGCATTCCTGATACAAGTAACATTAAGGAAGCCGTGAGAAAATCAACGAGATTCCAGATGCCGATGTTATTACTGCAATATGTTATATAAATAATATTGTTAAAATATTAAAATGAAAAATAAATCATTACATAATCTAACCGTTTCTTTTAAGTTCGCATTTATAGACTGGGAGGGGGGAAGACAGACGTATATCACGGCCTGCTGGAGTATAGTAAACATAGAAAACATTTTACAGCAACAATGTTGAAGAAAGTTATTTTGGTGTTCCGAAGTTGGCGTCATTAAACAGAAACCAACATGGAGATTTCATTGCAACTAATTAGAAATTCGTCTTTCAGGTATGTAATAAACGATCTTCGCACAAAATAATGTACGATACACGAGCGGTATGTTTGTTTTCATGTTCTCGGAAATTAAAAAAGCTCAACTACGTTTCGCTTTTTCAATCTTTTCCTCGAACATGAAAACGTCAACATACCGCTCTTGTAACGTATATTACTAGTCAACTGATGGAAAAAGAAAATTAAATTACTCGAGAAAGACTTCTACGCAGCCGTTTTACCCATCAAAATCCTCCCAAGATATGTATTGGATCGAATTCCGGTTATTTTGGTTCAGTCGTAGCAACTTCCAGGCCTAACGATGTCGGAATTATGGGCTAAATTTCCCTGTCACCACTGTTCAGGGATCCAACGCAACATGGGCCGATAGCGCCGCCCTGGATATGTAAATAAAGCGCCAGTCACTTGTTCACATGTATGGATGATCACATTTCTCTTCGCGTTGGCATGGTGATTTATTTCTCCGAGTGGTGGGTTAAGCTGCTTATCGCTCAGCACTCAGGCAGCAGGCAGAATGGTCAGAATCTCACTGCCAATAATCTTCATATTGATGAGATAATCTTACGGGAAGTTTAAATCAATACCAAGAAAGAGGACGGGGTTGTAAAATGCAGCGAACTGCACTGTGAAAATGGCGTCACTCTGTCCACTGTCTGAAAAGGTACGTATAAGGAAACTCGGAAGTCTTGAGAATGATTGGTGATGCTAGTTTGATATTCTGGCGAAATTACAACGTTTCAAAATATTTGATAATGAAAAACATGGTTTTTGGATGTGTTACTCCTCCTGGTCTGTCTGTCTGTCTGTCTCTCTGTCTATTTATTCTGGTGCAGTTAAGGTCATCAGGCCTTCTCTTCCACACCACCAGAAACACAAATACAATAATAGAAATAAAAATAAAAATAAAAGTCACTTACTTACTGGCTTTTAAGGAACCCGGAAGCTCATTGCCGCCCTCACATAAGCCCGCCATTGGTCCCTATCTTAAGCAAAATTAATCCAGTCTCTATCATCATATCCCACCTCCCTCAAATCCATTTTAATATTATTCTCCCATCTACGTCTCGGCCTCCTCAAAGGTCTTTTTCCGCTCCGGCCTACCAATTGACACTCTATATGCATTTCTGGATTCGCCCATACGTGCTACATGCCCTGCCCATCTCAAATGTCTGGATTTAATGTTCCTAATTATGCCAGGTGAAGAATGCAATGCGTGCAGTTCTGTGTTATGTAACTTTATCCATTCTCCTGTAACTTCATCCCTCTTAGCCCCAAATATTTTCATAAGCACCTTATTCTCAAACACCTTAACCTATGTTCCTCTCTCAAAGTGAGAGTCCAAGTTTCACAACCATAAAGAACAACCGGTAATATAACTGTTTTATAAGTTCTAACTTTCAGATTTTTTGACAGCAGACTGGATGATAAAAGCTTCTCAACCGAATAATAACAAGCATTTCCCATATTTATTCTATGTTTAATTTCCACCCGAGAAAAAATAAAAATCACACTATAAATAAATTAAAGTGACACTAAAGTATACACAGGTTATAGTCACACAAACCTTAGATGAGTGATTTAGTATCATAATTAATTATATGCTAATTAACGAACATAATCGAGAAACGTTCAATTTTAATCTAGAGTAAAAAAACACAAATAAACACTTCTAGGAATCCCTAAAAGTCATGAAGTGAGACAAAATTTTCCAATTTAATTTTAAATTATGATAAAGTCCGGCAGTCCTTGACGTCATTATGTATCGAATTCCAGAGGCGCAGTATTTTTCTACAGTGCAGGAAGATGAGTATTAAGACGTTCTGTGTTGAGGGATAGAAAGAAGTGCTTGATCCGGTTTCGAAGAGTTGTAAGAAATTGAAACTGCGATAACAGATAATTCGAAGTAGAAGTATACATGATTCTAAACAGAAGAGACAGTGAATGTATTGTTCTTCGTTCCTTCAGACGCACCCATGAAAGTAAATGGAGGAATGGTGTTATATGGTCAAATTTACGAGTATTGCAGATGAATCGTATGCACACATTATGAACGCGTTGTAGGCTAGTCTCCCAGCTAAGAGTGAGCTTACATTAGTTAGCAAGGAATTGAAATGGGGCATTGCAAGTCTCTGATTAATATTCTTTTTTTAGACTAAGTAGAAGAAATTCTTTCATATGAAACAAGGAGTGAAGTAGAGAAAATATTTTTGCAAGTCTGTTACCCGAGTGTTTCAGTTTAGATCGCTATCCATAAAAATGCCAAGGTTTTTAACTGTTTCACTGTATTTAACTGTATTTAACAGAATGTGATCAAGAATTGGACTACATATCCAATTCATATAGGAGGAAGATAAATCTTCATGTAAATTCCGTGAATCCAATTCTGATCAGCTGGATGGAAACAATACCTCTCGAGAGGGACGTCAAATGACTAAACCAGGATTAAAAACTTCCACATGTGTCAGTGGATAAACTTGCTGTTAGGAAAAATTTGCTCCAGACATTCGTTTCCTTTGCCATCGCTCCACCATTATTTTATAATTACATAATCATCATTCTCTCTGAAGAAAGTTTCTATCCTTGCTTAGTACACTGTATCACTTCCTTTGGCTGATAGGAAAGATTTTATAATTAATAAACTACTTATCTTATTGAGACGCTTGTAATGTCCCATTTTGATTATTGCGATTCCATGCTAACTAGTTTAAGTTCACTCTTAGCTGACAGACTACAACGTGTTCATAATGTGTGCATACGATTCATCTGCAATACTCGTAACTTTTACCATATAACACCTTCCCTCCAGTTACTTTCATGGTTGCGTCTGAAGGAGCGAAGAACAATACATTCACTGTCTCTTTTATTTAGAATCATGCATACTTCTACTCCGAATTATCAGTTATCGCGTTTTAAATTTCTTACAACTCTTCGAAACCGGCATCCAACACTTCTTTCTATCCCTCATCATAGAACGTCTTTATACTCATCGTCTTATACCGTAGAAATACCTCGCCTCTGGAAGTCGTTACCTAATGACGTCAGGGACTGCCGAACTTTATCACAATTCAAAATTAAATTGCAAAATTTTGTCTTATTCAATGCATTTTAGGTATTGATAGAAGTGTTTATTTGTGTTTCTTTTACTCTAGATTAAAATTGCAAGTTTCGTGTTTATCTTAATCAGTTATGATACAATTAATTATGATACTTAATCACTCATTTAAAGTTTGTGTGAATGTAACCTGTGTATGTTTTTGTGTGGCTTTACTTTTGTTTATAGTGTATTTTTTTTTCTTTTTATTTCTATTATTGTATTTGTATTTCTGGTGGTGTTGAAGAGAAGGCCTGATGGCCTTAACTACACCAGAAAAAATGAATGAATAAATAAATAAATAAATAAATAGTTAAATAAATAAATAAATAAGTAAATAAATAAATAAAATTCTGTTCACGAATTAAGCCTCGGATATTCCTCCAGCATTTCCTCAGTCTTCCAATACTTGATCTGCAGTTGAACCTCAACTTATGTGTTTGTGAATATAACATTCTATTGCGATATTATGAAACGTTTCGTTTGGAGAGATCAATCTTGTTAATGGGGTATATATCCAGTTTTTCTTGTGTGTACACATTCCTAATTATGTCCTGTGGAGTAAATATTCTTGGAGAAAGTAAATAAATAAAAGAAACCAAATTTCCGTTGTCTATATTTCTTGTTCAATCTTTTTCCCTAGTTACTAAAGTTTTTCTTCCATCTAACATTGTAGAAATCGTCATAACTTTTGTAAAATTCCATTGACGTTTCTTTTAGAAATATACTGGCGGAACAACAAAATGTAGACCAGTACGAAAGTCCGACAGTGGCATTCACTATATTTTCTCCAGACGTTGGTTGCATATCATAGAAAAACTTTTTCTAACTCATTTGCCTTAAAATCGTCTCGAATTAGTGGTCCGATACTCCAAGGATATATTATATAATGAACAAATATAATATGTAAGAAGTCGTGGCCTACTCTGAACTATAAAATAAACTACATGCAGGGATGGAAGAGGGTGCACGAAGTTTGCTTGTTACAGAAGATCTAACTCAGGGCTTCTCAGACATGCATATGACTGGTCATTTAGTTTTTAACTTCGTCATGTACCATCATATACTTTCCCGCGCGGTTTGCTCACTTTTTATGTAGCCTGATAAGTTTAATCCACCCTACTATGTGTATCATACGGTCCATAAAAGTGTTCAGTTCTGCTCTGTGCCATAAAGAGGACTACAGAACATACAACACACGCCTTGGGAGTCATTACCAGAACGTGCACTAGATGGCACCACTATCGACCACGACACATCGCTAAAGTCGCTGTTACAATACCACCAAATTACATGCGGGGCTCGGAGACCTAAATGACTGTTAATGTCACCGGTTTCTCAACTCAAAATATTCCAAGAAGCTGAGTTGTCAACGACTTTCCAGCAGACCTGACTCTCACCATGTTATATCTTGAACTAGAATGGTAGGAATGGTATTGAAATCTCTTGCTCTTATTCAATGTCTACATTTTCCGTATTGTCCTCATCCGTTTCAGTTGAAATAGCATAATTGTTACATTATAGCATCCTATTATTTCTTGTTAAAATCTAATGCCTTCGGTTTCCATAAGATTCTCTAAAATTTACTAATAGAAGAAATGTTACAAATTGAATATGAAATAGGGGTAAATATGTGAAGTAGTGTGATATACGACCTGAGACGAGTTGTATTCTAGCGGAAGCTTTTCAAATTACTACGCACTGATACTCTCTTTCGCGGGAATGTGTTAGTTTGCAGTTAGAAGCTGAACTGTTCAAACGATTATCATTATTGCATATTCGAGGAAAGTGAAAATTTTGACAACTTCTTTTCTTGAATATACATCGTTATTCCTCAACGTTAGAAATACTGTATTAATGATACATAATTTTAGCTCAGTTGGTAGATCAACTGGCTACGGACTGGAAGGTCCGGGGTTCGATCCCAATTGGTGACGGGATTTTTCTCGTTGCCAAACTTCCAGAACGGCCCCGAAGTTCACTCAGCCTCCTATAAAATTGAGTACCGGGTCTTTACCGGGGGTAAAAGGCGGTCAGAGCGTGGTGCCAACCACACCAACTCATTCTAGTGCCGAGGTCATGGAAAGCATGGGGCTCTACCGCCATGCCCCCCAAATCCCTTCATGGCGTGTGACGGGGATACCCCTTTTTTATTTTTAAAGAGAAATAACCTATATTTATAGCAAGGTATTTGTAATTGATTTCGTTTTTAAATTGTAATGTGTTTTGAGGTTATGACTTACAACATCAGTGTGTCATAAATATGAAATACTAGTATTATTAGTATTCCATCTTTATACCCTGGTTTCGGTTTCGTTACAAGTGTTGGCACCTGTAGAAGAAGGGAAAACCTCATCTTCTAACGAACTTAGAAAACAGCGGAACGAAAAGGCAATGCAAGATGCCATAAAACAAGTTCGAAAAGAGACGTGAGAGACGATTGATCTGGATTCAGACCTAGATCATGTATGAAGAGTTCACTGCAAGAATGACAAGTCACTTTCTTGTCCAAAATGAACCAAGACTGTCAGTGCATAGCTTCAGACATATAGAATGTACATAGAGAGTTACATAGTCATTGTGCAGTAATGATCGGAAAATCACAGTTAAGCTTTGAGCACTAAGCATTTCAAACTTTCAATTGCTTCTCCTGCAAAATGTATTCCAAATGACATCTATCATTCTTGCAGTGGACTCTTCATATGTAACCAGATAGGTCGGCCTTATAGGCTTTGACTTTAACAACTTTTGTCAGGTTTACTACGCTGCCATCTAGTTGTTACAAAAGGAGTCACGTCATAATTCCCATTTGAATTGCATTAGCGACTGTACTGACATCTCGTGTTCGTTTACGGCGGACGGGTGGCGATCCTGGCGATTGTTCCCTTCAAAGTGCTCCCGATTTTAACATAGCGATGAGTTATCTGTTACATATATGATCTAGAATTCTGTATTACGGTTGCGAAAAAATCTTCTAATAGAAATGCTGAATGCTTTTTCTGTACTTTTCTTAGAGGCTATCCATTTTGACTTTATATATAATTTCGTTATTCATTAATAGTATTCCATATTTGTAATTCAATTATTTTTATGAAGGGCACATATTATATTTTGAGGAAATTACATTTTTCAAACGTTTTATAATATTTTACGAACTTATAACTGCAGTGTACAATTCACATGGACATTCAACAAAAAAGAGGATGATATTTTACGTTCGATATTCAAAACATGTAGATTTCAATACGAAAAAACAAAATTATATTCCATATTTTTAAGTCTTTCTCTATATAAATTGCACATTCAGACCTAGTTTTGTTACAGTATCTATGCTTCTTTCATCTGTATATGGACTAAGAAGAGAGCTCTGATTTTCTTAAACATTATTAAGAACTGTCACCTATCACACTGAGTTTTGATTATATTATTTTCTTTCCAGTATCGTATAATTATTTTGTGTTCGACCATGCCGAAATGTAGTAATTATACACCTGGCAGCAGTCCTTTAATTCATGTCATTAAAGTACACCTATTCATTAAAGTTCAGGTTTTCGATTATTCTCGGATATGCAATCGAAAGGCAATGAGGGAAACGTCACGGAGGCTGGAAATCCAATACTGTCTCAGAAGGTTATGTTCTGTTACTATAATAATTAGCGTTAATTGTAAATAATATTAAAATAAATTCAATTTGTCACCTCGTTTTTCAATTCTAAATCAATTTCCAGGTTATATATTCTCTGCATTACATCAAGGTCAATGACATTTTTGTTCCTCGGAAAAAATCAATACTTTCGCGTCTGCGCACATCTCACAATTTCGAGCTATGAACAAGCTCACTTCAGATCTTCTGTCAGATACAAATAAAATGAATATTTCTGAATAATTTCAATTTAGAAATATGGTCGAGCATAAAAAGTCGTATGAAACTTGCCTATAAAGGTAATTAAGACGCTCGTATGAAAATTATGAAACTCGCTTGCGCTCGAAGTTGCGAGGAAGTGAACTCCGAAAAGGCCACGCTCGATCTCGAGTCCTCGGAATCAATATAGATATGTGAATCACAAATCTATTGCACTTATCTCACTTCCAGGTGCGCTGTACCACTCAAGGAACATACTTACGTAGATCACATTCAAAGGAAAATGTCAAAGAAAGGCAGCTACTTACTATGACAAGTACAAATAAGAGGAGGTAGCTGTCCATGCGGTGACTGAATTGTCTGGACCTTTGGCCTGTCGCGCTGGTGGACCGGCTTCCAAGTGTGTGACATGAAATTTTCTACTTAAAACCAACATTAATACTTGTGGTTCTTTTCAGAGTCCTTGAGTTTCTCTATGTCAGGTATCAACATCACTCTGTCCGATGTCCATTCCATTATTATTCTATAAGTATTCCTCGACGGTCCGTGTTCTAGTCCGTTTTTAGTGGGTTATTTTACGACGCTGTATTAATATCTCAGGTTATTTAGCGTCTGAATGGAATGAAGGTGATAATACCGGTGAAATGAATTCAGGATCCGGTACCGATAGTTACCCAGAATTTGTTAATATTGAGTTGAGGGGAGACCCTGGTAAAAACCTCAACCAAGTAACTTGCACCGACTGGGATTCAAACCCGGGCCTCTTGATTTCACGGTCAGACGCGCTAACCGTCTAGTCGTTTTTATTTCATGGAAAGTTTATTGTAAAATCGGTAGTAAAACTTGTGGTCGATTATTTCGAGAGATTCTTCAGTTTCCCCATGTCAGATCTAAAAACATTCCGTCCAATTTACCGTTCGATTATAATTCCTCACTATTCCCCGATCACCGGCTAGCGATGCTGAAGAAGACTGGTATAGGGACGCAAGTCTATTTGCTGGAATGGTGTTACATGGACTCAATAGGTGCAGATCCGAACACGAGACTTGTTCAGTTAGTGTACCAGAATCTTAAAGGAACGTCTCCTCCACTACAAATGCGTATACAAGGAATCGTCCTTACCATGGTGAATTATGATCGTCTCAGGCGTAACATCAGTTCCCCTGCTTTGTCCTTTGATGCCCGCTCCACCTGGTTTAAGGCAGTACATCATGTGGTGGCCACACGCACGATTTATTATGTGCTGCAAAATCATGGACATTTAGAAAAGGCTGTATATTTGGATTTCCTCAAACGGACACGGTGGAAGACACGACAGCACAGTCAATACAAGACTATGTTGGGCATTTTCATTCACATTGCAGATCATTAGTAATAACGGTTCAACTATCACAGGAAAACAATTAAACTTATACATTAATTTATGTTAATGTTGTATTCGTTCATATTTTATGTATAGTGTGAGAACGGTATAATTAAAAAAAAAAGTTGCTATTAAAAAAAAAAAAGGAAAAATATTAGGCCTACCTTAAAACTTAAGTATCTATCGTGACTTGTACATTAGCGTTATTTAGTGAATATTTTCAAGAAGTTTACTTACGGAAGGAATTATTATTATGTTTATGTTGCTGTCCTTTTCATTCATGTCTTTCAAATTGTTAAAAGTTGAGTAATATATGTTTTCAGATGATATTAATTATGCCAGCCCTGTCAGATCCTTTACGTAGATGAAGAAACATCTGGTGGGGATTCGTTCTCACGATATGTACTAATTGTCCATACTGATTCTCCTTTATATTGTAATCTACCAGTTATGTATTCGCCTTCGTCCGGACAGTCTTTTATCATAAATAAAGAAAACAAGGAAGAAAATAACACCAGGTCTCACGTGGAGTTCCTGCCACCGACCAAGTTCGAAGCCACCATAGCCCAGGCTATATAGCTCTCCTCCCCGGTACGTTTACAGTGGACTTCTAACCACTGACCAAGTTCGAAGCAATAGCCAAGAACTATGATATCTACGATATAGCTCTCCTCCCAGGTTCATTTACAGTAGAGTACTATCCACATCCTGGCTAAAATATAACATGTAACAATTCGTTTATATAGTAACATTAGGATATTGCGTACCATGCGCAAGAGGTAAATATTGCACAAATGTTACAAATTTTGTATTATATATACAGTATATTTCTTTGATATAGTTACGTAGCTTATATTTTTCTATGTTAAATGAGATTGATATAACTCGATCTAACCAATAAAATCCGGTGGCTTTCGCAAGACACATAAGTGAACCGAATTCCTGCGTGGTATGTTGTTGAGCGTGCTGGCTTACAGATCTGAAGGTCCCCGGTTCGATTCCCGGGCTCGGCTATCGGTGAATTTTTTCTTGAAGGAAAAAAATTACCTAGGTGTCTAGAGTCTGGAAATTTGTGTGAATGTTAGTGTGCCAGGTTAATATTAATTAACCAATCATCAAAAATATAAAATACATCATGACTGTCGCTGGGCAGTACCCTGAATACACGTTTCAGCGTCACATTGTTGACAAATAACTCCATCTGTCAGCAGAACCATAAAGCATCTAGTAGGTGCTATAGAGTAACCAAAAACGAGAAAAAACCTAAGTGAACCACCATGCCATAAGTAGATAGTATTAGCAAGCAACAGCTACATAAAAGATGAGTAATCTCAACCAAATACTGTGTGTACGACTTCCTGACCTGGATGAAGTAGCATTTTGTACTACGGCAGAGCCTACTTGCTGATAACGAAACATTCTGAGGGGGGGGAGCAGATAAAAAAGTTAAATTTTCTTCTTCCACCTTGTTAATAATGTCAAAAGAAATGAGTATACAAAGTTTGGCCTCTCGACCGAAATTACGAGGCCGAAAAAATAAGATAGTCAGAGGCCGTTAACAGAAAGAAAACTCAATTTCACCGCAAAAATTATTCAAATATTATTATAGATAATTTAGGTTTAATCAGCTGTTCACCCGAGGAGTGTCTTCGTCCCGATTTTCAAATTTCACCCCGTCGTAGAAAAAAAGCCATCATGTGGCTTTTAGGTAATACGATTTATTATGTGTTGCAAAATCATGGACCTTTAGAAAAGGCTGTATATTGGGATTTCCTCAAACGTACACGGTGGAAGACACGACAGCACAGTCAATACAAGATTATGTTGGGCATTTTCATTCACATTGTAGATCAATAGTAATAACGGTTCAAATATCACAGGAAAATTATTAAACTTATACATTAATTTATGTTAATGTTGTATTCATTTATATTTTATGTATAGTGTGAGAACGGTATAATTAAAAAACAAGCTGCTGTTAAAAAGAAGAAAAATATTATGCATACCTTAAAACAAAAGTATCTATCGTGACTTGAACATTAGCGTCCTTTAGTGAATGTTTTCAAGAGTTTTACTTACGGAAGGAATTATTATTATGTTTATGTTGCTGTCCCTTTCATTCATGTCTTTCAAATTTTTAAAAGTTGAGTAATATATGTTTTCAGATGATATTAATTATGCCAGCCCTGTCAGATCCTTTACGTAGATAAAGAAACATCTGGTGGGGATTCCGATATTAGACTCTTTTTCGTGACATGCGCACTACGACTTCGTTCCCACGAAATGTACTAATTATCCATACTGATTCTCCTTTATATTGTAATCTACCAGTTATGTATTCGCCTTCGTCCGGACAGTCTTTTATCATAAATAAAGAAAACAAGGAAGAAAATAACACCAGGTCTCACGTGGAGTTCCTGCCACCGACCAAGTTCGAAGCCACCATAGCCCAGGCTATATAGCTCTCCTCCCCGGTACGTTTACAGTGGACTTCTAACCACTGACCAAGTTCGAAGCCATAGCCAAGAACTATGATATCTACGATATAGCTCTCCTCCCAGGTTCATTTACAGTAGAGTACTATCCACATCCTGGCTAAAATATAACATGTAACAATTCGTTTATATAGTAACATTAGGATATTGCGTACCATGCGCAAGAGGTAAATATTGCACAAATGTTACAAATTTTATATTATATATATATATAATATTTTTTTCTAACGGTTACGTATCTCATATTTTTCTATATCAAATGAGATCGATTTAGCTATGAATTAACCCATAAAATTTGGTGCCAGAAAATTGCATTTATAAAAAATCGTTTATATAGTAAAGTTAGAATATCCGGACTATGAGCAAGAGGTAAAAATTATACAAATGTTGTAAATTTTGTATTATATATACAATATATTTCTTTGATACGGTTACGTAGCTTATATTTTCCTATATTAAATGACATTGATTTAACTTGATCTAACCAATAAAATCCGGTGGCTTTCGCAAGACACATAAGCGAACCGAATGCCTGCGTGGTCTGTTGGTGAGCGTGCTGGCTTACAGATCTGGCGGTCCCCGGTTCGATTCCCGGGCTCGGCTATCGGTGAATTTTTTCTTGAAGGAAAAAAATTATCTAGGTGTCTAGAGCTTGGAAATTGGTGTGATTTTTAGTGTGCCAGGTTAATATTAATTAACCAATCATCAAAAATATAAAATACATCATGACTGTCGCTGGGCAGTATCCAGAATACACGTTTCAGCGTCACATTGTAGACAAATAACTCCATCTGTCAGCACAACCATGAAGCATCTAGTAGGTGCTATAGAGTTACCAAAAACGAGAAAAAACCTAAGTGAACCACCATGCCATAAGTAGATAGTATTAGTAAGCAACAGCAACATAAAAGATAAGTAATCTTAAGCAAATACAGTGTGTTCGACTCCCTGACCTGGATCAAGTAGTATTTTGTACGTCGGAAAAGCCTACATGCCGACAAGGAAACATTCTGAGGGGGGGGCAGATAAAAAAAGTTAAATTGTTTCTTCCACCATGTTAATAATGTCAAAAGAAGTGCGTATACAAATTTTGGCCACTCGACCGCAAATACGAGGGCCGTTATGCTAGGTTTACAAGGCGACAGTTTAGAGCGAGAGAAGATCTAAAATATCAGGAGAGCTCTCAAAGGCCCGTTACACAGTCATCCGTATGCTACGCAATACGCACTACGTATCCGTAGGCAGTTTGCTTTCACAGTCACGCGTAGCAAATCCGTAGCAGATTAATTATATCAGTCGGCTTGTTTGTTTCAAAATGAGCGTGCTTCAAGGAAAGCTTTTGGCTGCACATTATTTGTATTAAAATAGTGCATAATAGACAATATTGTGTTCACCTGCACTAATTCTAAAAATGCTGAAGGAAGCTTTTATAAATCTACATTGTGACTTGCGCGAGACCGAAAGAAAGTTCCTTTCACTAATTTCGCGTGTTTATTCAATCGTTTGATGAACAATTAGAAAAATTACAATAAATGCAGCTTGAACTGGATCTACATAATTATGTCCTACCGAGCGGTTTGCTCTTAACATAAGGCGATAAAAATTAGTCAGATGAATTAATTATTTATAATCGACATTTTATTATTTCTTGTTCATTATAATAAATTACAAAACCAACAATTATTTTTGTTATAATCTGTATAGATCGGAGTTTCTCATCCTTTCTCATTTCCTCACTTTATTTTAGTGCGGGCCTCTAAGTCTAAAGTGTAGATTGTGTAGAATTTACTGTAATGTTTTTCTTTCTCTTGTACGGGGGAGGGACCCGAAGGCTTACACTGTAGCCTGAGGCTTATTGTGCTTACCACCCTATTCTTGTGAATGATTGGGTAGCAGAACTGCCGCGCTCTTGTACAAGTAAAGCACGCTGCACCGTGCATCGATGATGATGATGATGATGATGATATGTGAATTAATAATGGCGAAATGAGTTCGAGGTCCAACTCTGAAAGTTACCTAGGAATTCTGCTTGAATTAATTGGGGGAAAACCACGGAAAAATCCCAACCAGATAACTTGTCCCAACCAGAATTTGAACCCGGGCCCGCTCGTTTCATAGCCAAACGTGCAGACCATTACTCCACAGCGGTGGACTACTGTAGTGCTACTCAACCTTTTGATTTTGAGGCTCCTTTTTTCCTCACATTAACTTACTTTAGTGAGGCTCCCTGGCCTGACGTGTAGAGTAGAATGTAGAACATACAAACTAGTAATATGAAATTTGGTATCAATTCAAAAAGAAAAAAACTTAATTAGCTAGCTTGTTTTAGTTTACTGTAAAATTGTCAGATAATAAAATTTTCAAAGAACAACTTTCAAATTATTATTATTATTATTATTATTATTATTATTATTATTATCATTATCATTACACCCCACTACAAGTTGGTCGGTCAACCTCAGGGCTGCAACCCCCCTTTTCGGTTGAGAATCACTGATTTAGATTAAATCTGTTTTAAATACACTGAGGAAATATTTATATTGACTAGGTACTCTTAATTAAATATTCCTTAACTTATTTTATAGATAAGAAGTTTTATATATATTATATAAACATCTCTTACGCGGAGTAGCTCACCGCGTGAGACAAATAGAGCTCTCCCTTTGCCCTTAACGGGACACTTTTAGGTAATCATTTCATTTCATATACAATAGTGTGTTGCCCATATTAGGTAAATTCCTGTGAGTGAAAGAATATCTTTGGAGGTTGATGGAGATTGGAGGATTGACATCAAGGAAGACTATTGTTCTGTTTGGGAAATGTTTCCAGTGTGAAAATGTGAACTGATATTTGGGTAATCTGATGTACGATTTTTCTGAATATTAGCCCACCAAAAATTGGCAAATGAACAGACTAAGTAAGTGATGTGAATGGGAAGGACGGAATAAAAGGGGATGGTTCATGTTTTGTATTCGCAAGACTGTGTTTCCATACAATAATGTAGTTTCTACTTCTGAAAAATATCCTAACAGCTAAGTTATCCTCAACGGAAGATTTTTTTTCTGGAACTTCTGCCATGTCTCCTGTCATCTTCATCATTCACCTGCATTTCATTGTGTGTTATTGTCCATTTCTGCAAAATTTTTCAATGTAATGTCACACATCACGCCACAACTTCTACCTGATGCCTCTATTTTTGTATTATTCACAAAAAGGATCCCAGAAGCATTGTCTTCTATCTAACTGACTGATACCAGCTACGCATTCAAAATCATAATGCTTTCAAACATGAATTTTACTGGTTATTATGCCGCTACGCTTTGCGTAGTACGCATGACTGTGTAAGCCCACACTTGTCCAAGGTATTCATCTCTTCTCCGTAGTCCGTAGCGCGTAGCGGGACGTCCGTATGGATTCTACGGATGCTTACAGTACGCAGAACTGTGTAAGCTCCGATCAGTGATAATTTATAGCGTCAATGAAATGTGTTCTATAGTGTCAGTGAAATGTGTGCTAAAGTGTCAGTGAAATGCGTCATAGTGCCACTACAGTGAGTGAGATGAGAATAAAGTGAAAGACTATTGAAACTTATGTAGGGCCTGTACATAATAATGTGGGTTGTAATGTAAAATTAGGTATTTTATTTATGTTTTATTATTATTGTGTTAAATTATATTGTGTATTCTTATTGTATTGTGTATAAAATTGTAGGCCTATTGTGTACTGTATAATTGTATTGCGTATTGTAAATATTGTTTATCGTTTCTTTATTCTGTATTGTTTATATTGTGTATACCACTGCCACCGGGTGCATGCCCACTTACAGTGTAAATAAATACATACATACATATGCAAGGTATTTTGCTACGGATCCGTAGTCCGTAGCGCGTAGCATACGGATGACTGTGTAACGGGCCTAACGGAGTGTTTACACGGTGACAGAATATAACTTTTCTAAACCCATTAGCGAGCTCTCATGAGATTTATATAACTCTAAACTCTAATATTACTCTCCGGAGCGTTTACATGGTGCAGACAGATTAGAGTGAGAGAAAGTGTTGCGAGCATATAGAAAAGAACAGGCTGGTCAGTACGTTTCCAACTATGGCAGAAACACAACGTTTTTTGGCCGCTGTAGTGTGCAATTCCTCTGAATTGAAGAAGGCAGAGGAGAAATAGATCTAAGTGGGAAAAACCCTGGATATCTCGCCGGAACACGCATGGAGCTTACACATCGGACCTGTAATTGGCTAAAAAGTCACAACTATGAGAATTGTCAGTAGTATAAAGGAAAGGCTGTTGGTCACATTACGCTTCTTAGCTACAGGTTTATACCCTAACACATTATTTTATTGTTCTTAACAGAATTAATTATGAATAATAATAATTTTTTTTTTATTTTAATAGGTTATTTTACGACGCTTTATCAACAGCTTAGGTTATTTAGCGTCTGAATGAGATGGTGATAATGTCGGTGAAATGAGTCCGGGGTCCAGCACCGAAAGTTATCCAGCATTTGCTCATGTTGGGTTGATGGAAAACCCCGGAAAAACCTCAATCAGGTAACTTGCCCCGACCGGGAATCGAACCCGGGCCACCTGGTTTCGCAGCCAGAAGCGCTAACCGTTACTCCACAGGTGTGGGCTAATAATAATAATAATAATAATAATAATAATAATAATAATAATAATAATAATAATAATAGTAATAATAAATAAACATATGAAAATGGGAGACTACATTGTTCATGTAAAATGCATGAAATTTCCTTCATTATGTCCGAAAAGGTATGGTGTATGAATTAAACAACAGGAAGGTAGTGCCTGAGTTTATAATATGTAATATCGTTTCATATCAAATATGATAACCATTTATTTTAATATAATTGATACGTAGAAGTTTTGAAATTACATATACTGACAATAAAATATTGTACGAAGCTTTTAATACGCAACGATGAGTCCTTTAAATGCCCCAAATGTCAATAAGTGTTCTGGTACAAATATCTAGAACCGAATAGCGCTCTGAGGGGCGGAATTGCGTCTCTACATTTATACGACGAAAGTTTAAAGAAGAGAGGGCTAGAGATTATAGCTGAGTATAGCTCGTGCGGAACCTTGTGAAACTTGAAAGGAGAAAGCAGTATCATGAATAAATATATAATAGGATGCGAAACTGCGGTCAGCACCATCTAGATTTGGTGCTCTGAATTAAGGTGATCAGCGCCCGACGTCGTAGGTGGTGAACATTAGAACTACGTGTTCGGTACATTACTGAGAGTTCTCTATTTATCCGTTCGAGATATTGTATGGGAGAGTCGAGGAGAGAAGATGGCGGAATGAAACTTACTAATAAGTGAACATAAAGTGATACGTGTGTGTATAAGCAGTGTATGTTAAATAGTGATGTTTATGGACGTTGTAAAAATAGTGTTGTTGAATGTATTGTAAAGTAATAGTAATATAATAAATTGAACTATCTACGTAGTTCTTGCAGACTTTTCCATTATGCTGTACAATAAATACCCAAAGAATACAATCCCAATTATCTAACTTTTTGCTTTATTTTTTTTGTCTCTGGTTATATTTTAATCGGGTAGTGTAAAACACATCATCTCTTTTATCTTCCTGTTGGCTCCGGTTAGAATTTTCAGTAGAATATGCTGTGAGGAATAAAATTGTAAATGTTTTATTTTAAATTGGGTTAGTTTTGAATATCGATGAGGGTGGGAGGGAATACTTTCTGCACAGTTTAACATTTTCGTCACCAGGTGCGCTGCTAAATGCATGGAATAATTACTCTTTTCGCTACTTGGTGCGCTGCTATTTGTAATAACGCCTCTCCCAAAAATAGATGGCAGCAAGATCAATTTCTACAACAGCGCCTCTAGTATGTGTTACGGGAAACTCATTAAGTTTCGCATCCTATTATATACTTATCCATGGCAGTATTGTGGTGTGGGATCGACTACCGGCCGATGTTACAGTGACGACATGCAAGTGAGTCTGAACAAGCGTTACCCCCTCCACTACTAACCGCCCGTAGAACTGGTTTCTCCATCAAGGTCAAGCTTCACCAGGTTCCATTCGAGCTATATCACCGTGTAAACGGTTTTGAGAGTAGGTATCTCGTAGACTCTAATTATATATTACAGAGACTAAATAGAGCGGCCTTGAAAACTGCTCTCGCCGTGTAAACACCCTGGACAAAGAACTCGCATATGCTCTCAACTCTCATTATAGTTACTCTAACTTATTCAACTCAGTTGAACTTTTTCATAAACTCTCTCGACAGAAGCAGTATAAATGACGGCCAAAAACAATGGAGTGTCGAAGACACGAAGATTGATTGAAGCATATGAATTGGAAAGTTGTTTGTGGAATGTGCTTAACAAGAATTACAAGAATAAGGACCTTGAGAAATCAGGCATTGTCAAAATTAGCTGAGACTGTTGAGGCGTCTGAATTTGGCTTTTAGTTTTCTTAATTTATTGTAATTTGGCCGTAATTTTAGCAAGTCCATTGTTTTAGTTGTTAATTATTTTGTGGGTTTTATTCTTGCTTATTTATTTGTTGGAGGAGGTACAGCGAAAGCTCCATAACCTCCAGAATAATATTAATAATAATAATAATTATAATTATAATTATATTATTATTATTATCATCACTATTTTATTATTATTATTATTATTATTATTATTATTACTGTGCAATTATCACCATTCACTTGATGTGGAATATTTTCTATATTCCTTTAATACAATTGATAATGCATCATATTAATAATAATAATAACGCTCACCTAGTACATTACAAACAAAACACATATCTGGTACAGTGGAGTCTGTACCGGTATCTGTTAACAAGAATATAGTTATAATTTAACAAAATGAAATAGGCACAACTATTACACTGTATTAGTAGAACCATTATAAACACATTATAATGAAAGAAGATGAACAATGTTATGTGAAATATCCATTTTGTTTTCTTTGAACACTCGGTCTCTTTTGAGGAGCTTAAACGCAATCAGTCATTTTCATCGCAAATTCTGCACACTTTTTTTTTTTAACATTGGAGGTAAATTGAACTTCGCCCCTTGTAGCAAGAATGTTTTTTTCCTCTTTAATTTTGGAGGGCACGAAGCACATCTTCTTCTTCTTCTTCTTCTTTTTCTTCTTCTCAATAACCACTCCTTCAGCTGCATCCATTGTCTTTCTTTCATCAGGAAGCCTGAAAATTGTCTTTATACAGGGTTCCTATAAAAGACGTTTCCGGTTTCGAACACATGTAATTTGCGTGCTATGAATCTGAGGTGCATGAAAATAGTACCAATGTAAAGAGAATCTCCAAACGTTTAGTTTCTTGACTTAAAGATGTTCAATGTGTCCCCCCCCCCTAGTAACACGGCACACATTAAGCCTATAGTCAAGTTCCACGTAGGTACTCGGATTTTCCGATCTTCAGATTCTGAGGTTATATCTGTTCACCTTACCAGAAAGTTGAAAAGTGACGTCGTCAGAAAACACAGAAACACCACGGAACGAATAAATTCATCATCGTTTTCAATTAAGGTCTACATACTTGTGCAAAAATTTCTTCGTAGCACTTTGTCCTCTGGTATTAGGGCTTGCAGCAACTCTAGTAGGTATGGATGGAGTCGCAACCGCTTGCGAAGAATCGTACCTATATATGTGCCATTTACGGATTTTAGGCCCACTGGGTGGATCTGCACCAAACTTTGTTCGGTAATGCTTTTGCACATTAATAACAGACTGGTTCACATGAAAATTAAGCTCTTCTGTCGTCTATAGCAGCCATTTCGCATAAACAATGAACAAATTTGTTTATATGCACTATTATGAGGCGTCTTATCAAGTAGGTAAACAATGTTAACACAACTAAACTCTTTTAGTTTCTCTTTCCATTGGTACATTTTTCATGCATCTCTGATTCATAGAATGTAAATTACATGTGTGCCGACTTGAGCTATAATCTGCACATTTTTGATCAAGACTATCAACTCCGTCCTTCGTGCAATTATAGTATTCTATACGAATAAATAAAAAATGACTCACCCAACAATATTAGTAACGCAAGTGCTATGCGCGGTCAGGTTACACAACTGCTGACACACTGCTCAGAAGTTAGATGGGTGATGATGTCATAAAACGCACTGACCAGCCTATTCTTCTCTAAATGCTCTCTCTCAACACTTTCTCTCACTCTAAACTGTCTGCACCATGTAAACGGTCAGGAGAGTAACTTAGAGTTTAGAATTACATAAATATCATGACAGCTCCCTAATGGGTTTAGAGAAACTATATTCTGTCACCGTGTAAACACTCCGTTAGAGAGCTCTCCTGATTCTTCAGAACATCGCTCTGAACTGTTGCCGTGCAAACCTAGCATGATTATTACTTTAGACCTGTATGTCAAGAGTTATGCGCAAGCTTGTATAATCTCGTACGCAACAGTCGCTTTAGTTAATGAAAATGTTCAAATTAGCTGACTAATTTAGAGTAGCTATAATGAGAGCTGACAGTATATGAGAGTTCTCTGTTCAGGATGTTTACACGGCGAGAGCAGTTTTCAAGGCCGCTCTATTTAGACTCTCTATTTGGATATTAGAGTCAACGAGATACCTGCTCTCACAACCGTTTACACGGTGATACTCAGCTATAATCTCTAGCTCTCTTCTCTAAACTGTCGCCGTGTAAACACTCAGTTAGAGAGCTCTCCTGATTCTTCAGAACATCGCTCTGAACTGTCGCCGTGCAAACCTAGCATGATTATTACTTTAGACCTGTATTTCAAGAGTTATGCGCAAGCTTGTATAATCTCGTACGCAACAGTCGCTTTAGTTAATGAAAAAGTTCAAATTAGCTGACTAATTTAGAGTAGCTATAATGAGAGCTGACAGTATATGAGAGTTCTCTGTTCAGGATGTTTACACGGCGAGAGCAGTTTTCAAGGCCGCTCTATTTAGACTCTCTATTTGGATATTAGAGTCAACGAGATACCTGCTCTCACAACCGTTTACACGGTGATACTCAGCTATAATCTCTAGCTCTCTTCTCTAAACTGTCGCCGTGTAAACACTCCGTTAGAGAGCTCTCCTGATTCTTCAGAACATCGCTCTGAACTGTCGCCGTGCAAACCTAGCATGATTATTACTTTAGACCTGTATTTCAAGAGTTATGCGCAAGCTTGTATAATCTCGTACGCAACAGTCGCTTTAGTTAATGAAAAAGTTCAAATTAGCTGACTAATTTAGAGTAGCTATAATGAGAGCTGACAGTATATGAGCGTTCTCTGTTCAGGATGTTTACACGGCGAGAGCAGTTTTCAAGGCCGCTCTATTTAGACTCTCTATTTGGATATTAGAGTCAACGAGATACCTGCTCTCACAACCGTTTACACGGTGATACTCAGCTATAATCTCTAGCTCTCTTCTCTAAACTGTCGCCGTGTAAACACTCCGTTAGAGAGCTCTCCTGATTCTTCAGAACTTCGCTCTGAACTGTCGCCGTGCAAACCTAGCATGATTATTACTTTAGATCTGTATTTCAAGAGTTATGCGCAAGCTTGTATAATCTCGTACGCAATAGTCATGAGAGTTAAGGAAAAAGTTCAACTTAGCTGACTAATTTAGAGTAGCTATAATGAGAGCTGACAGTATATGCGAGTTCTCTGTTCAGGGTGTTTACACGGCGAGAGCAGTTTTCAAGGCCGCTCTATTTAGACTCTCTATTTGGATATTAGAGTCAACGAGATACCTGCTCTCACAACCGTTTACACGGTGATACTCAGCTATAATCTCTAGCTCTCTTCTCTAAACTGTCGCCGTGTAAACACTCCGTTAGAGAGCTCTCCTGATTCTTCAGAACATCGCTCTGAACTGTCGCCGTGCAAACCTAGCATGATTATTACTTTAGACCTGTATTTCAAGAGTTATGCGCAAGCTTGTATAATCTCGTACGCAACAGTCGCTTTAGTTAATGAAAAAGTTCAAATTAGCTGACTAATTTAGAGTAGCTATAATGAGAGCTGACAGTATATGAGCGTTCTCTGTTCAGGATGTTTACACGGCGAGAGCAGTTTTCAAGGCCGCTCTATTTAGACTCTCTATTTGGATATTAGAGTCAACGAGATACCTGCTCTCACAACCGTTTACACGGTGATACTCAGCTATAATCTCTAGCTCTCTTCTCTAAACTGTCGCCGTGTAAACACTCCGTTAGAGAGCTCTCCTGATTCTTCAGAACATCGCTCTGAACTGTCGCCGTGCAAACCTAGCATGATTATTACTTTAGACCTGTATTTCAAGAGTTATGCGCAAGCTTGTATAATCTCGTACGCAACAGTCGCTTTAGTTAATGAAAAAGTTCAAATTAGCTGACTAATTTAGAGTAGCTATAATGAGAGCTGACAGTATATGAGAGTTCTCTGTTCAGGATGTTTACACGGCGAGAGCAGTTTTCAAGGCCGCTCTATTTAGACTCTCTATTTGGATATTAGAGTCAACGAGATACCTGCTCTCACAACCGTTTACACGGTGATACTCAGCTATAATCTCTAGCTCTCTTCTCTAAACTGTCGCCGTGTAAACACTCCGTTAGAGAGCTCTCCTGATTCTTCAGAACTTCGCTCTGAACTGTCGCCGTGCAAACCTAGCATGATTATTACTTTAGATCTGTATTTCAAGAGTTATGCGCAAGCTTGTATAATCTCGTACGCAATAGTCATGAGAGTTAAGGAAAAGTTCAACTTAGCTGACTAATTTAGAGTAGCTATAATGAGAGCTGACAGTATATGCGAGTTCTCTGTTCAGGGTGTTTACACGGCGAGAGCAGTTTTCAAGGCCGCTCTATTTAGACTCTCTATTTGGATATTAGAGTCAACGAGATACCTGCTCTCACAACCGTTTACACGGTGATACTCAGCTATAATCTCTAGCTCTCTTCTCTAAACTGTCGCCGTGTAAACACTCCGTTAGAGAGCTCTCCTGATTCTTCAGAACATCGCTCTGAACTGTTGCCGTGCAAACCTAGCATGATTATTACTTTAGACCTGTATTTCAAGAGT
The DNA here is from genome assembly GCF_040183065.1 of Periplaneta americana. Lineage (NCBI taxonomy): Eukaryota > Metazoa > Arthropoda > Insecta > Blattodea > Blattidae > Periplaneta > Periplaneta americana. The sequence goes on from NC_091124.1 coordinate 170,173,024, forward strand.
TATGCGCAAGCTTGTATAATCTCGTACGCAACAGTCGCTTTAGTTAATGAAAAAGTTCAAATTAGCTGACTAATTTAGAGTAGCTATAATGAGAGCTGACAGTATATGAGAGTTCTCTGTTCAGGATGTTTACACGTCGAGAGCAGTTTTCAAGGCCGCTCTATTTAGACTCTCTATTTGGATATTAGAGTCAACGAGATACCTGCTCTCACAACCGTTTACACGGTGATACTCAGCTATAATCTCTAGCTCTCTTCTCTAAACTGTCGCCGTGTAAACACTCAGTTAGAGAGCTCTCCTGATTCTTCAGAACATCGCTCTGAACTGTCGCCGTGCAAACCTAGCATGATTATTACTTTAGACCTGTATTTCAAGAGTTATGCGCAAGCTTGTATAATCTCGTACGCAACAGTCGCTTTAGTTAATGAAAAAGTTCAAATTAGCTGACTAATTTAGAGTAGCTTTAATGAGAGCTGACAGTATATAAGAGTTCTCTGTTCAGGATGTTTACACGGCGAGAGCAGTTTTCAAGGCCGCTCTATTTAGACTCTCTATTTGGATATTAGAGTCAACGAGATACCTGCTCTCACAACCGTTTACACGGTGATACTCAGCTATAATCTCTAGCTCTCTTCTCTAAACTGTCGCCGTGTAAACACTCCGTTAGAGAGCTCTCCTGATTCTTCAGAACTTCGCTCTGAACTGTCGCCGTGCAAACCTAGCATGATTATTACTTTAGATCTGTATTTCAAGAGTTATGCGCAAGCTTGTATAATCTCGTACGCAATAGTCATGAGAGTTAAGGAAAAGTTCAACTTAGCTGACTAATTTAGAGTAGCTATAATGAGAGCTGACAGTATATGCGAGTTCTCTGTTCAGGGTGTTTACACGGCGAGAGCAGTTTTCAAGGCCGCTCTATTTAGACTCTCTATTTAGATATTAGAGTCAACGAGATACCTGCTCTCACAACCGTTTACACGGTGATACTCAGCTATAATCTCTAGCTCCTTTCTCTAAACTGTCGCCGTGTAAACGTAGCATAAAAAATAAGTTCGTCAAGGGCCCTTAACAGGACGAAAACACAATTTCACTGGAAAAAATTCCTGAAACATTATTATAGGTAATTTAGGTTTAATCAGCTGTTCACCCGAGAAGTTCCTTCGTCCCGATATTCAAATTTCACTCCGTCCTAGACTAAAAGCCATCTTGTGGCTTTTAGGTAATACGATTTATTATGTGTTGCAAATTCATGGAGCTTTAGAAAAGGCTGTATATTTGGATTTCCTCAAACGTACACGGTGGAAGACGCCACAGCACAGTCAACACAAGATTATGTTGGGCAGTTTCATTCACATTGTAGATCAATAGTAATAACGGTTCAAATATAACAGGAAAAGTATTAACCTTATACATTAATTTATGTTAATGTTGTATTCATTTACATTTTATGTATAGTGTGAGAACGGTATAATTAAAAGACAAGTTGCTCTTAAAAAAATATATTAGGCCTACCTTAAAACTTAAGTATCTATCGTGACTTGAACATTAGCGTCATTTAGTGAATATTTTCAAGAGTTTTACTTACGGAAGGAATTATTATTATGTTTATGTTCCTATGACTTTGCTTCGCCAGCCCTGTCAGATTCTTTATATAGATGGAGAAACATCTGGTGGAGATTCCGATATTAGACTTTTTTTCGTGACATGCGCTCTAAGACTTCGTTCCCACGAAATGTACTAATTGTCCCTACTGATTCTTCTTTATATTGTAACCTAATAATTATGTTTTCGCCATCGTCCGGGTAGTCTTTTATCATAAATAAAGAAAACAAGGAAGAAAATAACGCCAAGTCTCACGTGGAGTTCCTGCCACCGACCAAGTTCGAAGCCACCATAGCCCAGGCTATATAGCTCTCCTCCCCGGTACGTTTACAGTGGACTTCTAACCACTGACCAAGTTCGAAGCCATAGCCAAGAACTATGATATCTACGATATAGCTCTCCTCCCCGGTTCATTTACAGTGGAGTACTATCCACATCCTGGCTAAAATATAACATGTAACAATTCGTTTATATAGTAACATTAGGATATTGCGTACCATGCGCAAGAGGTAAAAATTGCACAAATGTTAAAATTTTTTTATCCTATATACAATATATTTCTTTCATACCGTTACGTATCTCATATTTTTTATATCAAATGAGATCGATGTAACTATGAATTAACCCATAAAATTTGGTAGCAGAAAATTGCATTTATAAAAATTCGTTTATATATTAAATTTAGGATATCCGGACTATGCGCAAGAGGTAAAAATTATACGAATGCTGTAAATTTTGTATTATATATACAATATATTTCTTTCATACGGTTACGTAGCTTATATTTTTCTATATTAAATGAGATTGATTTAACTTTATCTAACCCATAAAATTTGGTGGCTTTCGCAAGGCATATAAGTGAACCGAATGCCTGCGTGGTCTGTTGGTGAGCGTGCTGGCTTACAGATCTGGAGGTCCCCGGTTCGATTCCCGGGCTCGGCTATCGGTGAATTTTTTTTAAGGAAAAATAATTTCCTAGGTGTCTAGAGTCTGGAAATTTGTATGAATGTGAGTGTGATTGTTAGTGTGCCAGGTTAATATTAATTAACCAATAATAAAAAATACAAAATACATCATGACTGTCGCTGTACCCTGAATACACGTTTCAGCGTCACATTGTTGACAAATAACTCCATCTGTCAGCACAACCATAAAGCATCTAGTAGGTGCTATAGGCACCGTGCAAGCTCCTCTGGTGGCGACTGTTGTTACTAACTGCGGGACAGCAGCGATAGAGTTGTGCTTGAAGCGTATGAATATACAATAACGTCTCAGCTTAAACGACGCTAATTTTATTGTGAATCCAAGCAGTACACAGACGATAGTAAATAGCGCCACACTGCTTGTAATGATATTATTATTATATAGTAATGTAAAAAATAGAATGTATATATTATATTATGTTTATAAATAACCATTAAGTTATCAACGACAGGAATTTACAATTTAAATTTCAATACTGTATGTGCTATTATATTTAAAGGAAAAACCTAAGTTAGTACACAATTGCAGAGTTCTTTACATAAGTATTATGTATAATATTAGCAACAATAAATAGTAGTATATTTATTTTTAAATGTATTCATATTGATATTTAATTCTTCATTTCAAGTTCTGACGGCTCACCTTGGGAACCAACAATCGCAATAAGAACTTGCAGTATTAATTTTATTGGGAAACGAGATCAGAAAACCCCCAAAACTAGCAAAGCGTTCCAGTATTTTTCCAAATGATTAAGCTTACAATAAAAAGACTGCCTCCTCTGACCTCGCTCCGGAAAGGTACGAAAGAGACACAAAAAGAAGAAGAAAATATGAAAATTTAAGTATTATGGAAGGTGAATTTTCAACAAGTGTTATTTCGGAAAATGAAGTTAGCCATACAGGCAGAAGTAAATGAAGCCATTCTTAGTGATTTTGTTTTTTTTTTTTCTTTCACAATTATTGAATTGTGTGAATTGTTTGCTCAAGTGTCTATTCCATTACATGCCGAACTGAAGTCATAAGAAATGTTATGACAAGAGTTCAGGAACAAATGATATGTTTAATGAAATCCAAGGTTTCCAAGGTTATTCCTCAATAAAAGATGAGACAGAACTACCAGACGTAATGGGAGTGACATTTGTGATTTTGAATATTGCTGCCAATTGAAACAAAATCATACAGTAGGATTATTAAAGAAAATCGTCTACTCATGTTTCTAATTAAAATGAAAACTGGATTGTCGTATCCTGCTATGAGGGCGAAGTTCATCGTACAACTATATGATGTAGTTTTACCACCACGTTAATGTTCTTGACATCCACAATGGTTACCGCAATTTTGGGTTTTGGCCTAGCAGAGAAAGTATTCAGGAACCAGTATATTGAAACGAAAGTAGACTACCCAAAATGCACAATGACAATTAATTGTACTTAAGTTAAAGTGGAACAGCCACCCAACATGGATCAAATGGTGGCCTTCAAATCTAAATGCTACTGTGGCAGATCGAGTGACACATTCTCTATTAGAAGGCGGTCATGAAGTCAGGTTTTCCCGGAATAAAAACAAACCTCTCCGATAAAGGGATCATTGTTGTTGCGCCACCGTATCTGCATGATGGCAAATTAACAGCTGAAGAAGTCGAAACTACTTACAGCGTTGTCAGTGTTGGAATTCATGGTGAAAGATGCATTTAGCGAATTAATATATATAACATTTTACATAAACTATTAATTGAACTAATTCCTATGTTGTTGTTTTTGTTGTTCAGTCAACTATCCGAAGACAAGTCTGAACCTCACAAGTGATACCAACAAGGCACCACGTATGAGGCAACTAGACCAGAATATCATGGGGTAGAGTGGCCAGTTCCTTTTCCCCCCAATGCATACATCGCCGACTAGTTACATATTACACTAGTCAGACTTCAGATGTATACAAACAATATTGTTCTTCCTCTGACACATATCGTCAAGTGAGATGTACTGCCTGATAATAGATGTATAATATGTCAGTCAGAACCTCAATCAGAGGCAGTATGTTGTTGATATTGTTCATATGTGTTGTGTTATAGCGAATTTGCAGTCGCCCATTATTCAGGAAGTGTAATTAAGACTACTTTTATAATTAAATCACATTAAAATTCGTAATTTATAGCGACATTATACACATATAAATTATGACATCAAATAAAAGTACATCGCCACCGGCGTGGCTCAGTCGGTTAAGGCGCTTGCCTGCCGGTCTGAAGTTGCGTTCGGGCGCGGGTTCGATTCCCGCTTGGGCTGATTACCTGGTTAGTTTTTTTCCGAGGTTTTCTCCAACCATAATGCGAATCCTCGGCCTCATCTAGCTATCACCAGTCTCATCGACGCTAAATAACCTAGTAGTTGATGCAGCGTCGTTAAATAACCAACTAAAATAAAAAATAAAGTATATCAATGTTTTCGTAATACGACTGTTCTCCCTCATTCAATGGTCTGAAATCTGATTTAAATATCAAAATACACTGATATTACAGGAACTCCGCAGTTACATTTTTACACCCTTCTAGCAGTACTGAACTTTCCACTGAGTCTATTAAATAACTAAATAAATTAAAAGACTGGAGATTGCTGGGTTTGCAGTGAGAGAACACTCTGAATGAATGAACCCATTGTTACAAAATGTTACAACAGCTTTTTATCGGCAGAAAGCCGCATGCAATTATCACACATGACTAGCGAATGACTGCGATCCTGTAGTTAATTAGAAATTGAGACACTGCGCGGCGCCACCAGTACGATTTCCAGACCCATGCACGGTGCCTATAGAGTTACCAAAAACGAGAAAAAACCTAAGTGACCCACCATGCCATAAGTAGATAGTATTAGTAAGCAACAGCAACATACAAGATGAGTAATCTTAAGCAAATACTGTGTGTACGACTCCCTGACCTGGATCAAGTAGCATTTTGTACGACGGCAGAGCCTACCTGCTCACAAGGATACATTCTGGGGGGGGGGGCAGATAAAAAATTAAATTTATTCTTCCACCATGTTAATAATGTCAAAAGATGTGCGTATACAAATTTTGGCCACTCGACCGAAATTACGAGGGCCGTAAAAAGTAAGTTCGTCAGAGGCCGTTAACAGAAAGAAAACACAATTTCACCGGAAAAAATTATTGAAACATTAATTAAATGTGAAGCACAGGAACGCCATTTCATAATTTCAATTATGAAACACGCCAAACGAATTATCTTTGCACCAAAAAACGGATGCTCCCTTCACCAAATTATCGTATTTTATAATTGTTTGAATGCAACGGAAGTCAGAAGTCTTGCTAAACATGTTATTGTTGAAGCAGTATGAAATGCCACTGAACGAATATTTCACACTTTTATCACTGCCAATGTTGCGCTATACAACAATTTTCGGCAATCTAATGTAAAAGACTACCTACAATTATTTGGAAAGTTTCAGAGAAAATACACAAATTCAATCTTCTAACACGATTTTTTTGTTTTTAAATTAAGTAATTTGCTGGGACACATCGTTAGTTATATGCCACTTTTACACTAAACCTGGAGTAATTTAAGCTTATTAATCTAATAATATGATTCTACTTACTGTTTTTCTTATATGCTCACCTGTATGTAATTTCTACTTTATAAATATTTCATTGTTATTTTCCATCCGAAGATCATTAAGAATGCTGAATATTACTTAATATCTCCTATCTTTCTTCAAATAGTTTTTATATGCCATGTTAATTTTAATTTGTTTTCATAAGTTAACAATGATGCACATTGGGAGCAATATATAAGAAATCATTTTCCTACACAATCCATCCTATATTCACGTTGTTTTGAAATGATTAATCGAAGATGGTTTGCTTATTGTTTATTACATGCATATTTGTATGTAATTTCTATTCCATATGTTTTTTTCTATCCCAAGATCATTAAGAATGGTGAATATTATTCATGCTTGTTTCCTGTATTACCTTAAATAATGTTATGTGGCATGTTAGTTTTTATTGGTCGTTATTTACGTAAAAATGATGCGCCAAAAAATAAAAAATAATAATAATTTCGTACTCACTCCACATCCTATATATTCACATTTGTTTTCCAGTGATTTATTAAAGAATGAACCGGTATTTAAAAGATTAATAATTTAGAAACATGTTACAAAGATCATCCTTGTGCCAAAAGAGAATGCTCCCTGGACCAAATTGTCGTATTTTGGAGTGGTCGTCAGTACTCGCTGAAATGGGTAATAATATAATATAATTATGTTGTACGTAGCATTTAGAAACATGTTACATAAATCATCCTCGTACCGAAAGACAATGCCCCCTGGACCAAATTATCGTATTTTGCAGTGGTCGTCAGTACTCGCTGAAATGGGTAATAATATAATATAATTATGTTGTACGTAGCAAGCGGGGTATCGGGGCTGCAAGCCCCGATGATGATCCGACGTGTAGCACATGATGTAAAAAGCGCGTGCAGCCCCGATGTTGATCCGACGTTCGGCACATGATGAAAAAAGCGGGGTGTCGGGCACTGAAAACTGCCTTTTGAAAAGCATGGTGATGCGCATTTGACAAACGCAGTGTACGTACTTGCTAATAATCCCTTTCTATTTGTCGTTATTTACGTAAAAATGATACGCCAAAAAATAAAAAAATAAGAATAATTTCATATACCTTATTTTATTTCAAGGAGTGCAGTTCGGTGGCATATTTGAACACAGAACTGCACTCCTTGAAATAAAATAAGGTATACTCACTCCACATCCTACATAGTCACATTTATTTTTCAGTGATTTATTAAAGAATGTACCGGTATTTAAAACACTAATAATTTAGAAACATGTTACATAAATCATCCTTGTGCCAAAAGACAACCAAATTATATTAAAGAATGTGCCGGTATTTAAAAGACTAATAATTAAGAAACATGTTACATTAATCATCCTTGTGCCAAAAGAGAATGCTCCCAGGACCAAATTATATTGAAGAATGTGCCGGTATTTAAAAGACTAATTTAGAAACATGTTACATAAATCATCCTTGAGCAAAAAGAGAATGCTAACTGGACCAAATTGTCGTATATTGCAGTGTTCGTCAGTACTCATTAAAATGGGTAATAATATAATATATATGTTGTTCGTAGCAAGATCAATTATTCAATTGTTAGGATATTTTATTATGTTGTCACGACTGAGATATCTATTGTCAATTCCTTTAATTTGTCAGAAGACCTTGACTAACGGGTATACCGGCGCTCTTAGGGTTTAAGGTCGGGGTTTGGGATGGCCCACAAGCAACAAATTATACTAAATATGTTTAGGATTGGTGTAAAACTGGCCTATGTCTCTCACCTGAAATGCCGTGCCTGTTATTCACAATTACCTCTACCAATTATGTATTCGCCATCGTCTGGACAGTCTTTTATCATAAATAAAGAAAACAACAAAGAAAATAACACCAAGTCTCACGTGGAGTTCCTGCCACCGACCAAGTTCGAAGCCACCATAGCCCAGACTATATAGCTCTCCTCCCCGGTCCGTTTACAGTGGACTTCTAACCACTGACCAAGTTCGAAGCCATAGCCAAGAACTATGATATCTACGATATAGCTCTCTTCCCCGGTTCATTTACAGTGGAGTACTTTCCACAACCTGGCTAAAATATAACATGTAACAATTCGTTTATATAGTAACATTAGGATATTGCGTACCATGCGCAAGAGGTAAAAATTCCACAAATGTTACAAATTATGTATTATATATACAGTATATTTCTTTTATACGGTTACGTAGCTCATATTTTTCTATATCAAATAAGATCGATTTAACTATTAAGTAACACATAAATTTTGCCGGCGGAAAATTGCATTTATAAAAAATCTTTTATATAGTAAAGTTAGGATATCCGGACTATGCGCAAGAGGTAAAAATTATAGAAATGTTGTAAATTTTCTATAATATATACAATATATTTCTTTGATACGGTTACGTAGCATATATTTTTCTATATTAAATGAGATTGATTTGACTTGATCTAACCCATAAAATTTGGTGGCTTTCGCAAGACACATAAGTGAACCGAATGCCTGCGTGGTCTGTTGGTGAGCGTGCTGGCTTACAGATCTGGAGGTCCCCGGTTCGATTCCCGGGCTCGGCTATCGATGAATTTTTCTTGAAGAAAGAAATTACCTGGGTGTCTAGAGTCTGGAAATTTGTATGAATGTGAGTGTGATTGTTAGTGTGCCAGGTTAATATTAATTAACCAATCATCAAAAATATAAAATACATCATGACTGTCGCTGGGCAGTACCATGAATACACGTTTCAGCGTCACATTGTTGACATATAACTCCATCTGTCAGCACAACCATAAAGCATCTAGTAGGTGCTATAGAGTTACCAAAAACGAGAAAAAACCTAAGTGAACCAATAAGCCATAAGTAGATAGTATTAGTAAGCAACAGCAACATGAAAGATGAGTAATCTTAAGCAAATACTGTGAGTACGACTCCCTGACCTGGATCAAGTAGCATTTTGTACGACGGCAGAGCCTACCTGCTGGGAAGGAAACATTCTGAGGGTGGCAGATAAAAAAGTTAAATTTTTTCTTCCACCATGTTAATAATGTCAAAAGAAGTCCGTATACAAATATTGGCCACTCGACCGCAATTACGAGGGCCGTAAAAATAAATTCGTCAGAGGCCGTTAACAGAAAGAAAACGCAATTTCACCGGAAAAATTATTGAAACATTATTATAGGTAATTTAGGTTTAATCAGCTGTTCACCCGAGAAGTTCCTTCGTCCCGATTTTCAAATTTCACCCCGTCCTAGACTAAAAGCCATCTTGTGGCTTTTAGGTAATACGATTTATGTGTTGCAAAATCATGGAGCTTTAGATAAGGCTGTATATTTGGATTTCCTCAAACGGACACGGTGGAAGACGCGACAGCATAGTCAATACAAGACTATGTTGTGCATTTTCATTCACATTGTAGATCAATAGTAATAACTAGACTTCGTTAAATTGCCACACGCAACATGCAATCAGGTTGCCGATGTACGGTAGTATAGAGGAGGTGAGCGACAGCCCGGTCTCGTAGTATAAGCAGTTCATGTTAAGAGTTGTGACCGGTCCAAATAGATAGAGTAGCTACAGCTAATGTATACCTATGTAAGCACTTGTTTTTGCATTACTGTGCTTGGAATAGTCAAAGCTTAACATTTGTTCAGTGCATACAAGAATTCAATCAAACATGCTACAATGAGTGTGTTGCTGTTCCAAACAATTGCCCCTGGACTACCCCCGCAGTCAGTCTTGACCACGTTGAGAAACATGGTTGGATGCTGTTAATTATTATGCAGAATATTACGGCAAAATAATGGAGGTAATTGATGCATTGGATAGCACAGACAGTTCTGCTGTTGCAGCTGTAGAATCATTGCCTTCTGAACAGCTATTGGAAGATATTTTGTTCATTGATTCTAATTTTAAAATCGTATCCAAAAGCATCATCCCGTTAGAATCGTCTAAACTACAATTCTCAGAAACCCTTAATATAGCGGATAATGTATCACAAACCGTTATCCAATATAACAATTCATTAATTTCAGAAAAAGTGAAATGTAAGTTAAGAAATATTATTGCTAAAAATTCTGCCTATTCACAATTTCGTATCATAAATTATGTACTATCAGGTCACGATAAGACGTCTGAAGTTGATGTACTAAAAAGTAGTGACTTTCCGTTCTTCAAATATGCACCTATTATATCGTGTGATGTCGAATGTGCAGCTGTCAAAAAAAAAAGTGGCCGCACTCGTGAACAGCGAATATTTTCAAAGTCCACTTCGGGTCGCGGCGATGTTACACGATGCATGTGCTTGTACAAGCAGTTCCCGAACTATGAAAGTGTTCCATGTCTGCGCCTCGTAGGCCAGCAGTAGAGTGCTTGTTTAGTGTTTCAAAGGTTGTGGGTTCGGGCCTTCAAGTTTTCATTTTATTTTTTAATCGTTCTTTAGCGATGTAAATGCTATTCAAATTATCATTTATATCCAGTTATCGTTCTTTATGGATATCACGTTATTTATATTTTGTTATCGTTCTTTAGAGATATGAATAAAATTCAAGTCATCATTTGTATTCTGTTATCCTTTTATAACGATATGAATAACAATTTTTATTATTGTATCTCCAATGGTGGTTAGCCCTATTTTACATATGTATGTTAGGGCTATAGTTTCATACACAAAAAAGATAAGCATAAAGAAAATAGAAAAGAAAATTAAATTAGCTTACGCGATGTAAACAAAACATAAACAAACCGTAAATTAGGCATTGCGATTGCAAAATAAATATCAGGTATCAATTTGAAACATACAAAAACATTAACAACACACATACGTAACACTTCTATAACACAAATACGCAGCCTTCCGTACCATACATCATAAATTAATACACAATAGTCATACAAACACAATCAAACTATAATTACGACATTGCGACGACATCAAGCATCACATAACTGACTCACATACATAACAAATCAAGCATCCGTTACAACACATACACTTCAACATAGTAACCACACTTTTAAAAGTTACAAATTTGGCTCCAAGAAGAATAAATAGGACACTGTTACTAATTACTATTCTTCTACAATTTCTTAAATATATCTGTAATAAATCTGTGAAATTCCGATATGAATAATATTCACGTTTTTTATATTGTTATCGTTCTTTAGCGATATAGATAATATTCAAGTTATCATTTATATACTGTTTTCCTTCATTAGCATTATAAAATAATATTCAAGTTATTTATATTGTTATTGTTCTTTCGCAATATAAATAATCTGTATTTTATGTAAGTAATTATTATAACACAAATAACCATCCTTCTTTGTAAAATAGGTTATTTTATTTAGATAATTGAATAAGTATTATATAACATCTTACATTAATTAAACAAACCGATATTTATCATTTATATTCTGTTATCGTTCCTTAGTGATACTGTATAAATAATATTCTAGTTATTTATATTGTAATCGTTCTTTAGCGATATAAATAACATAAATTTAATATTAGGTTTCGAAAAATCCAGTTGCATAATACTGGTATTAGTTTTTCTTTTTGTATTATTACATTATACTATCTTGAACCACAATAAAATTAAAAGGAGTAACGAGGAATTGAACCTGAGACGTTGACATCTAAATTTCGACGTTCGTCCGCTGAGCTACGAAGGCAAAAGTGTGGAAACATTTTCGGAAAAATTGGCCCAATCACACTCTAAGATTTTCTGATGATTCGTGGAAGCTAGTCCAGGATGCGGGGGGCAAAGGCTAATTGAGATATCCCGGTCTCTGATCGGGTCAAACATCTTGATAGAATTAATATTTAACCCTTGCCGTGACTTTCGGTGAAGTCCGGAGGGCCCAATTAGTCAAATCCACTCTCCTCACCTCCATTCTTGGGTCCCCTGGAATTTAATAAGATACGAAAGAGATAGTGGTGTGCGGAAAGCAACGGGATGTTACCGCATTTAGGCCTATCCTTCCAAAGAAAAACTGCAAACATAAACAAAGGAAGCTTTTAATAGAAGAAGAAGGATATTCTGCGGACCTCTGGAAAAATAACTAAGGAAGAGACTAGTGAAGTGCTTTGTGTGGAGTGTGGCATTGTATGGGGAAGGAACATGGACATTACGACGAAATGAAGAGAAACGAATTGAAGCATTAGAAATGTGGATGTGGTGAAGAACGGTGCGTGTGAAGTGGACAGACAGAATAATAAATAAAATTGTGTTTGAAAAAGTGAGTGAAGAAAGAATAATGCTGAAACTGATTAGAAAGAGAAAAAGGAATTGGTTGGGTCTCTGGTTGAAAAGAATAATAGAAGACATTAGGATATGTGGATCATATGCGGAGACTAAGAGGAAGGCAGAAAATAGGAAAGATTGGAGATTGCTGGGTTTGCAATGAAAGACCTGCCCATGGACAGAACACTTATGTATGTGGGTATGTTCAGAATGCCTGGAATATCGTGTCTAAGAACAGTCGCTATTTGCAAAGACTAGTCGATTCCATGCCCACTCGACTGCAAGATGATCGAGATAAGAGGAAGATAGACTAAATATTGAATTGTGACTTTTTGTTTTGTTTTTGGAACGCTTAATTGTTTGAATGTTTTAAGGCCGACGCCAGTAAATTTCATTTGTTTATGCCACGAAAGATATTTTTATTGAGAATAAAATCTTTTTTCTTTCCATTTGCAGCCACAATATCATAATGATAATGATAAAGTCATGGCATAATATATTAATGAACCTGATGTTAATTACTAAAATAATCGTAAAAGAGAAATGAGCCATTATGTATAGTTTGTCTCTCTCAAAAACAGAACAAAAAAGAACATAAAAAGCACGAGGTTGTAGTCGAACGCAGGACCTCATGAATAAGAGGCCTGAACGCTACCATTACCCTATCGAATCACAGAATGAATACTTCAATTATAACTGTAGATATCAGGCAACGTGGTCCAACAACATGTAACATCGCCTGTCTCCGAATTATAGCGAAGATACCCGAAGGGAACTTTGTTCCAGGAGAGCGGCCACTTTTTCTTTTGACAGCTGTACATTTTCCCAATATAAAAACTGTTTGAGTGACCATCGGAGGTGATTCACTTTGCTATCGCTCAAAATGTACGTAACGCTTCACTGCAATGCACATATTCAAGGATGATGTGAGTATATTACATTAAATTTTAAGAGTTAATATATCTCTCTCTATAAAATAATTGTGTATTTATATGTTTAGATATTTCCTATTTCTAAGAACATTCCTTATATTTCTTCAATGCAGATACTGGTTTTATTGTAACCGCAGTATACTGCTCAGTGTTTACATTAGAGGCATACTTCACCCGTTCCACGTCACCATCTCATTCAGTCTATACCGCGTGCGTAGTAAACCTTACGATTCTCGTGGCAATTCCACGAAGTCTAGTAATAACGGTTCAAATAACACACGAAAATTATTAAACTTATACATTAATTTATGTTAATGTTGTATTCATTCATATTTTATGTATATTGTGAAAACGGTATAATTAAAAAAAAAGTTGCTGTTAAAAAGAAAAGAAAAAAATATTAGGCCTTTTTAAAACATAAGTATCTATCGTGACCTGAACATTAGCGTCATTTAGTGAATATTTTCAAGAGGTTTATTACGGAAGGAATTATTATTATGTTGCTATAAGTTTGCTTCATGTCTTTCAAATTGTTATGGGTTGAGTAATATATGTTTTCAGTTGATATAAATTATGCCAGCCCTGTTAGATTCTTCATGTAGATGGAGAAACATCTGGTGGAGATTCCAGATATTAGATCTCTTTCGTGGCATGCACACACAGAATTCGTTCCCACGAAATGTACTAATTGTCCCTACTGATTCTTCTTTATATTGTAATCTACCAGTTATGTATTCGCTATCGACCGGACAGTCTTTTATCATAAATGAAGAAAACAAGGAAGAAAATAACGCCAAGTCTCCGTGGAGTTCCTGCCACCGACCAAGTTCGAAGCCACCATAGCCTAGACTATATAGCTCTCCTCCCCGGTACGTTTACAGTGGACTTCTAACCACTGACCAAGTTCGAAGCCATAGCCAAGAACTATGATATCTACGATATAGCTCTCCTCCCCGGTTCATTTACAGTGGAGTACTATCCACAGCCTGGCTAAAATATAACATGTAACAATTCGTTTATATAGTAACATTAGGATATTGCGTACTATGCGCAAGAGGTAAAAATTCCACAAATGTTACAAATTTTGTATTATATATAATATATTTCTTTCATACGGTTACGTATCTCATATTTTTTTATAACAAATGAGATTGATTTAACTATGAAGTAACCCATAAAATTTGGTGGCAGAAAATAGCATTTATAAAAATTCGTTTATATAGAAAATTTAGGATTTTCGGACTATGCGCAAGAGGTAAAAATTATACGAATGTTGTAAATTTTGTATTATATATACAATACACTTCTTTCAAACGGTTACGTAGCTTATATTTTTCTATATTAAATAAGATTGATTTAACTTTATCTAACCCATAAAATTTTGAGGCTTTCGCAAGACACATAAGTGAATCTAATGCCTGCGTGGTCTTTTGGTGAGCGTGCTGGCTTACAGATCTAGAGGTCCCCGGTTCGATTCCCGGGCTCGGCTATCGGTGAATTTTTCTTTAAGAAAAAAAATTACCTAGGTGTCTAGAGTCTGGAAATTTGTGTGAATGTGAGTGTGATTGTTAGTGTGCCAGGTTAATAGTAATTAACCAATCATAAAAAATATAAAATACATCATGACTGTCGCTGGGCAGTACCCTGAATACACGTTTCAGCGTCACATTGTTGACAAATAACTCCATCTGTCAGCACAACCATAAATCATCTAGTAGGTGCTATAGAGTTACCAAAAACGAGAAAAATCCTAGGTGAACCACCAAGCCATAAGTAGATAGTATTAGTAAGCAACAGCAACATAAAAGATGAGTAATCTTAAGCAAATATTACCTATTTGTACGACTCCCTGACCTGGATCAAGTAGCATTTTGTACGACGGCAGAGCCTACCAGCTGACAAGGAAACATTCTGATAGGGGCAGATAAAAAAGTTAATTTTTTTTCTTCCACCATATTAATAATGTCAAAAGGAGTGCTTATACAAATTTTGGCCACTCGACCGAAATTACGAGGGCCGTAAAATATAAGTTCGTCAGAGGCGGTTTACAGAAAGAAAACACAATTTCACCGGAAAAACTTATATTTAGGTTTAATCAGCTGTTCACCCGAGAAGTTCCTTCGTCCCGATTTTCAAATTTCACCCCGTCCTAGACTAAACGCCATCTTGTGACTTTTAGGTAATACAATTTACTTATATTTGGATTTTGTCAAACGGACACGGTGGAAGACGTGACAGCACAGTCAGCACAAGATTATGTTTGGCAGTTTCATTGACATTGTAGATCAGTGATTAGTAATAATAATGGTTCAAAGAACATAGAGAAAGTGTGAAACTTCTACATTAAATCATTCATATTTAATCTACTGTGTCAGAACGGTATAAAAAAACGCAGTACACTTCTAAATTACAACACTTTATAAAAGAATATATGAGGCGTTGTTCCCTTTAATGCTGCTGTACTTTATTGACATGGATGGTAATCAATGTTCTAAATAATTGGATATAATTTATTGTTTCTGTCAGTATAATACAAATATGAATTACATGAATATGATTTTGATTGCAAACCAATTCTGTTAATGTAAATAAAGATGAGAGAGAGGAAACTAACAGAACGCCTGAATTATAAATTTTGTATTAGTCTAAAAAAAGTGGGGCTGTCTGGTCTAAAGGAGGATACTCAGCTAACCTTAATATAGTCAGATTGAGGATGGCGAATGCGTCTGGCTCAGGGATGTAGCTAAATGAGGAAAAATCGTGCGTGACGTATTGCTACTCTCCTTACGGTAATGTGACGCAGATGTACCTACATACTTGAGGAACCGCTGAGGGAGAGGTTGCGAAATCCCTCAATTCCATCCCGCGCACCTAAATCGGTATGGGGAGGTAATGATGGGAAATCAATTCGCAAGTCACATTTTTAAACCTATGGTCTAGCTGGAAGTTAAAGTCTCTCAGATGAACGTCATCCTTCCCCTTCAAGATAATAGTAATTTAGCCAATATAACAAGTCATTACGCGCTAGGCTAAGAAATAACCTTCCTCAACCGGAGAGCAGAGTCGTGTATTGTAGACATCCAACAAGGAAAACTCAGTGCGCAGAAACCAGCGGGCGTCACGCGCAGATGACGTGTGCTCCCGTTCCCAGCATGCTCTCACGGCTACTGCAGGGGGGCAAGAGGGGTATAGCATGCGCGCCACGAGGAGTTCGAGCTGAGTTTTGCTTCTAGGATACCTAAAGTAACCTACTGCATTGCCAGGTTTTTCTCTGACCAGTCGGCATTCGAACCACTAATCCCGCGAAGTCATTGTTAATAATGCCACTCTTGAAGAATATTTAGTGAAAATATTTTATGAAAGTTTTTAAGGGGAGAAGATATTTTTTTAAAACGTTTTCCTATTTGGTGTAAAATATAATTTTTTATATATAGAGAGCTCATAGCTGTGGCAACTCACCCAAATAAAAATATTTTGAAAAAAAAATTATTTGGGGCCCAAATTTGAAAAAAAATATATATATACCCAATGCAGGATAGTATTAAAACCGTTATATCTAAACCGTTTTTAAAGATAGATTCAAACAATTTTTTGCAATGTATTTGCAAAAGCATGTTCTACAAACTGTCTGTAACAGAATTTTTATATTAGTCGCTACGTTTGTAAAATAAGCAATTAAAATTTAATAACAATTTTGTGATTTCCTCTCTTGCAAACAAACGGGCGTATTTTTAAAATAAAATCAATTAACAAAATTCTGTTACAGAGAAAAATTTCCTAATAGTCTAAAGAATTGTATTCTAAATTTCATGCCTGTACTGTATCTTTAATAGTTCAGAGATTATATCCATTTTTGTCTGTGTAATGTAGCAAAAAAATGAAGTTGCTGGAAACCGATAAAAGCGGGAGTGTGATTTAAAAATCCATAGCGCAGGAAGTTTAAAAATAACGTCTCAACATCAGATAAGGCACAAATGCCCACAAAATGTTACGCAATGCATTCCACACATATCAAAGGGTATTTTAAAGAAAATTTTTTTTTTCCAAAAATGTAATTTACCGGAAACAACAATAAAAGTGGGCGAGTGATAAAAAAATCAACAACGCAGGAAGTTTAAGAATGTTGACTCAACATCCGATAAGGGCACAAATACCCACAAAATGTTATGCTATGCATTCCACACAGATCACAGAGTGTTTTAAAGATTTTTTTTTTTAAAATTCACTTATTTTTCACCAAAAAATACCATCCTCTCCCCTTAAGTGAATGTTTCTGTTTGAGGAAAAGTTAAATAGCGGATATAACTAGTATATCACGGCACTGAATCTCTTAAGATAAAACAACACTGAACATGGGATGGATATTGAGCATACACCCTTACTTAGATGGGATATGAACCCACGGTTCTTGTTTTGAAAAAGGTTTTAATCGCCCCTAACCGTTTGGAACACCGTGGCTTGCACACAGTGTTGATGTAAAGTCGATGGATTGTTTTGAGATACTAGATTGTCGCATCAGGGATGGATGACACAAGACAAAGAGGGTTGGTAACTGCACGTTACCCTACTTTTTCTCCCCCCCCCCCGTGACATGATGTACGACTCCACTACTCCAGTCGGGCTGAGGGCTAAACAAAAGCAACGGCACTGCTTCAGATCTGCCGTGTCCATCTTAAGTAATGTCAATCTCTGGAAATATAGGCACGGCGACTCCACTAACAGAATATTTACCACACCATCATCATTCGTCCACCAAGGGCATTTCATTAATAGTATAATCATCGGCAGCATCATTATCAACACCGAAAGACTCAGACTTTATGCTATTCCGTCCAAATTTTTATACTACTACGCCCAATGTAGGACCGCAGTCTAGTCTAGTATATACAGCAGAGGTGACCATAACTCGAACGGCAGTGATTACACGCTTCATACAGTCTATGAAGTAAAGAGACGGGGGAGAGGTACTTGGCATGGAAACTATAATCAGTGGCGGTTCGTGCACAAACATTGAGTTCTTCATCAAACCGCTAATAAAAATCGCATACTTTGCTGTATCAGTAATGTCATTATTGTCATCAAGAACCAATAATATATACAAGAAAAAAAAATATATATATATACTTTCTTGCTTTCTTTAAAATAATCCTCATGAACACAATCAGAAGCCTCTTGAATTCTCTTCTTGATATTTAGTCGAGAAAGCGTAGTTTTTCAAAATTAATTAACAACTTTCATTGTACAAATTATTTGAGCCACCTTGATCATTACGCTTTTAAAAAACTCTCCCTCGTTGCAGGCTTAAGAGAACAAGCTATATCGTTCGCCACTAGATAGCTGCTTCCTCACATTTTATTCATGTCATTTTTCTCTTCATGACGTTGATTTATGGCTGATTTCAGTTCTTAGAGTTTAATAGCTCGTTTCATTACTACACTAGCACGTAATATTCAGTCAGTTTATATTATTATTATTATTATTATTATTATTATTATTAATATTGAGTTATTTAAAACAATAACCAGTAAATAACTGATAATAGTCATCAAAAGATTAAAAAATAAATTAAAATGGAGATATAGCGTAGTAATTATTTTATCCTTCAAAGGGAATATATAGGCCTATATATTCAGGCACGTATATAATATTTATGGTAACACTTGCTGATAAATAATAATAATAATAATAATAATAATAATAATAATAATAATAATTTACTTAATTGCTTACAAATGGCTTTTAAGGAAAACGAAGGTTCATTGCCGCCATCACATAAGCCCGCCATCGGTTCCTATCCTGTGCAAGATTAATCCAGTCTCTATCATCATATCCCACCTCCCTCAAATCCATTTTAATATTATCCTCCCATCTACGTCTCTGCCTCCCCAAAGGTCTTTTTCCCTCCGGTCTCCCAACTAACACTCTATATGCATTTCTGGATTCGCCCATACGTGCTACATAATAATAATAATAATAATAATAATAATAATAATAATAATAGTAATAATAATAATAATAATAATGATAGTAATAGTAGTAGTAATAATAATAACACCTGTTATGCCTGTGTATTCAGCGTAATGCTCTATAATGTCGGTTCTATATACTACTACTAATTGAACCGTTGAGCAAAGCGACATATGAAATTTTTTCCGACAGAACAGCGAATAAATTCCTCTTCCCATTCTGTACGAAACCTTCTGTTCATGCTAGAGACAGAGGGTTTATAGAGCGACATGGTACCGACACTGCATACCTTCAGTACGTGAGCGAGACAGAGAGCAATGTACAGGAAACTCCCCTTACTAGTACGAATGTCTTTGATTACACGATGTAATCACGGTACCCAGTTTGGTCACCGCTGATATACTGTCACGAAGCTCAATACATAGTAAATATGCATCCATAGATAGTTGCTAACCACTAGGATCGCTACTATCGCCTGATCACAGACAATGCGAAATAGTACCTGCACTGTCTATTGTTCCTAGTACCCCCTAAAAGCTCAAGCTTCATGACTGTATATACTAGACTATGGTAGGACTCTGACGTGCAATCATTGTTGTGTAATGCCACCATGTTAGGTCATAAGATATAAAACTACATTTACACTATTGATTATTGTTAAAAATAATCGTTCGAAATATTATTGAATCAAATTAAGCTTATGTTAGATATACAAATTATTAGTTTTGGACATATTGTTCTGAAATTTTAAAGAGTTTACTGTGCTCATTTATTCAAAACATTCATACAGTATTTTAATTTCAAAACTTTCCAGCCTATATAACTTTTCTTTCAATTAAATTTAATTTAAACAAAAACACATCAATTAATGAAGGAGAAGTTTAAAACCATGTCGATTGCATTTTAGGTTTCATCCCCTCAACTTGCACCTCCCTTTGTAATTCAACATTGCACAGCTATATTTTGATATTTGATTTTTAAAAAGTATTCAATTATTATTTGTACACATTATTTAGGCCTATTTCTTCTCATATATTTTTTTCTACCGTTTGGATTATTGTTGTTGATTAGAGGTGAAGGGAATAGACCTACTAACAATATGTTGAATATTAAACAATATTATGATCGTCTCTTATAAACACATCCTTTAAAAATTTAAAGGGGATAGAAGAAAATAAAAGCCGAAGTATGTATTTACGTTAGGTTTGATACTATGGCTATGCTGTGTAGAGAGTTTCAAACTAGGCTGTATTACTGTCTAGCCAACAATACAGCACATTTTGAACATTTAATTTAAACACTTTAATTTATCAAATTTAGTAAATTACCCAAAATAAACTGTTTTGTGCGAGATCGTGCGTATTTGCTTGCTTTCCGCACACAACCAATACGCGGTAAGTGTAAAATACCACATTCAGTATTCCCAACGTAACACGCATAACAATTTCCCTATTCTTACCGCTTAAGCGTCATATTCACTTTACTGCTTTAGGCTTTTAACATATTATTATTAAAGACGTTCAATATAGTAATAATTATAAATTGGAAACTTATCACTGCAATTTCACCTAAATTGCACTGTTAATTATTGCTTTTAAATATTTAAAAAAATTAAGTAAAATCTACAACACCACAAAAGTTACTGCATTTGTAATGCAAGTAACATTAAAGAAGCCGTGAAAAAATCAACAAGATTCCAGACTCATCATATACTGGGGGGAAAAAAAGATAGACGTATATCACGGCCTGCCGCAGTATAGTAAACACAAAAAACATTTTATACGAACAATGTTGAAGATAGATATATTTGTTTTCCAAAGTTGCCGTCATTGAACAGAAACCAAGATGTCTCCATCTAATTAGAAATTCCTCTTTCAGGTATGTAATAAACGATCTTCGCACAAAATAATGTACGATACACGAGCGGTATGTTTGTTTTCATGTTCTCGGAAATTAAAAAAGCTCAACAACGTTTCGCGTTTTCAATCTTATCCTGGAACATGAAAACGTCAACATACCGCTCTTGTAACGCATATTACTATTTCATCCTACAGTCAAATAACAATAACAATAATTCAGGTTGCCAGGCGAAAATAGAAAACAAAAGACGTAATTACAAATGAATGAGATGTAGTTTTAAAGTTTCCCCTCAATATCTAAATTGAAATGTTTAATGTTTTTTGTTCAAGACTGTCGACCTTATTGATGTTTTTATTAAATATCACTCGCTTCTGTCTGATTGTCAATTTATATTAAATGTGTATTTTTCTTTCTTTTTCTCTTTCTTCTTCTTTTTTTGTGTTGTGTTGAATTAAGTTATTCACTGTATTTAGTAAACTGTCCTTGTAAATGTTACGTTATATTATTGACTAAGACCACACCGTATACGAGCCTGGCTCTAACGGTAGTGGCTAGAAACATTTTTGTTTTATAAATTTAATTTGTACTCACTAGGTAGCTAGTTAAATAAATAAATAAAGTCAATAATTAAATAAATAAATAAACAAATAAATAAAATAAATAAATAAATCGACTAAATTGAATAAATTGGTAAGTTTTGAAATGAAAGTCCGGTATGAAATGTATCTTAATAAATATTCTAATGTAATCAGTAAGCACATTTTTTCATAAATTTGTTTTATTGATTTTACCTATTTTCCCAAGTCGACTTCTTATCTGTACAAAAATAAATGAATGCTACGAGTACATAAAGAAACTTGAATGTCACAATTAATTTAAATATGTTTGTGCATCGAGTGCCTATCCACTTCACGCGTATGATTCGGGTTCCGTATAGTGCGGATAGATGACAGGACTGTGATCCATTTGCAAGTTGCACACCACTTAGGCGAGCCACGCTATGTATGTGTAGTATCTGAAGAGTTTGGTCGTGTAGGATGAGTGTATATGTAGGTGTTCGTCAAAGTGCAGTGTAGGGAATGAGTGAGGATTATGATGAAGATGAGGAAGGGAAAAGGGGAAACCGGTGCTGGTACAATCTGTCGAATAGCACCAACGGGGTCGCCTTTCCTTTGCTTCATGTCTTTCAAATTGTTAAAAGATGAGCACTGTATGTTGTCAGTCGATATTAATTATGCCAGCCCTGTCAGATTCTTTATGTAGATGGAGAAACATCTGGCGGAGATTCCATATATTAGATCTCTTTCGTGACATGCGCACTAAGAATTCGTTTACACGAAATGTACTAATTGTCCCTACTGATTCTTCTTTATATTGTGATCGACCAGTTATGTATTCCCCATCGTCCGGACAGTCTTTTATAATAAATAAAGAAAGCAACAAAGAAAATAACGCCAAGTCTCACGTGGAGTTCCTGCCACCGACCAAGTTCGAAGCCACCATAGCCCAGAACTATGATATCTACGATATAGCTCTCCTCCCCGGTTCATTTACAGTGGAGTACTATCCACATCCTGGCTAAAATATAACATGTAACAATTCGTTTATATAGTAACATTAGAATATTGCGTACCATGCGCAAGAGGTAAAAATTGTACAAATGTTGAAAATTTTGTTTTATATAGAGTTTATTTCTTTCATACGGTTATGTGGCTTATATTTTTCTATATCAAATGAGATTGAATTAACTATGATCTAACCAATACTATTTGGTGGCAGAAACTGCACTGTCTGTCTGTGGTGTGGTGGTCAGCATTCTGGCTTCCTGATCAGGAGGTCCCATGTTCGATTCCCGGGCTCAGCTCTCGGTGAATTTTTTTTTGAAGAAGAACAATTCCCTGGGTGTCTGGAGTCTGGAAATTTGTATGATTGTGAGTGTGCCGGGTTAATATATATATATTTTTTTATTCAATACAGTGGCACTTGACTAAAGTCATTGGCCGTACAATGGCGATGGAAAGTAAAATGAAAGAAAACGAAATAAAGTGGACAATGTGCAAGTGAAACTATGAAGGAGAGAATGTCTGCACTGCTGCATTCTTTCTCTGGCCTCCCAGTATCTATCCACAAAGCTGACAGATGAAAGTGCTGGACAAGTCTTCATGTGATTTGAGTCCATATTGTCTGAACATCCACAGAGCATGCAGTGGCGGCTGGATAATACACCCAGGCGGTGGAGGTGATTAGCCAGACAGTAATGACCTACTGCGGTGCAGAACGTCGCAACAGCTTCTCTTCTGGGCCATTCGGAGAGAGTGGAGTTTAGTGCGTCCTTCCAGTGTTTATATTTAATTCGTTTCTCCAAACTCTTATGGAAAAATTGTCTCACTCGACTTCTTATATTTGTAGATGTTCTGTGGAATTGAAGCATGTCAGAATATGAAAAGGGGATAGTTATTCCTTTTTTTGCCAGAAAGTCTGCTGCTTCATTCCCGGTAATACCGCAGTGAGAAGGTATCCATTGCAGATGTACAATTTTATTTAGTTTCTTGATGTCTTCTCTGCATTGTTGAATGTCATCATTAGCTGGTTGTAATAAGTAGACCTAGTTTCCAATTACAGATATCACTGATTTTGAGTCACTGAGGAGGACAATGTTTGGAAATGGGAAGGACCTGCACAACAGTAGTTTCACAGCAGTACATATGGCTCTTACTTCTCCATCAATAGGTGTATGGTTGTTGCCTAGAGTGAGATAGGTAGAGAACAGTTGGCAATGAATTCCAGCTCCAGTGGGCCTGTGTTTTTGTATTTGGGAGCCGTCAGTATACTCATCCAGCCATTTGTCTCGTGTGTAGCGGATTTGTAATGTTTCTAAAGCAGAAACGCGGAGTACTTCACTACATTCGTCCTGTTAATTTCTATTGCAATAAGATCTAGTGCATAGTCAATATGATATAACGCAAGTGGGTTGGTTGGTAGTATCAATTGCTGGGGTTTCCAGGATAGATCCAGATTATGCCTTTCAGTGATTACTTTTTGCAGCAAACCCTCTTGGGTTTTTAATCTGCGGTTGGCGTGTGAGGAGCAAGGGGAGTATTCAATATCAGACAAACCAGTGAGTTTTTCATGAAATTTTAACGCTACTGTCTTATTTCTGACTTGATGTCCATGTTATTGGTATGTAGCAATAGTGAGTTTCTTGGTGTTGATTTGACAGCACCAGTAATCAGTCTCATGCCTTGATTTTGGACACAATCTAGCTTACTGATTGTCTGATCAGATGCAGTTATAAGGGCACCACAGCAATATATCATGATTGGTTTCACATATGTCTTGTAAGTACAGTTTAGCGTAGATGTAGCACATCCCCATTTGGTTGCAGCAAGCCGCTTTAGTAAGGACAATCTACCACGGGTTTTTGAAGCTATCTCGGAGCAATGATCTTTCCATGTGAGCTTATTATCAAGTGTGACGCCCAGATACTTGAATGTATGGACATTGACCAGTTGTATATTGTTGTAGATTATGGCTGTTGTTAGCTTATTGTGACAGAGAAAAAGTAAATTTAATATTAATTAACCAATAATCAAAAATATAAAATACATCACGACTGTCGCTGGGCTGTAACCTGAACACACGTTTCAGCGTCACATTGTTGACAAGTAACTCCATCTGTTAGCAAAACCATAAGGCATCTAATAGATGCTATAAAGTAAAGGGTTTTCATGATATAATAAGGTACTTCATCATGCCAACCCTTTACTAAGAGACATAACATAAATTCAAACAAATACTTCCGTCTTTGACGGTTTTAGTAATCAATTTTCTTTAACAAAACCTATTTACATTTGAATTTATAAAATAATATTTTTGTAAAAGGCAAGGGTCCAAGAGACCTGGTAGTTTTAATAAAAACGTCTTAAAACCAAAAAGAAAAAAAAAGTTATCAAAAATGAAAAAAAAAAAAAGTTATCAACAATGAAAAAAAAAAAAAGATATGATACTGCGCATTCGCAAGACACAAGTGAACCAACATGCCATAAATAGACAGTGTTAGTAAGCAACAGTAACATGTACTTAAAACGTATTAGCAGATAACTGTGATAATAAAGGCAACGGCCATATCATGTTGAAAATACCGGTTCTCGTCCGATTACCGAAGTCAAGGAACATTTGGCGTGGTCAATACTTGGATGGGTGAACGCTTGGGAACTTCATTTGGCGTAATTTTTAATCCGAATCAAGTGACTGATGCAAGTAGAAATTGCATAAACACACACATACACGGACGCGCGTACACACACTTTCACCATAGCAGAACATAACAAATGGCAACAGTTGTGTTGTAGTGTTTACGGTTTCATCTATGGAATCGACGACGACGTAGTTTCCTGAGTTCGAGGATGTAAAATTATAAGTAATGAGTACTAATTTGAACCCAGTGAAGTCATTATTTCCTGAGTTCGAGCACCGTAAATCTCTAATATATTATTATAGGTTTGAAAATTGCTGGAAAATTATAAAAACTTGCTTACACAATGCACTTATTCCTTTAAATATCAGTCTGCAATTTGAATCCAGAGAGGGCAGAATTCCCTTAGCTCGAATCCCGTAAATATAAAATTCTTTTTTATATGTACAAAAATTTGCTGGAAAATCTAGAATCTAGTATATATACATAATGCACTTCTTCCCATAAATAACAGACTGTAGTTTGAATACAGTAATGATAATAATTCCTGAGTTCGAGCCTTTTAAATATATAATTCTTTATTTTAGTTATAAAAGAATTGTTGACAAAATCTAGAAACTTGTATATTGCATGCACCTCTTCGTAAAAAAAAAAAAACAGTCTGTAAATTGAAATCAGTGGTGACATAATTTCCTGAGTTCGAGTCCGGTTAATGTATTTTTTTACTTACTTACAAATGGCTTTTAAGCAACACGAAGGTTCGTTGCCGCCCCCACACAAGCGCGCCATCATTCGTATCCTGAGCAAGATTAATTCACTCTCCAGCATCATATCCCACCTCCCTCAAATGCATTTTAATATTATCCTCCCCTCTACGTTTCGGCTTCCCCAAAGGTCTCTTTTGCTCAGGAATTTTCAAGTAATATTCTATATCCTATGTACGTATTTCTGGACTCACCCTTACGTGCTACATGCTGTGCCATCTCTAACGTCTGGATTTAATGTTCCTGATTACCTATGCTAAGTGACGAATACAGTGTGTGCAATTCTGCGTTGTGTAACTTTCTCCATTCCCCAGTAACTTCAGCCCAAAATAATTTCCTAAACACTTTATCCTCGAATAACGTTAACCTCTGTTTCTATCTCAAGGTCAGTGTCCAAGTTTCACATCCATACAGAACAGCCGGTAATATAACTATTTTATAAATTATAACTTTCAGCTTTTTTGAGATCAGAATGGATGACAAAATCTTTTAATCCGAATAATAACAGGCATTTTCCATATTTATTCTGCGTTTAATTTCCTATCGAGTATAATAAATATTAATTACTATTGCTCCGGGATACTTGAATTTTTTCACCTTTTTAAAGGATAAATACTATGTTCTGGCCACGAGACATAATCATTTGTTTTCTCAATATATAGGCTTACAGGCGGGTTATTTTTTTAAACAACTGATTGAAATAATGTTTGAGAGGCTTGAAATACGAGCGATAAAAAGATTGAAATAACCGAGTTGCTTAGTTTGGGAGGCAAATGATTGTGATTTATTATCCTCATTATAGCATTTTATGTTATCTAATTTTCCTGAAGGCTCACCCAAAATTAATAGAATCTTGCCAAGATTTTTCCTCACTGCAACATCCTATTGCCGAAACACTTCCACCTTTTTTTCTTGTACATCTTGTACTGCTGTCAAAAAAAAAGTGGCCGCACTCGTGAACAGCGAATATTTTCTAAGTCCACTTCGCGTCACGGCGATGTTACACGATGCATGTGTTTGTATAACCAGTTCCGGAACTAGAGAATTATTTCATATATGTGTCTCGCAGACCAGCGGTAGAGTGCTCGTTTAATAATTCTAAGGTTGTGAGTTGGGGCCTTGATAAAGTTTTCATTTTATTTTTGAATCCTTCTTTAGCGATATAAATAATATGCAACTTATAATTTATATTCTGTTATTGTTCTTTAGCGTTATAAATAATATTCAAGTTACTATTTATATTCTGTTATCGTTCTTTATCTATATAAATAATATTAAGGTTATTTATAATTTGTTATTGTTCTTTTAGCGATATACTGTATATAATACTCAAGTTATAATTTTTTATATCCTGTTCGTTCTTTAGCGATATAAATAATATTCAAGTCGTCATTTGTATTCTGTTATCGTTCTTTAGCGATATAAATAATATTCAAGTTATCATTTGTAATTCTCTTATAGTTCTTTAGCGATATAAATAATCTTAATATTTAAATTATAATTTATATTCTGTTATCATTCTTTATCGATATAAATAATATTCAAGTTATCATTTGTATTCTGTAATCGTTCGTTAACGATATAAATAATATTCAAATTATCATTTTATTCTGTTATCTTTCTTTAACGATATAAATAACATTCACGTTATTTATATTCTATTACCGTTCTTTTGTGATATAAATAATATTGAAGTTATCATTTGTATTCTGTTATCGTTCTAGACTGCTATGTCGCCTGTTAGCCCGTTGGTAGTTCATAGAATGAATCATCTCATATTTCCAGCTACCTAAATGTATTTATTGGACATCCGTCCATAGAAATTCCCCACGTGCTAAAAGCCTACTACTCGTCATTTCGACGCGTATATTGGATTGGGAGGGATTAATTTCAAATAATAATAATAATAATAATAATAATAATAATAATAATGTTCATTGCCAGAAAAATACAATACAAAGAAAATGTAACTTTACAACATTCTAGCACATTCCTAAAAGAGAGTGTTCTCGTGCTCAGAGTAGGATTCAATACATAATTAATGTAGACGCATAAATTACAACATAACATCGAAAAATTAATCATTACTCATAAAAAATTGCTTACATACATTTTTAAATTTTAAACTGTTGGAGATAAATAAATTTGCGTATTCCTTTATTAATTTGTGATAAATTCTAGGGCATATATTAGTACTTTGGTTCAAAGGAGTGCTCGTTAAACACTTGGGTCCCAACAAACGTATTGTATGCATGCTTTTGGTTTTGTTTCTGAGTATATAATCTGAAATATGTGGGATTTTTATATATCAAATGTAATAATGCATTGATATAAATTTGATGTATTTTCAAGACCTGAAATTCTAAAAACAATTTTTCGGTAGGATAATTAATGTTTAGAAATTTTGAAATCAGGATCAACCCCACCACAAAAGCCCATATCTTAGTGTGAAATTGTGAGATGAAGGAGGAGTTGAAATGGATACTAATAAAGGTAAAGGTAGCTACTTCACATGCCATAAAGGCACTTCGGGAGCATGGGGATAGAGCCCCATGCTTTCTTGATCTCGGCACTAGAATGAGGTGGTGTGAAATGGATACCAATAATAAATAACTTCGTAAATGAATAATTTATATTTTACAGAAAGTGACGATTTTAGAAACAATATAATTACCTCTTGACAACTAATACATATTATTCTATCTATACTCTATGTCAGGGCTGGGCACATTACGTGATTCTGAGAAATGAGCGTTGTGTGCTTTAAAGAGCGGGTCTTGCGAGCGCTCTGACGTATGCATACTGTACGTCATTCAGTGTCGGTGCAGTGGTGATTCTGCAGTATTATGGCGAACTTTGGAGACGGAGCTTCTGCTCATACACTAAAGCGTCCCGCTATTCCCAGTGGTTTTTAATGTATCATGGGACAAGGAGTTCTTTTTTGGTAGAGAGCAGTAGATTAGCAAAGTGTTTAATTTGGCATAAAACACTCCAACTTATTAAGAAGTTCAATATCCAACGACATTATTCTTTACAGCATGCTACTGAATATGACATATGTTGGTAATGAACGCCATAAATTAATACAACTTAAAGAAAATGTTTCTCAGGTACATAATATTAGACTATCTATTTGATATTTACATTGCATTATAACTTTATTATACATTTAGTAATATATAATTTTAAATTACATAAGCATTATGATACACTATACTATGATATAGGGGAGAGTCGGGTAGTATCGGACATCGGGTAATATCGGACAGTGCGTTTCTTTCATCTACCACGATATGGTAGTACCTGAATGACATGGTTACGTTTCTCTATGCGACATCACAGAAACGTAATCTTGTCAATGAGGTACTACCATCGTGTGGTAGATGAAAGAAACTCACTGTCCGATATTACCCGCTGTCCGATACTACCCGACTCTCCCCTATCATAATATTTGTATAATTTAAAATTATATGTTACTTAAATGCATTATAACAACTTATAATGCAATATAAATATCGAATAGATACTCTAATATAACGTACCTGAGAAACATTTTCTTTAAGTTGTATTGATTTATGGTCATATATTATATTATATTATATTATATTATATTATATTATATTATATTATATTATATTATATTATATTATATTATATTAACATGATGGCAATAATGCACTTAGTGAATCGGCTATGAGAATTAGCTACAAAATTTGCCACGAAATTGCAAAGGAATTGAAAACATTCAACGAAGGTGAATTCATCAAGCGATGTTTAATTATATTGGCAGATTAAATCTGCCCACAGCAAGTAGGGGAAGTGGAAGCCATACGCCTGTCTCGTAGAACCGTGGTGAGGAGATTTCAGTACGTGCGTATGGGTTATGTAAATAATTCTAATGATTTGTGTGTGTGCATAGAGCGAAGTTTATTCCATTAAATTGATAAGAGTGTTATAAATTCTATAATGTACAATGGATTGATGTAATATCCTTATAAACTATTATGTACTGACAGACTGAATGACTAGAACAACCGTGGCTCTTGTTACATTAATGCAGGGAAGGTAGCTGTAATGCGAGTCCGCCACTGCGTGAGCGTTCTGCTCTGGCTTGGAATTGAAGTGCCTTGCGGAGCGAGAGCAGCTCTGGCCGACTAAATGGAGCCGCTCTCTTGCCCGGCCTGCTCTATGTATATCAGAATGAACTATATGGGATTTAATGAAAGGGTTTTACTATGACGCTTTCCAGAAAAGTCGAATTATTTACGTGGCTATTTCCGTACTGAAAATACCCAAATATCTAAGGTATGTTTAGGAGAACCTGAAGACCAATACAATCCATCCTGGCACTTTCATCAATTGTTATTGTTTTTAAAGACAATTTTGAAAAAGCAGATTAGGTTCAGCCACACTGACTGGCAGGCGCAAACAAGCTCAGTCCTGATCAGCCCGACCTTCTGCCCAACCATCAGCTAGTTTATGAGGGACCAGTTCGGTAAAAAGCCAGGCTCCGTCTTGTACACCCCGACTTTCTGCCCTCGACCAACTATTTTACGAGTAACCAACTCGGTAACGAACCAGGCTTCGTCTTGTACGTACCCTATAGATTTCGACGCGTTGCTCTTAAGAAGGAATGCCAGAGGCCTGTGCATGATAACTAAGGAGCGATTACTATGTAATTAAATATTCTTTTTGGGTGTGATAAAACACAATTAACAAAGTTAAAAATTCCGAACATGAGGTTTCACGCTTAAAACCCGAATTGTATTTCACATAAAAACACATATTTTCACAAAAAAAAAAAGTAAATAGGCCTAAATATTTTCAGGAAATCTATTATAAACACATAAATCTTCGAGTTTTTTACTCAAATAATTTTTTTACAAGAACTTTTAAATATTTTAAAACTGTATCAATTATATCACTCAGAAGTACGTTATCTTTTAAAGAAATCTCGGTTGCTTCGTGTTTCTAACCGCAGTGTGGTGTATCCGTGATCCATTTTTGTAATAGTATCGCCTCAAGTTCTGCGAACTGGTATGCAGCATATCAGTGTTATTATCTATATTAATAATAAATCTGTAGCCGAAATTTTTCTGGTAATTTTGGATTTTCCAAAAATAATTGGTCCTAACATATATAATTAACTACCCTGAAACCGAAAATCGCTTTTTTGAAATTTTTGTTTGTATGTCTGTCTGTCTATCTGTCTGTATGTTTGTTTGTTACCTTTTCACGCGATAATGGCTGGACGGATTTCGATGAAAATTGGAATATAAATTAAGTTCGTTGTAACTTAGATTTTAGGCTATATGGCATTCAAAATACATTATTTAAAGGGGGGGTTATAAGGGGGCCTGAATTAAATAAATCGAAATATCTCGCTTATTATTGATTTTTGTGAAAAATATTACATAACAAACGTTTCTTTAAAAATAATTTGCGATAAGTTTCATTCCTTGAAGAATTTTGATAGGACTGATATTTAATGAGATAAATGAGTTTCAAAATTAAAATAACTGCCATCTAAGGTCGTGTAATGAATTAAAAAACAAATGACTTCGTCTATAAGGGGCCTTGGACAGCAACAATCGAAAGCTATGAAAGATAGCCTACAGAGAATGTTTCTGTGTTTGTATGAAGTAATATCGGAAGCTAATATTATATAATATAATTTAAGTTATTTGAAGGGTTCAGAACCATAGTGGGCCAAGCGCCATTTAATGAATACGTAGAAAACAAGGGTTAAAATTAAGTTATTACCATAATTCAATGGAAACCTATAACAAGTAAAATAAAATATACACATTAAATCTAAATGATGTCAATCTTCATTAAACTATGGTTGCATGTAATAAAAATTAGGAACCATGTTAAAGGAATTGTCATTGCACCAAATGAGTGTCTCTGGACCAAAATGATCGCATTTTAATTATTTGGATGCAATTTAAATTAAGTAACATATTAAACGATTTATTCTTCTATCAAACACGAATGTTCCCTGGATCAAATGTCCTATTTTAATTATGTAATTACTTTATATTTATTTCTAACGGGTGTAGCGGAGCGCACGGGTACGGCTAGTTAGAGAATAAATTAACATCTTGAGAGATCTTGCAACACATAATTAGGAATGTTCATTGTTGCTGAAGATGATTTCATTCCACGCTTTGTTTGAGAAACACAACAGATAAGAGCTCGGGTATGAACATTATTTAATTTAAACAAATCTCTTGCCTCTCGCTCATGTCTGTCAAGTAAGGCAATATATATCTTCTTGTGATTCCCTGTTATCGGGCTTCGTCAATAGATATTCTTCAAGATATACTGAAAGATGGTTGTTTAAAAAATATTTGGCTTTCCTATTAGCAAATCTAAGCTTTTTGTGTTACACCATAAAAAACTCGAAACATCCAAAAGCATGTTGTCTGAAACAGGGAGATGCATGCCGTGAATATTAAACTAGACTCGCTACCAGGTTCATGTGTTTGTGACATTCCTCTCTTTAAATATCCACGTCTGACGTCCTGTGATGTGGAAAGATCGTTTTCACAGTATAAGTCGTTGTTCAGAGATAATCGGCATGCATTTGTGATGGAGAATTTGGAGATGACCTTTGTTGTTCACTGCAATTCTCGGCCAACTACTAGCACTCAAGTGTGGTTGGTGAGTACCTAGTAACATTGTTTTTTTTTTTTCAAGCTAAGTAAGGCATTTTTGTCATATAAAAATTTTATTTTTATTTTTAGCAAATATTTTCGTACTTTTTAGCACATAAAAAATAAATATATTAAAAATTGTTAGCACATAAAAATCCGCTCCCTAATGATAACTAAGCTTAGGAAGCGGTTGCAAAATACGTAAGTTGCGCTGAGCTATACCTTACTAGCTTGTATTATGTTCGGTGCCTCGAGGGAAGAAGAGGTAGAGAGGAACGGTCTGCTACAGCCACAATTAGGTGAAACAAAGTGATATTATTAAAATATTTGTACATTTAAGTGCTATTTAATATGACCCTTTTCCATTTTATTTTCATGTACCATCATATCGCACAAATACCCGCAGAATTATTTCTAACTATGCGATCTGCTTGAAAAGTGATCCTATGTGTTCAGTATTTGGATTTTCACGGTTTCTTGCGCTTTTACATTGTCCCGGAATAAAATATTTCTATTCTGCTTTTATATATATACTAGTGGCTTGTGCAGCAATTGCTGCAAACTAAGTTCATTAGATCTTAAATTAAAACTGTTTCAGATTTATTTTCAATGAAGGCCACCAGACATTTTGAAAGTTATATGCTTCCACAATAATGAATCATACTCTCTCTGAATGTTTTTATGCCAAATACTTCTTGAACCTATCCATCTTC
This sequence comes from Periplaneta americana, assembly GCF_040183065.1. NCBI lineage: Eukaryota > Metazoa > Arthropoda > Insecta > Blattodea > Blattidae > Periplaneta > Periplaneta americana. The sequence continues at coordinate 170,206,539 of NC_091124.1, forward strand.
AGTGTTTGAGTTTCAATTCGAAAACGCAAGTAACAATGTCAGGACGATCAGTCGGTTTTTCATATGTGAGTAAAGTGATAGCTATTTCAGGTCATTGTGGATTGTAGGTGAAAGTTAAAAGAAAGTCACTCTTACTATGCTTTCGAACAACAGACATAGCATCTTGGTATAGCTGTTGGATGTAGAGCTTGAAATGTAGAGGGTAAAATCACTTTATCTTGCTAAGAGATCTTGCTGAAATGATCGGGAGACTAAAAAATTTTGTAGGCCTCTTATATTATCAGTAAGTAATACCTTTTGGTCTTTCCTTAGGAACTGTAATTTTTGCAGTCTCTCGAGCCTATACTGAAGAGAATGACGCATATGAATATCTACACCACACCGCCATTATGTACGTGAAAAAGACCCAACACCACTTGATTAATAACTATAAAAATATTTGATTTTTAATAATAATATTATTATCGTACGTCAGTTTTGTAGTTATACTGTATATAAGTGTGTGTGTGTGTGTGTGTGTGTATATATAAACATATATGTGTGTATATATATGATGCAGTTTGCTATTATTGTTTCCTCCCTTTATAGAAAAGCATTCCTTACCGAAATCCTTAATTATACTGGTCTTGGAATTGTTCACATTCTTTATCAGCGAATGTATTCTCCAGCTATGTCGATATCTATTAAATGTAGCCTACATTATGTAGGCTTTTTCATTTACAGAGAGCGGTAAAATGTATCCGTTTGATATACAGGGACATCACTTTATTTTTACCAACATTTTTAACATTAACCTGGCTATACTCGGAAACACTGTTGCCTCCTTCCATTACAGGAGTTTGATGTTACTAGTGCAATATGTAAACAAATCATTTTACTAGGTATAGGAGGAGAGAAAAGTAGTGTATCCATTTATGTTGTAGGGAAATACGATATTACGATTTTCAGTTTGATCATCACTTTTACGGAATTTATCGAAATACAGTAGAGTAGTAACAATTTTTTTTCAAAAACTCAACTTTTAAGGCGGCTATGTTCGTTATGTAATGTCTACTTCATTTAGCATATTAATTATTGATGTTATCATACAATATAGAGAGTGCATTTAAATTGAGGGGGTCATAAGTAACGGGATGTAAGTGCACTTAAGTTACTTGTGAGAAAATGGGGTTTAAATATTTAAGCTTTCGTAAAATCGGTGAAATGTTTTATTTAAATTTTAATGTGTCATGCGATTAAAATATCCCTTTACCACTAAAATTTTAGATACTTTTGCTTACACTGGATGCACTTAACTCATGTTATTACAAATGTCACTAGCATTCCTTTGCTTCTTACTTACTTACTTACAAATGGCTTTTAAGGAACCCGAAGGTTCATTGCCGCCCTCACATAAGCCCGCCAGCGGTCCCTATCCTGTGCAAGATTAATCCAGTCTCTATCATCATACCCCACCTCCCTCAAATCCATTTTAATATTATCCTCCCATCTACGTCTCGGCCTCCCTAAAGGTCTTTTTCCCTCCGGTCTCCCAACTAACACTCTATATGCATTTCTGGATTCGCCCATACGTGCTACATGCCCTGCCCATCTCAAACGTCTGGATTTCAAGTTCCTAATTATGTCAGGTGAAGAATACAATGCGTGCAGTTCTGTGTTGTGTAACTTTCTCCATTCTCCTGTAACTTCATCCCGCTTAGCCCCAAATATTTTCCTAAGCACCTTATTCTCAAACACCCTTAACCTATGTTCCTCTCTCAGAGTGAGAGTCCAAGTTTCACAGCCATATAGAACAACCGGTAATATGACTGTTTTATAAATTCTAACTTTCAGATTTTTGGACAGCAGACTGGATGATAAGAGCTTCTCAACCGAATAATAACACGCATTTCCCATATTTAATCTGCGTTTAATTTCCTCCCGAGTGTCATTTACATTTGTTACTGTTGCTCCAAGATATTTGAATTTTTCCACCTCTTCGAAGGATAAATCTCCAATATTTATATTTCCATTTCGTACAATATTCCCGTCACGAGACATAATCATATACTTTGTCTTTTCGGGATTTACTTCCAAACCGATCGCTTTACTTGCTTCAAGTAAAATTTCCGTGTTTTCCCTAACCGTTTGTGTATTTTCTCCTAACATATTCACGTCATCTGCATAGACAAGAAGCTGATGTAGCCCGTTCAATTCCAAACCCTGCCTGTTATCCTGAACTTTCCTAATGGCATATTCTAAAGCGAAGTTAAAAAGTAAAGGTGATAGTGCATCTCCCTGCTTTAGCCCGCAGTGAATTGGAAAAGGATCAGATAGAAACTGACCTATACGGACTCTGCTGTATGTTTCACTGAGACACATTTTAATTAATCGAACTAGTTTCTTGGGAATACCAAATTCAATAAGAATATCATATAATACTTCCCTCTTAACCGAGTCATATGCCTTTTTGAAATCTATGAATAACTGATGTACTGTACCCTTATACTCCCATTTTTTCTCCATTATCTGCCGAATACAAAAAATCTGATCAATAGTCGATCTATTACGCCGAAAACCGCACTGATGATCCCCAATAATTTCATCTACGTACGGAGTTAATCTCCTCAAAAGATTCCTTTGCTTCTAGCCACCTCAATTCAAAAAAAGCTAATCTAAATTTTTAAACAAGTTGCTGAAAATGGTTGCCGTTCATTACAATGCAGGCTTCAATTCAGTACGCATATTATTAAAAACATTTTGAAGCATATTCTCTGAAATTGAATTTATCGTTTCTTGAATATAATTTTTAGTACGATATTATTAATATAGGTTCTTTCTTCTATAGAAAACGCAATCATATTTATGAAACACACTATACACTGCAGTGTTTACTTCACTGCTTGAATACTTCGAATGCAACAGCGGCCGTAAGTTTGTGTGTCTGACGGGAGCAAGGACATTAGTGAAGGGGTGAGAGTGAAGTACATTCAGAAATGCAGGTACAATAAAAATGCAAGTAAAAATAAAATGATGTCCCTGTATAAAGTGACGTTTGTTCAGTGTTCCTTTCCACTACGTCTACGTCACGACTTCTGTTCGCCATCCTTTATTGTTTGAACTGTCTGAACCTCCCCTACACCAGGTGCGTTAAGTCATGCTATGTCCGTGTCGCTGTTAACATTGATCTCAGTGATGTGCAACCGCTACCGATGCGTAATGACAATCAAGGTATCCGACGCTGGATTTTATTTACTATTTATTACCAGACAAAGTATCCAGATGACTTTTCCTCTAGAGATTTCACAGCAGCATCCAGAGAACTGAGAATCGAGCATAAAGACTGCCCTGCCCCCAGCATTTTTCCATAGTATAATCTCTCCCAACCAACGCTCAAATACCGATACAGCTCTAGTTACGTCTACGTCCTTTGAGCCTGTAAACATATGTTTCACCTCCTATATCTATACTAATAATAAATCTGTAGCCAAAATTTTTCTGGTAATTTTCGATTTTCTAAAAATAATTGGTGTTAACATGTATAATTAACCATCCTGAAACCGAAAATCGCTTTTTTTTTTAATTTTTGTATGTCTGTCTGTCTGTCTGTATGTATGTTTGTTACCTTTTCACGCGATAATGGCTGAACGGATTTCGATGAAAACTGGAATATAAATTAAGTTCGTTGTTACTTAGATTTTAGGCTATATGGGATTCAAAATACGTTATTTAAAAGGGGGGTTATAAGGGGGCCTGAATTAAATAAATCGAAATATCTCGCTTATTATTGATTTTTGTGAAAAATGTTACATAACAAAAGTTTCTTTAAAAATGATTTCTGGTAAGTGTTATTCTTCGAAAAATTTCGATAGGACTGATATTTAATGAGATAAATGAGTTTTAAAATTAAAATAACTGCCATCTAAGGCGGTGTATTGAAATAAAAAACAAATGACTACGTCTATAAGGGGCCTTGGACACAACAATCGAAAGCTATGAAACATAGCCTACAGACAATGTTTCTGTGTTTGCATGGATACATATATAATAGGATGCGAAACGTAACGAGTTTCCCGTAACACATACTAGAGGCGCTGTTGTAGAAATTGATCTTGCTGCCATCTATTTCTGGGAGGGGCGTTATTACATCTAGCAGCGCACCAAGTAGCGAAAAGAGTAATTACTCCATGCATTTAGCAGCGCACCTGGTAATGAAAATGTTAAACTGTGCAGAAAGTATTCCCTCCCACCCTCATCGATATTCAAAACTAACCCAATTTAAAATAAAACATTTACGGTTTTATTCCTCACAGCATATTCTACTGAAAATTCTTACCGGAGCCAACAGGAAGATAAAAGAGACGATGTGTTTTACACTACCCGATTAAAATATAACCAGACAGAGACAAAAAATAATTGGGATTGTATTCTTTGGGTATGGAAAAGTCTGCAAGAACTACTTAGATAGTTCAATTTATTATATTACTATTACTTTACAATACATTCAACAACACTATTTTTACAACGTCCATAAACACCACTGTTTAACATACACTGCTTATACACACACGTCTCACTTTATGTTCACTTATTAGCAAGTTTCAGTCCGCCATCTTCATCGTCGACTCTCCCGTACAGCAATATCTCGAACGGATAAATAGAGAACTCGGTAATTTACCCACACGTAGTTCTAATATTCACTACCTACGACGTTGGGCGCTGATCACCTTATTTCAAACCCCCAAATCCAGATGGTGCTGATCGCAGTTTCGCATCCTATTATATATTTATCCATGGTATTTGTATGAAGTAATAACGGATTTGTATAATTAATTATTATTTCACCATTGGTAAGTGTAGTTTCTCTGGATGGACATAATACTATAATGTTATTACAGTAACTTGTGAGTGAATTGAGGACAGGTAAGATTAAAATAGCTTCTTGTGCACAGAAAACTTGATAGGTTATTCTGTATATTCATTTCCTGTATTTCTTAAAATAATGTTTATGAACATATTCATTTTTAGCTCAGAGAATTAACGAACAACGAGAGTGTATTGATTTACTATGCAGTAACAGTACGTTAGCTTAGAAATCCATTATTTTATAATTCAAATTTTAACTATGCTCAATTGAATCGTGTTAAAATACATAAAATATATATGCAATATATGTAATGCAAAAAAATTGGGTAATGAGCCAAGCAGATTATGTTGCGCTGTTGTAAAAGCTGTTCCTCTTGAGATTCAGAGCTCCCACAACAAATTAAAAACTTTCTAATTCGAGTACATCCGTTATCAACACATTTTATACATAATATAATATAATATAATATAATATAATATAATAATGAATCTGTAGCCAAAATTTTTCTGTTAATTTTCGCTTTTCCAAAAATAATTGGTAATAAGAATTAAGAAACGTGTTAAAGGAATTGTCATTGCACCAAATGAGTGGTCTCTGGATCAAAATGATCGCATTTTAAGTCGACCTGGTTGGCAAGTTGGTATAATGCTGGCCTTCTATACCCAAGGTTGCGGGTTCGATCCCGGGCCAGGTCGATGGCATTTAAGTGTGCTTAAATGCTACAGGCTCATGTCAGTAGATTTACTGGCATGTAAAAGAACTCCTGCGGGACAAAATTCCGGCACATCCGGCGACGCTGATATAAGCTCTGCAGTTGCGAGCGTCGTTAAATAAAAACATAACATCGCATTTTAATATTTTAAATACAATTTAAATTTAGTAACATATTAAACGATTTATCCTTCTATGAAACACGAATGTTCCCTGGATCAAACGTTCTATTTTAATTATGTAATTATTTTATATTTATTTCTAACGAGTGCAGCGGAGCGCACGAGTACTGCTAGTTGAAAAATATATTTTTCTTAAAATTCACCAAAAATGTGAGTTTTAGTACAGACCGTCACGTCCGGTTACAACAATTCTTTTGCCATTTAATACAGCATAATTTAGAGTGTTGAATCCTTGTTTGAAAGTTTGCGCGTTCTTGCGCATTTTTCAGTAATTAAATTTTTTCAGTGGTGGGGCGTGCTGTAATGCGGCGTAAACTCTTTCATGTTTGGCTTAACAGCAGAAAAGAATAATGGAATAAGGAAGTATTTAATTAGGTACTGTGTGAGTGTTTAGGCCTACAAAATTATTCACATGACATCGAACAACAGGTTAAAAAATACATTGGACACATATTTATCTAACCTTAACAAACTCAACGTGGGTCAGAACGCAAATCTACTAGTTGAACAAAATTAATAACTTCTCTGAATTCTAACAGATTTTTATAAAACTTTGTACAGCCTTACAGGTGGCATATATTTTTTGTGCCTAAACTCTGATTACGTTTGCATAAGAAAAACTACCCCTTTATAGCGGGTACATTTATATAAAATTAATAACTTCTCTCCCATCTAACACATTTTTATGAAACTTTATACAGAAGTCAGGTGTAACATATATATTTTTTTTTTGTCTACGAAGCCTGATTATGTTTCTATAAGATGAACTGCCCCTTTATAGTGGTGAGTTTGGAAAAATTTAATAACTTCTCACCTATCTAAGAGGTTTTTATGAAAATTCGTACAACAATTAGGCCTACAGGTGCCATACAGGTGTAATAAGAGTTTGTACACAAAAAATATATGCTACCTGTAACTGGAGTACATAAAAATCTGTTAAGTAGGAGATAAGTTAATTTTGAGTAAATGCACCCCCTATAAAGGGGTAGTTCGTCTTATGGAACCGTAAATGTAGTTTATATATACAAAAAAAAAATATATGCTACATATAACTTGCGTATAATATTTCACAAAAATCTGTTAGACAGGAGAGAATTTATCAATTTCGTCTAAAGTCGCCCGCTATAAAGGGGTAGTACCTCTTACTCAAACGTAATCAAACTTTGTACACAAAAAAATGTTCTATCTATAAGATCTATACAAAGTTTCATAAGAATCCGTTCAAATTCAGAGAAGTTATTAATTTTGTCCTTCTAGATCAGGGATGAGACGATATTAGCTCCCAATCATGGTAGAAGAGCTCGACCTTGATCACGGGCGCATAGCGCATCCACTATGTAGCCTCGTAATGTAGACAACAGGGATGTACATGCATATACAGCACATCGATTAAACGCAGCAATTATTACAATAACTTGCGTTACTAAATTTCTGGCTATGTAATAGATCTAATTAGTAAGTTATTTAATATGCATGTTCATATATAAACAAATCGCAAAGGGAAGAGTTTTTAGGAACAAAAAGATAAATAGGAAACGTTAATTGTATGTAAACCATTTTATTGTTAAAAGCAATTATTTATTATGTAAATATTTTATTTCATTGGTTAGGAGAAACTAATAGGGTCCACCTGCTCGACGTGTGTGATCTCTAAGTACTTTTGAGTATTTGTTGAAAAAATAATAATGGCAATATTGATTGAAATAGAGTATATTGATTGTGTGATTGTGAAAATGTAGTCCTTACTCTCCAATCGTGATTATGTAATGAGTTTTCTTAGAGTGATTTGTGAGGTGCACGTAACACGAAAAAAAAAACAAATTGATTAAATTAAGATATTGACAGCCATCGTAATATTTGGGGTCAATCATTTAAGGGGATATCTATGATTTTTAAAACTTTCAGTCCACACCTTTGGAGTAACGGTCAGCGCGTCTGGCCGCGAAACCAGGTGGCCCGGGTTCGAATCCCGGTTGGGGCAAGTTACCTGGTTGACGTTTTTTCCGCGGTTTTCCCTCGACCCAATAAAACAAAATAGAAAATTAAAACTTCCACAATTTCGGCCAAAATTTGTGACATTTAAACTATATAAACAGAGCTATAATAATATCATCTGTACAAAATTTTGTGCAATTAGGTCTAATAGATTTGAAATTATATTTTTAAGTATATTTTATATTGAAGTTACTAAAAAAGCTCCTTGCATCAAATTTTTCAAAATGTTTAGTTCCTATTTGCTAAAAATTCTGAAAATAGTTATTGGAATAAAAGTGAATTAGCATTTTGAGTTTAGTAATAGTATAAGTTAAAGTGCAATCTAAGATAAAATATTATTTCTAAATTGAAGAAACACGTAGTCTAATAAAAGTAAATATCTAGAAACAAGCAACAAATAAAAGTTATTGTTAAAAAAAATATTAGGCCTACCTTAAAACATAAGTATCTATCCTGACTTGAGCATTACCTTCATTTAGTGAATATTTTCAAGATGTTCACTTACAGAAGAAATTATTATTATTATGTTTATGTTCCTATCCCTTTGCTTCATGTCTTTCAAAATGTTAAAAGATGAGCAATATATGTTGTCAGTTGATATTAATTATGCCAGCCCTGTCAGATTCTTTATCTAGATGGAGAAGCATGTGGTGGAGATTCCAGATATTAGATCTCTTTCGTGACATGCGCACTAAGACTTCGTTCCCACGAAATGTACTAACTGTCCCTACTGATTCTACTTTATATTGTAATCTACCAGTTATGTATTCGCCATCGTCCGGACAGTCTTTTATCATAAATAAAGAAAACAAGGAAGAAAATAACACCAGGTCTCACGTGGAGTTCCTGCCACCGACCAAGTTCGAAGCCACCATAGTCCAGACTATATAGCTCTCCTCCCCGGTACGTTTACAGTGGACTTCTAACCACTGACCAAGTTCGAAGCCATAGCCAAGAACTATGATATCTAAGATATAGCTCTCCTCCCCGGTTCATTTACAGTGGAGTACTATCCACAGCCTGGCTAAAATATAACATGTAACAATTCGTTTATATAGTAACATTAGGATAATGCGTACCATGCGCAAGAGGTAAAAATTGCACAAATGTTACAAATTTTGTATTATATGTATAATATATTTCTTTCATACGGTTACGTATCTCATATTTTTTATATCAAATGAGATCGATTTAACTATCAAGTAAGCCATAAAATTTGGTGGCAGAAAATTGCATTTATAAAAATTCGTTTATATAGTAAAGTTAGGATATCCGGACTATGCGCAAGAGGTAAAAATTATACGAATGTTGTAAATTTTGTATTATATATACAATATATTTCTTTCATACTGTTACGTAGCTTATATTTTTCTATATTAAATGAGATTGATTTAACTTGATCTAACCCATAAAATTTGGTGGCTTTCGCAAGACACATGAGTGAACGGAATGCCTGCGTGGTCTGATGGTGAGCGTGCTGGCTTACGGATCTGGAGGTCCCCGGTTCGATTCCCGGGCTCGGCTATCGGTGAATTTTTCTTGAAGAAAAAAAATTACCTAGGTGTCTAGAGTTTGGAAATTTGTATGAATTTATGTGTGATTGATAGTGTGCCGGGTTAATTTTAATTAACCAATCATCAAAAATATAAAATACATCAGGACTGTCGCTGGGCAGTACCCTGAATACACGTGTCAGCGTCACATTGTTGACAAATAACTCCATCTCTCAGCACAACCATAAAGGATCTAGTAGGTGCTATAGAGTTACCATAAACGAGAAAAAACCTAAGTGAACCATCATGCCATAAGTGAATAGTATTAGGCCGGGTTTACGATCGACGTTCGTCTGCGTTACGTTATGTTGCGTTCATCTAAATTTTGAATTTCTACCGAACGTTCAGAGGCTGTGTATTAAGATCGACGTTCGTGACAACTGTCACACTCTGCCGGCCATAATGAGTACTGAAATGCACATGTCAGTCAGTCAGTGAGCTGATTATGATAAGCATTGAATTTTATGGTAACTTTGAGACAAATAAAATAGGCCTACCGGTATTACAAGAATATTTTACGACAGAATAATATAGAATGACGATAATAATAATAATAATAATAATAATAATAATAATAATAATAATAATAAAAATAAAACCATATACTAAGGAAAATTGTTGTACCTTGAAACACTTTTCACATTTTTTTTTTTATTTTAAGAAATGAAAAATGCTTGAAATAATTATTGAAGTTTCCTTTACAACTTCCTGTATGTATTTTCTTGTTTTACAGATCTACTAAGGAGGAAAAAATAAAATAAAGGGATGTGTAATGTGTTCGAAGGTACAACAGATTCATGTACCTTGGAATATACCCTTTTGTAAGTTGGGGCACATGGAATATAGGTGGGAATGCAGCTGTAAAAACTGACAATTGTATTTAAAATATATCTCCCACCATAAACCAGAGTAGGTTTCTCTGATTGAGATTTTATTTCTTGGTTTTGTGTTAGAAAACATATATCAATGAACGAAATGTTTACTTCTGGTACTAAAAAAATTGTTTCGTCCACAGAACTCACACTTTGCAATTAATCAAACCGAAATTACGAGCTACTGAGTGACTTTCTCTACAATCTACTTCAGTTTGAGTCCTCTAGGTAGCAGCAAAAATTAAAATGTTCAATATGCTGAAGGTACAACTTTCTTCTCTACTAAATAGCTGGACTAGTGCGAATTACGAATATATTATTTGTGAGGTAAAAGCCCCTTTATTTCGGGTTAAAATAAAATAACGTTTCTAAAATAATGTAAATAAATTATTAAAAGATAAAAAAAATAAGTTTAATCAAGGCTCGAACCAGAGCCCATCTACACCACGACCAGTCTCTTGACCATAACGCTACGGAGAGATACGAAATTTAATTGTTGAATTAGGTTTTATGAAGGCTTTCATGTTTGCTGCCTATAATGTTTAATTTTAAACAAAATGTGATTTATGCCATATAGACAAAATATATTCATGTGACGTGACATATTCAATCAAAGATCGTTTTTTCGTATTATGTAATTTTTAATTAATATGATTTTATTTAATATTTCAGTAGCAATATGGCGCATCTACAACGAAAGAAGAGGTGAAAACATATGAAGGGCTTCTGATTCGTGATTGGTTGACGTTCAGCTTACTTTTCTTTGCGTTTGTGAAAGCTTGACCTTGGCAATGTTGAATCAACGTCGTCATGCGTTCGTTCATTCTAACGTTGATCGTAATGAAATACACGGAGCTTGCATTTGTCGAACTTCTACGTACTTCACCGCATCCTAACGTAACGCAAACGAACGTCGATCGTAATCCCGGCCTAAGTACTGTATACGTATACCAGGTGTTTCAGACCACCCATATCAGCCTTTTTCCTCGAAAACTATATGATACTGGTTGTTCATATAACAATTTTGATAACCAAAACCTATGTAAAGAATCGGTTGGTGGTAGTACCATTTCCCGTAACAAACCGGAAGTAGGGGTACCTGTAGTCAACTTCGAAATTTCATATGAGAACATGGGTTATTGAAGGTGCCATTGGAAACTACTTTTATAAAGAAACAACTTTTACTGGAACTTCTTTTTCTAACTTTTATTGTTTACTCACAAAGCAACAAAAATTGTATTTTCTGAGAGAGATATATATGGCATTTTGCTACAAGTAGGATTGGGAGAGATTCAATTACCGATGATGTTATAGATTTTCAGTGGCGTAGCATGAAATTTTAAGTAGGGGAAGCTAACTCAAGTTGTCTTTCATGCAATATGAGAAAACGTATTACAAAAATCATCATCATCATCAGCATCATGGATTAAGCCTTATAAGGCTCGTTCCGGTCTCATTTTTTTTTTAACACTGTTGAGCCCATCTTGTTTTCGGTCTACCAACATTTCTTCTACCTATTGGGTTATAGTTCACCATCAGTTTTGGTATGCGGTCTACTTCCATTCTTTGTATATGTTGTTTCCAATCGTTTCTATATTGTTTTATTCTGTCTATTAATTTAAAAATGCTTAGTTCCCTCCTTATATCTTCACTTCTTTTCCTATCCAATAAGGTGTAACCTGCTACAGATCTCAGAAATTTCATCTCTGCTGCTTCTATTCTTCTTCCTTCTTTTTTAGTCAGGATCCAAAATTCAGACCCATAAAGCAACATTGGCACTGCCATTACCTTATAAAATTTAATTTTTGTTTCTTTCCTAGTACTTTTTAGGGATCTATTAATGACACCGCATACATAGCTGAATTTATTAATCTTGTTTTGAATATCTTCATTCTTCATATAAGAAATGTTGCACCCAAGATAATTGAAACAATTTATCTGTTCAATAATTTTTCCTTCCAAGACAATTTTGGCTCTTAATGTATCTGCTCCTCTAAATGCTAAAACTTTTGTTTTATTAATTGAAATGTTTAAGCTAAAACTTTTACTTATATTATTTAATTGGAATAGAGCCCTCTGTGCCCCATTTTCAGAACTGGATATTAAAACTTGGTCGTCCGCAAAGAGCAATGTATCTACGAATATATTTTTTTTTATTTTAAAATGTTCATTTAAATCCATCTGCCAATCCATTACGATTTTGTCGATATAAATATTAAAAAGTGACGGTGAAAGTGGACACCCTTGTCTTACTCCTTTATTTATTGTTGCTGCTATATTCTTTCTTTCCATTGATGTTCCAATTACAATTTTATTTTGAACGTATAAACTTTTAATTGCTGATATTACATGTTGTGGAATACCTTTCTCTTTCATTATGATCCATAGTTTGTTTCTGCAAACATTGTCAAATGCTTTTTCATAATCCACAAAAATCATGTATGTTGGTAGATTATGTTCTCTATGTTTCTCTATTATTTGATTTATGGAGAATATACAATCGGCACAAGATCTTCCTTTCCTAAATCCATTTTGACTTTCTGAAAGCATGTTTTCTATTATGATATTAAGTCGAGCTTTTAATATTGACGCATATATTTTATAGCATGTATTCAAAATGCTTATTCCTCTATAATTAGAGCAATTTTTCTTATCTCCTTTCTTATATATTGGACATATTTTCCCTACTCTCCATTCTTCTGGTATGTGTCCGTATTTCCAACATATGTTCATCAAATCTAATACTCTGTATTTCAGTGGTAATGAAGCATATTTTATTAATTCACTATTGATATTATCTGTTCCTGGGGATTTTTTATTTTTGAAATTGTTAAGGGCTAATAATAATTCATCAAAAGTAATAGGATCTACGTTTTCATCTATTTGTGTTAAAATTTCTTCTTCTGTTTCTTCCTTTTCTGTCCAAAATACAGTCTTAAAATAAATAGTAGTAAATTTCAAGTCAGCAGTCGAAGATTGGTTGGAACATCGTAAGTAACACCAATAAGGCATGACCTCAAATGATACGTAATAAAATACGATTTCACGGTTTACACATATCTCTTAACAAATAGACACGTATACGTATAACATTAGCTCACTCCCTGTCATACTTAGAGAAATCACAATATTAGTATCATTACGTAAGTATGCGTCTGTCTTTTGGTTGTGTCCTTCATTCACAGCAAGGGAGTCGGTCATTTGTTTTTTAAATCACACTTGTGTTTGTAAGTCAGTTTTGATAATACAATTGTCCTAAAAAAATTCAAGTAAATTAGTGTCAGGAACTGTTATTTCGCTCATTATTTATTATATTAGCCACAATGCACACTAACACTTCAACTGAACACAACTGACGAAAAGGGATAACTCGGAAACTACTTATTTTAAATGTTAAAGCTAGCTTCTTTGCGAGCCTTGCGACTAGGGTAGCTTAGGAAGGGATGGAAAATCTGTGGGGTGGATTACACAGAGGAAACCGGTCTGCTTGGAAGCTGGTGTGTGCAGGCTTCTTGTTTACTGCTGCATCACAAATCATCCTGAGCTGCCGCATCACAATATTTAAGGCGTAAACATAAATTCTATTAAAATTAATAAATAATTTTTTCATAAATTGCAGGTTTATTATGAAATTATTATTAACTGGGGAAGCTGAGCTTTTTAGCTTACATTGACGCTACGCCACTGTAGATTTTCCTCATTGAACTAATTCTTCTGACCGCACTATGGCCCTCATGTAACTATAAGCTTTAGACAGTAATTCCCAAACTTTATGAGGGCGCGACCTACTTTTGGGGGAGACATTAGCTTTTTACCCGCCAATAACGTGCGATTACTTAACCCCAATAAAAAAATTACAAATTGTACCAAGGATATTCCTTGCTGGTAAAGGCGGTTAACACGTAGGACAGACACTCCTACTGCTTTGCTGCTAGTGTCGAGTGTCTGCAAAGGTGGCAAAATTAAACTCCGACTATCTTGTGGGCCTATAATAGGTATAACTTATCTTCCTAACACTACGGAGAGAGTACAAGCAGGACGAACAGTACTATAGTCGCGACGCTGTTATTCCAGGCGTGACTCCTTCCTCTTTGCTTACATCTTAGGAAGTGAAGGTTCTATAAAGTCTAGTTAGATAGTATCGTTCGCCATTTTTGTTCTTTCGTTGCCGAGCTACCGCACGAGGAATCTATTTGCCACACCGTTCAACATTATCATGTCGTAGCTCCTATGATAATAAATCAAACGCACTGTAATTCAGCAAATAATTGAGCGGCAAATAACGTCTTCGTGTGCTTTCTGCGAACGCCAACGAAACAGGCAAAATGGAGGGTGATTATATTAAGTATTTATCGAGCATTAAGAAATGTCTAATTTTAAAATCGTATCCAAAAGCATCATCCTGTTAGAATCGTCTAAACTACAATTTTCAGAAGCCCTTAATATAGCGGATAAAATATCACAAACCGTTATCCAAAATAACAATTCATTAATTTCAAAAAAGGGAAATGTAAGTTAAGAAATATTATTGCTAAAAATTCTGCCTATTCACAATTTAGTATCATAAATTATGTACTATCAGGTCACGATAAGACGTCTGAAGTTGATGTACTAAAAAGTAGTGACTTTCCGTTCTTCAAATATGCACCTATTATATCGTGTGATGTCGAATGTACATTTTCCCAATATAAAAACTGTTTAAGTGACAATCGTAGGAGGTTCACTTTGTAATCGCTCAAAATGTACGTAACGCTTCACTGCAATGCACATATTCAAGGATGATGTGAGTATATTACATTAAATTTTAAGAGTTAATATATCTCACTATAAAATAATTGTGTATTTATATGGTTAGATATTTCCTATTTCAAAGATCATCCATTATATTTCTTGAATGCAGATAGAGGTTTTATTGTAACCCCAGTATACTGCTCAGTGTTTACATTAGAGGCATACTTCACCCGTTGCACGTCCCCATCTCATTCAGTCTATACCGCGTGCGTAGTAAACCTTACGATTCTCGTGGCAATTACACGAAGTCTAGTAAAAACGGTTCAAATAACACAGGAAAATTATTAAACTTATACATTAATTTATGTTAATGATGTATTCATTCATATTTTATGTATAGTGTGAGAACGGTATAATTAAAAAAAAGTTGCTGTTAAAAAAAAAAAGAAAAAATATTAGGCCTACCTTAAAACATAAGTATCTATCCTGACTTGAAAATTAGCGTCATTTAGTGAATATTTTCAAAAGGTTTAATTACGGAAGTAATTATTATTATGTTTATTTTGTTATCAGTTTGCTTCATGTCTTTCAAATTGTTAGAGGTTGAGTAATATATGTTGTCAGTTGATATTAATTATGCCAGCCCTGTCCGATTCTTTATCTAGATGGAGAAGTATGTGGAGGAGATTCCAGATATTAGATCTCTTTCGTGACATGCACAAAGAGAATTAGTTCCCACGAAATGTACTAATTGTCCCTACTGATTCTTCTTTATATTGTAATCTACCAGTTATGTATTCGCCATCGTCCGGACAGTCTTTTATCATAAATAAAGAAAACAAGGAAGAAAATAACACCAGGTCTCACGTGGAGTTCCTGCCACCGACCAAGTTCGAAGCCACCATAGCCCAGACTATATAGCTCTCCTCCCCGGTACGTTTACAGTGGACTTCTAACCACTGACCAAGTTCGAAGCCATAGCTCTCCTCCCCGGTTCATTTACAGTGGAGTACTATCCACAGCCTGGCTAAAATATAACATGTAACAATTCGTTTATATAGTAACATTAGGATATTGCGTACCATGCGCAAGAGGTAAAAATTGCACAAATGTTACAAATTTTGTATTATATGTATAATATATTTCTTTCATACGGTTACGTATCTCATATTTTTTATATCAAATGAGATCGATTTAACTATCAAGTAAGCCATAAAATTTGGTGGCAGAAAATTGCATTTATAAAAAATCGTTTATATAGTAAAGTTAGGATATCCGGACTATGCGCAAGAGGTAAAAATTATACGAATGTTGTAAATTTTGTATTACTTATACAATATATATCTTTCATACGGTTACGTAGCATATATTTTTCTATATTAAATGAGATTGATTTAACTTGATCTAACCCATAAAATTTGGTGGCTTTCGCAAGACACATAAGTGAACCGAATGCCTGCGTGGTCTGTTGGTGAGCGTGCTGGCTTACAGATCTGGAGGTCCCCTGTTCGATTCCCGGGCTCGGCTATCGGTGAATTTTTTCTTGAAGAAAAAAATTTACCTAGGTGTCTAGAGTCTGGAAATTTGTGTGATTGTTAGTGTGCCAGGTTAATATTAATTAACCAATCATCAAAAATATAAAATACATCATGACTGTCGCTGGGCAGTACTCTGAATACACGTTTCAGCGTCACATTGTTGACAAATAACTCCATCTGTCAGCACAACCATAAAGCATCTAGTAGGTGCTATAGAGTTACCAAAAACGAGAAAAAACCTAAGTGAACCACCATGCCATAAGTAGATAGTATTAGCAGGACGAATAGGAGAAATAGTGTACGCACTTCTATGCTTTCCCACTGTCGGTGGCGGACCTGACAACTAGTGACGCTTCGATCTCTACGATCCATCTGTTGTCTGAAGTCAGATACCTCGAAAATGTATTTCTCGCGCGTTTAATGATGAACGTACCTGGGGGTTGTTAATATGCTTTGTTGTTGAGAGTTATGTAGATGTCTTCATTTTGTTGTGCTTTGAATTAACCAGTGACAAAAAATATTGTTAGGTGGTTTACAAAATAATTACAAAAATTCCGTCCAGTTTTGTTCCGGGTTGTAGATCGGAATATAGCAGAAACAGTGTAACAAGACATTTGTTTTCATCTCCCAGAGAAATAGATGAGTTTGTAAAGTGGGCCAGAGCGATTCCGCGGAAAGATAGGCAGCTTTCGGCAAATAACTGATCGGATTGTTATAATATGAAAAGTCATAAGACAGCAATTCCTCGAGTGCGTTGAAAATTACAACCAAGAGTTGTACCTCATATTTTCCCTAATTTACCGAAATGATGAAGTATATGAAAATAAACGTTGCAGAGTGGTAGTATTCGATGATGTCAAATTCAGAAAAGAAATTCAATTTAATAATTATTCCCTTAAAGTGGACTTATTTGTTGATTTTGGAGATCTCACGTCTGATGTCCAAAAGAAACAATTAGCAAATCATGCATTAGTATTTATGCAAGATTGGATTCAACC
The DNA here is from genome assembly GCF_040183065.1 of Periplaneta americana. Lineage (NCBI taxonomy): Eukaryota > Metazoa > Arthropoda > Insecta > Blattodea > Blattidae > Periplaneta > Periplaneta americana. The sequence continues at coordinate 170,223,965 of NC_091124.1, forward strand.
AATTGCTATTTACGATAGCATAAACGCTACTCCAGGTGATATTCTCGCTAAAATTCTTATACAACTTATACTACAATTAGAAGCATTTGGGACGAGAGTAGTCGGTTTCACTTGTGATGTCAGTCAAACAAATAGAAAGGGCTGGAAGTTTCAGAAATCAATGGAAAAAATTTCCAGCATAATACTATAGGCACCGTGCAAGCTCCTCTGGTGGCGACTGTTGTTACTAATTGCGGGACAGCAGCGATAGAGTTGTGCTTGAAGCGTATGAATATACTTAACATCTCAGGTTAAATGATTAGAAATGTGGATGATCCTAAAAAGCGGGAAGGTAATGCAAATTGCTGTGTTCTTGAGTGCAGTAATGCTTATAGGAACACACCAACCGTTATTGTTTTTATCCACTCCAAAAACAGAAAACTTAAGCGCAACGACGCTAATTGTGGATCCATGCAGTACGCAGACGAAAGTAAATAAGGCTACACTGCTTGTAATCTTAGTATTATTATATACTAGGCCTAATATAAGAAATAGAATGTATATAGTATTATGTTTATAAATAACCATCAAGTTAACGACAGGAATTTATCATTTAAATTTCAGAAAGTACATAATTACTGAGTTCTTTACATATATATTATGTATAATATAAGCAACAATAAATAGTAATATGCTTATTTTTAAATGTATTCATATCGATATTTAATTCTTGATTTCAAGTGCTAATGGTTCACCTTGGAAACCAGCACCCGCAGCAAGAATTTGCGGTATTCATTTTATTGGGAACGAGATCAGAACACCCCCAAAACTAGCATACCGTTCCCAGTATTTTTATAAAAGATTACAAGAATAAGACTGCCTCATCTCAACTAGCTCCGGAAAGGTACGAAAGAGACGCATAAAGAAGAAGAAAAGATGAAAATTTAACTTTTATGGAAGGCGAATGCTCAACAAGCGTTATTTCGAAAAATGAAGTAGCCATACAGATAAAAGTAAATGAAACCATTCTTAGTGATTTTGTTTTTTCTTTCACAATTGAGTTGTGTGAATTGTCTACTCAAGTGTCTATTCCATTACATGCCGAACTGAAGTCACGTAAGAAATGTTATGACAAGCGTTCAGGAACAGATGATATGTTTAATGAAATGCAAGGTTTCCGAAATTATTCTACAATAAAATATGAGACAGAACTGGCAGACTTAATGGGAGTGACATTTGTGGTTTGGAATATATTGTTAAAATTGCTGCCAATTGAAACACAATCATACCCGTAGAATCATAATAAGAAATATATCCAATTCTATCATTTAACCCAAAAATAGCTACCATAGATAGTCGAAACGCCCAAAGATGTAGACCATACATATTATTTCTGCCATTTCTATTAGTAAATTTCACATCGAAAGCTTTCGAAAAATTATGTCCAAAAGTAAGTTTAGTAAAGAAATTCGTCTACTCATATTTTCCAATTAAAATGAAAACTGGATTGTCGTATTCTGCTATGAGGGTGATGTTCGGAGTTAATCGTACAATTATAATTATAATGTATTTTACTGCCACTTTAATGTTGTTGACATCCACAATGGTTACTGTAATGTTGGGTTTTGCCCTAGCAGATAAAGTATTTAGGAAGCAATGCCTGCAATGTTGAAAAATGTAGAGTGACAATTAATTGTTCAGGAGCGGAACAGCCACCCAATGTGGATCAGATGGTGGCCTTCAAATCTAAATGCTACCGAGGGAGATCGAGTGACACATTCATAACAACTGATTGCGGATTATTGACTTTATTAGAAGGTGGTGATGAAGTCAGGCTTTCCCGGAATAATAACAAACCTCTCCGATAAAGGGATCATTGTTGTTACTCCACTGTATCTGCACGATGGTAAATTAACAGCTGAAGAAGTCGAAACTACTTACAGCGTTGCCAGTGTTCGAATTCATGTTGAAAGGTGCATTCAGCGAATTAAAATATACAGTATAACATTTTACACAAACTATCAATTGAAGTGCTTCCGCATATTGATCTTGTTGTTTATTCAACTGTCCAAAGAGAAGTCTGAACCTCATAAGTGATACCAACAAGGCACCACTTATGAGGCAACTAGGCCAGAATATCATGGGGTAGAGTGGCCAGTTCCTTTTCCCTTCCATTGCATATATCGCCGACTAGCTACAAATTACACTAGTTATACTTAATATGCGTACAAACAATATTCTTCCTCTGACACATATCGTCAAGTGAGATGTACAGCCTGATAACAGATGTACATATCAGCCAGAACCTCAATCAGAGGTAGTATGTTGATCATATTGTTCATTAAGTGTTGCGTTTTAGAGAATTTGCAGTCGCCCATTATTCAGGAAGTATAATTAAGACTACTTTTAGAATTAAATCACATTAAAATACGTAATTTATAGAGACATTATACACACAAATATTACACACGTCATGACATCAAATATAAGTATATCAATATTTTCGTAATATGACTGTTCACCCTCATTCAATGGTCTGAACTCTGATTTAAATGCCAAACTACTTCACTGATATTTCCGGAACTTTGTAGTTACATTTTTACACTACTCTAGCAGTACTGAACTTTCCACTAAGTCTATAAAATAATTAAAGACTGGAGATTGCTGGGTTTGCAGTGAAAGACCTGCCCTTGTGTAGAACACTATGAATCAATGAACCCATTCTTACTAATATTACAACTTTTTATCGGCAGAAAGCCGCATGTAATTTCTATATCACACATGACTAGTGAATGACTGCGAGCCCGTAGTTAATTAGGAATTGAGACACTGCGCGGCGCCACCAGTACGATTTTGAGACTCATGCACGGTGCCTATATTCCTAATCCGTTCGACGAAAAAAAAGAAAGATACGGGCATTCTCAGATTTTGTGCACATACTGAAATGCATACTGGAATGAATGGTTGGACGAGGAATATACTGTTTCTTATTATTTTTATTGAATTTAATTTTTAAGTTAAAAAGCTTAAATTTATTTCTAGGACGAGAAGAAATAAATTACTTATCATTTTCAATTTATAATTTTTATATTAATTATTTTAACAAATTATTTCCATGATAAAATCGAACTCTCTTGCAAGGAGAAAAATATCAACTTTAGTTTTTATAGGAAACTTTTTAAGGAAGACTTATCTGGATGTGCGGATGTGTAGGGTTTGTGCCAAGTTTGACAACAGCTCATTTAGATCTCTCGTCCTTTAAGAGAATGGATGCCACTAGACTCGCGTTCCTAGTCTTTAGCAACAGCGTCGTCAAAGGCCTCAAAATTTATCGGAAAGTAGGGTCATCGGGTTTCGAAGGCAGTGAGCGCACTGAAGAATTTACAAGGCATTTAAACTGTATTGCCGCCGCATTAGATTCACACATTTCTGCTAAGGCTCTTTATAAAGACTCTTCTGATCACTAATTCCTTACTGATTTTCTTCAGTGTCTCACAACTACAACCAACACATTTGCGTCTACTACAACAATGTTTAGTAGTAACCTTGCAGAGTACCTTCGAAATGAGCGAATGGCTCCGGAGCCAAGGATACATATACAGGGACATCATTTTATTTTTACTTCAATTTTCATCGTACCTGAGTTTTTGAATGTACTTCACTCCCACCCCTTCTACTAATGAAGTTCCAACTCCACACAGAACCAAGACCGCAGATAGTAAGCAGTATTGAGTTACTGAGTATAGTACGTTCCAGAAATATGTTCGCCTTTTCCAGTGACGAAAGAGCTTTCAATATTGAATCATATTTTCGCACAGGTACTGTCCGTTTGCCTACGTCGCATCCCGATTTCCCCCACCTGCTTCTGCTCGCCCCTCTGTAAAAGCTGGGCTGGCTTAGCTCTTCTCTGAAAACATTAATTTCTCTTATGGATTTGACGTTTACGTAATATTATACATCTGTTTAATTTAACTTAAATAAAAGGGCCTCGTTAAGTAATTAACTGTCACGTGATTTCCTCCCGTTCTACAATCGTGCGGCATAACCACTTGGACGGACAGTAAATAGCATGTCTGAGTAATTTTATATTTTCGGGTCGGGCAGAAGTGAAGATTGAATTTACAGTACGTAGAGTAGGTACAGAATTATTTCAACATGAGTTACTAGTACGAAGGACGAAACTGGCAATTGGAATTAGATGCAATAGTCTATAGTGCGATAATATGCACAAAAGAACTGAAGCCTGTATCGAAATGAACGGCCACCATTTTCAAAATTGTGTTTAAATATTCATATTATGATTATTTTTCAATTTAACTTCTTTCTCTATATTGTACGCTAATGTGCTGTAGAAAGTATAATATACACCGCATAATGAATACGTTCGCATGGATAACTCACTTCGTGAGTAAAAACACTTATTCTTAATACAGTACTGTACTTTCATTAAAGAAAAACCTAATGAAAATTATCAAACTCAAAATCGCGATATTTCCTAGTTTACGTAAATGAACTACTTTTCTTCCTTCCTATACCTAGTAGAGTGATTTGTGTTTTACGCCAGTATCATCGAACTCCAGTCTTGGAGGGGGGAGCAAGCAGTGTTTCCGGTTCTCTAAAGGTATAGACAGGTTAATATTAAAAATGTTAGTAAAAATAAAATGATGTCCCTGTATATCCTAACAGGGAAATGCGCCCAAGACTCACCATCACTTCGGAATTTTATTTTCACTCAGTTCAGATCAAAGACGTTATAATAGTATACTAGACTCACACAGAGCGCTGGTGTGCTGTCCAAAATTGAAACCAGTCTGCGCATGTTTACGCCGCCATGCTACTGGTAGAATTAGAGCGGTAAACACGATTGTCATACTTGTCCTTTGTTTTGTCTCGGGTGTTTTTAGTGAATAGTGTGAAAGTAATGGCAATATAATTTTGAAAGATGATATATTATCGCCGCGGACTCATGCTTAACATGTCGGCATCATACAATAACGTGGGGTGTGGTTTAAAAAAATAATATTGTCGACCGATTGTTGCTCTGTAGGTTTCACTCTAAGCGTCACGTTGTCACGTCTACTTTCTCGATAAGAATAAGCACTAGTTTGTTATATTGTTACATGGATATTATTATTATTATTATTATTATTATTATTATTATTATTATTATTATTATTATTTCATATACGAGTACGTTGGCTTTTTTAACTCTTAATAATAACTCTTTAATAATAATTTTTAATCACATACCTTAATGTTCGTCCTCAGCACAAGACATTGCAACCTCGGGTTTAGTCTACGTGGATTAGACAAGTAAGTGTCATTTAATAATAATTGAAGCAGCTTATTGGTTGCATTATTGAAATTGAGGCGAGTGATTGGAGCGGCGACACAAGAAATTGAAAACAATAATACAATTAAATTTCAAAGACCTGCCGAACGCATGAGGCCGCTCAAAGACCTGCCGAATGTTAACCATGAGAGCGCGGCGATAATACCATCCCTGTTTAATTTTCCAAGCTATTTGCAAAAGGTACGATATAATATTATCTCTGTTGTTACAATATCAATATCATTAAAAATCAAATATAATATTATCTCTGTTGTTACAATATCAATATCATTAAAAATCAATTAGTAGTTTACGACAATAAAGAATATTTAATTGTTAGTACAGATCAGACTGTAGAGAAATCCCACTGAGTGAATTATTTAGACTTACACATCAGATGTTAAAACATTAGTGGAAAGATAACTTTTTGTTTTTATTATGTAAATGAATTTATCTGCAATACAATAAACTTTCATTCAAGATCCATATATGGATAAATAAATATACAGATAATAAATAAATGAATAGCTATAATAACTAAGCCTCCTTTGTGATTTTATGATTCAGAGTTCACCTATAAATAACTCTTTTACATTTTGCCGGATATATTTTATTAACAAAAGCCAGGAATGGCATCTTATTGATATTGCGTATGTGCATAAAAATTATGTACCATCACTCCGCAAGCAATGATAATATATCTATTTTATTTATTTAAAATAAAAATACAATATGTAAAAAATCCACACATAAAAAGTATGTGGTTTTTTTATCATGCATAAAGTGATTGCTTAGTTTTTAGGTCTTCACGTTACCTATTGTTTGCAATGTATTAGGTACCGATACTTTTTATAATTGATAGCATTCCCTTTATTAATTGAAGAATGAATTGAATGTAATTAGGCTACCTTCGCATATTATATTTTGCCAGATTACCTATGTCCTGTGGTCTAAAAGGACCGGTAATATAATTTATTTTTGATTCTCTGAAACTTAACAACAAGTCTATACTGATTATCGCATATTTATTTCACTTAGGAATTTGATTATAACAAGAACTTGTGTAATCAAGGTGCATATATTTATGTCTTGTGATCTAAGAGTTAATATGTTAATATAATTTAGATTCTCTGAAAACTAACAATTTGCTGATTATCGTAAAATTATACAATCTATAATGTGTATTGTGTAGGCCTATTTATGGATGTATCAGTATGTTTTCTATAAATTGCTGCATACGTATTTTCTTTCCTTTAATGTTCTAACACATATCAATGAAACTTTGAATATGTTTATTTCGTCCTAATTTTACGTTAAACGTCCAAAAGGGCCATAATATGTCAATTTTAGATCATCACAGCGTTAAATTGCGTGATTTACGCACTGCTATTATTTGTCTGCTCTCCAACAATGTGGCTGCAAGCGCAGCGTTCAATTTGCCCCGGTTTCCTCGTTTCGCGCAGCCGAGACTGTAGGGGCTTGGTTCAGATGACCATCCTTCGACGATAGATTTCCTCCATATGCATTTACGAAGCAGATCCATTTAAAATTGCTGGAAACTCTGAAACGAAAAGTGATGATGAACTACTCAAATCGTTTGTGAACCAAATGCGAACATTAGCGCGAAATGTGGAATTACTCAACAAGACAGTTAGGAAGTCTGTAGAAACCTGTATAAAAGGAAAAAAAATGTTATTCATGAAAAAATACATGGTCAATACTGGGAAAGTGCTGTGCCCGAGTTGGTGAATACCACTCCTGCTGCGCTGATTTACATGTTTAGTGTATTATGTGGCCGGTTATGTAGTAAATCACTCCTCTAAGTTTATTGCGTGTACCCTCTGCCCTTTAACAGGAATGTAATAGGTCTAAACATTGTGCAGCTCTCACCCAAATCAAAGACTACCGATCAGGTAGGAACGTCAGTTTTTTAAACCATCCCAAGCTGTATATGACGTAGTTATTCAAACAGAATTGAAAATTGAATAAAAGATTAGCTCAGCAAGTGCAATGTGGAATGACATCTATCTTGACGCTCCTTCGATTCATTCTTCGGGAGCAGGTTGTTGCAGAGAACACATCATCGATATTATTCCGAAATTAGTCTACCACTATTTAAAGTGCCGATTCTTCTTCAGCACAAAGTGAATCCGAAGATTTTTACAAGCTCGTAAATCCGTCAAGTCATCTCGCAAACTCTCAAAGATAGCAGACAACTAATCATGGTGAGTAATTTAATTCATATAGGCACGTAAAATATCATTCAACTCTTTATTTACTAGCATTTCGTAGGTTTTTCTGTCCCTGAATTCGCAACTTGTTACGAAGAGATTATTTAAATACTGAACGTATTATTGCTTTCACAACGTTTCAGATCCCATTGTATTTTCTGTTACGAACGTTCATAATAGTAATACCTGATAGAAGATTATTAATTATGAATAAGAGCCTATAAAGGTATTTCTTAAGTTACGAATAGCCAGGTTAAATGCAAGTAATTTGCCTTTAAAAAGGACTACTTTCAGCGTAACAAGTACTGTGAATTCCTAGCAGAGTCCGTGCATATCCACGGACTCTGGCGCTTAGCAGTAACAGCGCCGCATTGCGGTGGATCCGTGTAAACACACAGAGTGCGTACACTATTTCTTCTATTCGTCCTGGTATTACTAAGCAACAGCAACATAATAGATGAGTAATCTCAAGCAAACACTGTGTGTACGACGCCCTGACCTGGATCAAGTAGCATTTTGTACGACGGCAGAGCCTAACTTGCTGACATGGAAACATTCTGAGGGGGGCAGATAAAACAGTTAAATTTTTTCTTCCACCATGTTAATAATGTCAAAAGAAGTGCTTATACATACTTTGGCCACTCGACCGCAATTACGAGGGCCGTAAAAAATAAGTTCGTCAGAGGCCGTTAACAGAAAGAAAACACATTTTCACCCGAAAAAATTATTGAAACAATATTATAGGTAATTTAGATTTAATCAGCTGTTCACCCGACAAGTTCCTTCGTCCCGATTTTAAATTTCACCCCGTCCTAGACTAAAAGTCATCTTGTGGCTTTTAGGTAATACGATTTATTATGTGTGGCAAAATCATGGACCTTTAGAAAAGGCTGTATATTGGGATTTCCTCAAACGGACACGGTGGAAGACGCCACAGCACAGTCAACACAAGATTATGTTGGGCATTTTCATTCACTTTGTAGATCAATAGTAATAACGGTTCAAATATCACAGGAAAACTATTAAACTTATACATTAATTTATATTAATGTTGTATTCATCCATGTTTTATTTACAGTGTGAGAACGGTATAATTAAAAAAAAGTTGCTGTTAAAAAGAAAAGAAAAAATGTTAGGCCTGCCTTAAAACATAAGTATCTATCGTGACTTGTACATTAGCGTCTTTTAGTGAATATTTTTAAGAGGTTTACTTACGGAAGGAATTATTGTTAAGTTTATGTTGCTATCCCTTTGCTTCATGTCTTTCAAATTGTTAAAATTTGAGTAATATATATATATTTCCAGTTGATATTAATTATGCCAGCCCTGTCAGATTCTTTATGTAGATGAAGAAACATCTGGTCGGGGATTCCGAAATTAGACTCTTTTTCGTGACATGCGCACTAAGACTTCGTTCCCACGAAATGTACTAATTGTCCCTACTGATTCTTCTTTATATAGTAATCAACCAGTTATATATTCCCCATCGTCCGGAGAGTCTTTTATCATAAATAAAGAAAACAAGGAAGAAAATAACGCCAAGTCTCATGTGGAGTTCCTGCCACCGACCAAGTTCGAAGCCACCATAGCCCAGACTATATAGCTCTCCTCCCCGGTACGTTTACAGTGGACTTCTAACCACTGACCAAGTTCGAAGCCATAGCCAAGAACTATGATATCTACGATATAGCTCTCCTCCCCGGTTCATTTACAGTGGAGTACTATCCACATCTTGGCTAAAATATAACATGTAACAATTCGTTTATATAGTAACATTAGTATATTGCTTACTATGCGCAAGAGGTAAAAGTTGCACAAATGTTACAAATTTTGTATTATATATACAATATATTTCTTTCATACGGTTACGTATCTCATATTTTTTATATCAAATGAGATCTATTTAACTATGAAGTAACCCATAAAATTTGGTGGCAGAAAATTGCATTTATAAAAAATCGTTTATATAGTAAAGTTAGGATATCCGGACTATATGCAAGAGGTAAAAATTGTACAATTGTTGTAAATTTTGTATTATATATACAGTATATTTCTTTCATACGGTTACGTAGCTTATATTTTTCTATATTAAATGAGATTGATTTAACTTGATCTAACCAACAAAATTTGGCGGCTCTCCCAAGACACATAAGTGAACCGAATGCCTGCGTGGTCTGTTGGTGAGCGTGCTGGCTTACAGATCTGGAGGTCCCCGGTTCGATTCCCGGGCTCGGCTATCGGTGAATTTTTTCTTGAAGAAAAAAATTACCTAGGTGTCTAGAGTCTGGAAATTTGTGTGATTGTTAGTGTGCCAGGTTAATATTAATTAACCAATCATCAAAAATATAAAATACATCATGACTGTCGCTGGGCAGTACCCTGAATACACGTTTCAGTGTCACATTGTTGACAAATAACTCCATCTGTCAGCACAACCATAAAGCATCTAGTATGTGCTATAGATTTACCAAAAACGAGAAAAAACCTAATTGAACTACCAAGCCATAAGTAGATAGTATTAGTAAGCAACAGCAACATAAAAGATGAGTAATGTTAACCAAATACTGTGTGTACGACTCCCTGACCTGGATCAAGTAGCATTTTGTACGACGGCAGAGCCTACCTGCTGACAAGGAAACATTCTGAGGGGGGGGCAGATAAAAAAAAGTTAAATTTTTCCTTCCACCATGTTAATAATATCAAAAGAAATGCGTATACAAAGTTTGGCCACTCGACCGAAATTACGAGGGCCGTAAAAATAAGTTCGTCAGAGGCCGTTAACAGAAAGAAAATACAATTTCACCCAAAAAAATTATTGAAACAATATTATAGGTAATTTAGGTTTAATCAGCTGTTCACCCGAGAAGTTCCTTCGTCCCGATTTTCAAATTTCACCCCGTCCTAGACTAAAAGCTATCTTGTGGCTTTTAGGTAATAAGATTTATTATGTGTTGCAAAATCATGGAGCTGTAGAAAAGGCTGTATATTGGATTTCCTCAAACGGACACGGTGGAAGACGCGACAGCACAGTCAACACAAGATTATGTTGGGCATTTTCATTCACATTGTAGATCAATAGTAATAACGGTTCATATATCACAGGAAAAGTATTAAACTTATACATTAATTAACGTTAATGTTGTATTCATTCATATTTTATGTATAGTGTGAGAACTGTATAATTAAAGAAAAAAGAAGAAATATTATGCCTACCTGAAAACATAAGTATTTATCGTGATTTGAACATTAGCATCATTTAGTGAATATTTTCAAGAGGTTTACTTAAGGAAGGAATTATTATTATGTTTATGTGGGTATCCCTTTGCTTCATGTCTTTCAAATTGTTAAAAGTTGAGTAATATATGTTTTCAGTTGATATTAATTAAGCCAGCTCTGTCAGATTCAAAAATAATAATAGACACTATACTGAAACCACAAATTTGCAAGGGAAATCCAAACGAGAAAAGTAAGTCAGACTAGAAAAATATAATTACCAGGTGACACAATTCCTATATTATAACCAAAGAAAGAAAGCAGTTCGTCGAATATTTTGAACCAAATAAATGTACTTTAAGTATTCCGGTAAATGAGATTGAAACTTCGTTTAATAAAAAATCTAATAATGTAAATCACCATCACTTGGATAATTATCCGAACAATATTACTGAAGTTGACAAAGATGCTATTAACAACAAATTTCTGGATCCTGTTAGTAAGGAAGAAATTCTTAAATCTATGCAAGTTATTTCTATTGACACTTCTGCAGGATCAGATAAATTATTGATACGAACTATTAAATGAGAAAAAGTTGCAGTATTTTAGCATTAATAGGAACTAAAATGTTATTACACAATTGGGTACCTAATTTTTTTCGGAAAGCTAGAACTGTTCTTATATATAAAGGTGGAGAAAAAAAAGGACCCAAATAATTATCGACCTATAACCATTTGTTCAGTAATTCGAAGAATTTTGGAGAGGTGTCTTTATTCAAGAATGCAACAATACGTAGAATTTAATGAAAACCAACGAGGATTTGTATCTACTGCTGGTGCACAGATTAATGCTTCTATATATTAAATTCAGTTCTTCGTAAGGGCAAAATCGAAAAAGAAGGTGTCACCATCTTGTATCTTGATGTGCATAAAGCTTATGATACTGTTGGACATTGGTATTTGGAATCTGTCATTCACAATTCTGCCCTTCCCCAAAAATTACAGGATTTAATTATAAATTTACAGTGTGGAAATGAAACCCAGATAGAGGTTGGAATCCATAAAACAAAACCCATACCGTTTAAAAAAAAAGTTAAGCAAGGCGCTCCTCTTTCCCCAATGCGTTTTAATCTCAGCATAGACCACATTTTTGATGAATTATCTGAGCCAAGTGTGGCTGAAGAATTTGGATATGACCTTGTATGGGAACTAAATATGTAGTAGCACTAGGCTTTGCGGATGATATTGCGCTTGTTGCTAAAAGTACAATTGCAGCATCTGAAATATTTACCATGACAAAACGGTCTTTACAGCAGATCGGATTAAGTCTAAATGAATCTAAAACTCAAACCATCGTTATCGAGAAAGGAAAATTAAGTAGTACTCCATTGAATCTTGGAGGATAAATTGTTAATAGTATTGATGGAGATGAACGAATCAAATACCTTGGAATTAATTTTTCTGATGAAATTAAGTTTGACATTGCCAATGTAATCAATAATTTAAATAATAAGATCCAAGCTTTAACATCTACTTATCTTCTGAAACCAGAACAAAACCTCAATGTTTTAATTATGTATATTTGGCCTATACTTGTTTATCCTCTTCAAAATGCTCCCCTTCACCAGTTTTCTGACCGGTTTCTCGAAGATGTGAATAAGTTAATTAAAAGTTCGGTGAAGGAAATTTTATGTTTGCCAGGAGACACGCCCGACGCGATGTTGTACACCGAACGCAAATATAAGGGTCTCAGACTTTTCAAAGCTCAATGGGAAGCATATTTACAGCATCTCAATATTTGCAACACATTATTGAGAACCTCGAATCCTCTTGTCGTTTCTACAAGGAACATAGCAGCAGAAAAGAAAGTATGTTCCAGGAAGTTAAAAATTCCACCTGAAGATCTGGATATAAGTAACATCAATGTCTATAAACTACGACAAAATCTTAGGAAACAAGAGTACGAGAAATGGTGTGCGCATCCACATAAAGGAAAATATGTTATTTTATTTCAAGAATATACTCCCGGAAATAAATGGATTTTTTCTAAGGAGGGTCTATCTTCCTCTGAATGGCGGGACGCAATTAAGATGAATGCTAACGTAGCACCAGTGAGAAGTCTTCATGGGAGATCCTTGGACGGTTTCCGTTGCAGATACTGCAAAGAGACTGAAACCTTAGCACACGTCCTAGGATCCTGTCAGCATGGAGAACTCCTGAGAAATTCACGCCATCATAACATCCGAAAACTAATAGCACAAGCACTTAGAAACAAATCCTTTGAGGTCCATGAAGAGGTGCACTGCGTTGCGTCTGAAGGCGGCGGAATTAGAAGAGCGGACATCGTGGCTCTAGACAAGACTAATAGTAAAGGCTTTATACTGGATCCAACTGTTAGATTTGAGATGAGCCAGACCCAACCATCCGAGGTCAACAAAGAAAAACAACAAATTTATGAGCCTACTATTCCGTATTTTCGAGAAAAATTTCAGATGGAAGGTACCTAGGAAGTACATGGTTTAATGATTGGAGCGAGGGGCACCATCCCACGATCAACTGTAAACACTATCAAAATATTTGGAATCCATGACATCATTCCAAAAATAATTACTTCAACAATTGAAGGATCTGTGGCATTTCTGAAAAATCATTTATACGGAATATCATAGTCCCCTCCCCTTTTCTATTCGTTAGTGTGTGATTGTTACATATATATGTACAAATTTATTATTTCTTAAACTTAAGCTCCTAGTTCACATTTCAATTTGAATCACCAATCTTACTGTAATCATTACTATTCCTATATGTGTGTTATTCTGTGTTTTTGGCAACCCAGGATGCCTGGGCAGACTATTTCTTGAAATAAATTATATATAGATGGAGAAACATCTGGTGGAGATTCCGATATTAGACTCTTTTTCGTGACATGTGCACTAAGACTTCGTTCCCACGAAATGTATTAATTGTCCCTACTGGTTCTTCTTTATTAAAGTGTAATCTAGCAGTTATGTATTCGCCATCGTCCGGAGAGTCTTTTATCATAAATAATGAAAACAACAAAGAAAATAACACCAGGTCTCACGTGGAGTTCCTGCCACCGACCAAGTTCGAAGCCACCATAGCCCAGACTATATAGCTCTCCTCCCCGGTACGTTTACAGTGGACTTCTAACCACTGACCAAGTTCGAAGCCATAGCCAAGAACTATGATATCTACGATATAGCTCTCCTCCCCGGTTCATTTACAGTGGAGTACTATCCACATCCTGGCTAAAATACAACATGTAACAATTCGTTTATATAGTAACATTAGTATATTGCGTACTATTCGCAAGAGGTAAAAAATTGCACAAATGTTGCAAATTTTGTATTATATATACAATATATTTCTTTCATACGGTTACGTATCGCATATTTTTCTATATCAAATGAGATCGATTTAACTATGAAGTAACCCATAAAATTTGGTGGCAGAAAATTGCATTTATAAAAAATAGTTTATATAGTAAAGTTAGAATATCCGGACTATGCGCAAGAGGTAAAAATTATACAAATGTTGTAAATATTGTATTATATATACAATATATTTCTTTGGTACTGTTACGTAGCTTATATTTTTCTATATTAAATGAGATTGATTTAACTTGATCTAACCAATAAAATCCGGTGGCTTTCGCAAGACACATAAGTGAACCGAATGCCTGCGTGGTCTGTTGGTGAGCGTGCTGGCTTACAGATCTGGAGGTCCCCGGTTCGATTCCCGGGCTCGGCTATCGGTGAATTTTTTCTTGAATAAAAAAAATTACCTAGGTGTCTAGAGTCTGGAAATTTGTGTGATTGTTAGTGTGCCAGGTTAATATTAATTAACAAATCATCAAAAATATAAAATACATCATGACTGTCGCTGGGCAGTACCCTGAATACACGTTTCAGCGTCGCATTGTTGACAAATAACTCCATCTGTCAGCACAACCATAAAGCATCTAGTAGGTGCTATAGAGTTACCAAAAACGAGAAAAAACCTAAGTGAACCGCCATGCCATAAGTAGATAGTATTAGTAAGCAACAGCAACATAAAAGATGAGTAATCTTAACCAAATACTGTGTGTACGACTCCCTGACTTGGATCAAGTAGCATTTTGTACTACGGCAGAGCCTACTTGCTGACAACGAAACATTCTGAGGGGGGCAGATAAAAAAGTTAAATTTTTGTCTTCCACCTTGTTAATAATGTCAAAAGAAGTGCGTATACAAAGTTTGGACACTCGACCGAAATTACGAGGCCGAAAAAATAAGATCGTCAGAGGCCGTTAACAGAAAGAAAACACAATTTCACCCGAAAAAATTATTGAAACATTATTATAGGTAAGTTAGGTTTAATCAGCTGTTCACCCGAAGTTCCTTCGTCCCTATTTTCAAATTTCACCCCGTCCTAGACTAAAAGCCATCTTGTGGCTTTTAGGTAATACGATTTATTATGTGTTGCAAAATCATGGAGCTTTAGAAAAGGCTGTATACTTGGATTTCCTCAAACGGACACGGTGGAAGACGCGACAGCACAGTCAATACAAGATTATGTTGGGCATTTTCATTCACATTGTAGATCAATAGTAATAACGGTTCAAATATCACGGGAAAGGTATTAAACTTATACATTAATTTATGTTAATGTTGTATTCATTCATATTTTATGTATAGTGTGAGAACGGTATAATGAAAAAAAAGGTTTCTGTTAAAAAAAAAGAAAGAATATTAGGCCTACCTTAAAACGTAAGAATCTATCGTAACTTGAACATTAGCGTCATTTAGTTAATACTTTCAAGAGGTCTACTTACGAAAGGAATTATTATTGGTCAATGTAAAGTATCCACTGCCCACTGAACGAATATTTCACACTTTTATCACTGCCAATGCTGCGCTATAAACCAATTTTCGGCAATCTAATGTAAAAGACTGCCTACAGATATTTGTAAAGTTACAGAGAAAACTCACAAATTCAATATTCTAACACGATATTTTTGTTTTTAAATAATTAAGTAATTTGCTGGGAGACATCGTTAGATTTAGACCACTCTTACACTAAACTGGAGTAATTTGAGCTTATTAATCAGATATGATTCTACTTACTGTTTTTAAACGCTCATCTGTTATGTAATTTTTATTTTATACATATTTCACAGTTATTTCCCATCCAAAGATCATTAGGAACGATGAATATTACTTAATATCGCCTATCTTTCTTCAAATAGTGCTTATATGCCATGTTAATTTTGATTTGTTTTCATAAGTTAACAATGATGCACTATAAGGGTACGAACACGTTGACGATGGTAGACTAGCTGGTAGCGGTAGTGGGGGAAATGAATCGCTAGAATCACATGACACCGCACACGTTGACTCATGGATGGTCGCTTTATTGCTAGCTTTCCAGCACGCTGTTAGCTCCAAGAATGGTTTCAGTCATTCTTTCAAGCTTGCAGCGCAAGTCTCGGCGTGGAGCAGAGAGGCATTGGAGAGGTGATCTGTGGACCAGATGTCAATGATGACTTGTGTAATTAGTAGAGACGACTTTTATCAATTATTTGTGAAATTCGTGCTTTTTAATTTACACAAATTTGTATTCTATTTTAAACTACGCGCGTGTGATTTAGTTTTGATGTTAATTGGCCGCAACTCGGTAACCAGTAAAGATTTTGAGGAGCGGTAACTTTTAAAACGAATTTCCATTCTTACTCAACATTTTTCTCGCTTTGACCCCCCCATCTAACTTGAGAAACAAAAAAGTTTACCGCTTACCGAAAATTTTTTTCTGTGAGCAGATCACTTCAAAGTTAGTATTTTTTTCTCACTTTTAAAAACAATATTTTGACTTCGAATTGTTTTCTATGCTTCTCTTGGACATTGGCCTATTAATACAAAAAATTGCAGCGCGATTGTTTGAATATCATAGATGCTACGACGTGATAAGTTAAACGGAGCGGGATATATCATTCTTGGCTACTCCGACTATCAACCAGCGGCCAGTCAAGTTCCGCCTTGAGCATATCGCTTGCTTCACTCGTGGCGGGAATCCTGTGTCAGTGGTTGTAAAGTTTTAAAACACTGCACACATTGGATGAAAAAAACTTGTTGCTCGTGTGTTCGAAAGACATTAACTTTTCGTATAGATTCAAAAGTGGAGGTAGAATTTAATTATTTTTTTAATTACAAACTACTAATGAATTCGGATGAATGGACATCGTCGTTCACCAATAGACCTGATTTGCAATCTTCGACCTCATTTCAAAAGTTTAATCGCTTTCTTCTGTATGTGCCTTAATACCAGGAAAAATAAAAAAAAAATAAACAAATAAATAATAACTAATATCAATCAAATTATTGAGAATGTTCACTAGGCACTACTTTGTAAGAATTGTACAGTTTACCTCAGTGTGAATATAAGTCGTTCTTCCTGCAAAATAGGATTCCCTGGCAATTTTTCCAAGCCTTCTGTATGAAATCTTTGGTTAAATAGAGAAGATAATCGAAAGTTTCGATTTCCACTCTCGGGTAGCTAATGCATTTTTCTGGAAAGTTCCGCAGATATTTAAAAAGATAATATTCACCAAACGCAACCTTTTATTATTTATAGGATGAAGGGAACACTCTCGAGAAAAGATTTCGTGTAATAATAATCACTTTGATTCTGCACTGTCTAATAAATCAAATTCGTCCTCACTACTTCAATCCCTTACGATATCAAGCCTACACAGAGATTTCAAGGAGATGACCTAATCAGCTGTGAGTCAGCTGACAGATTAAAGCGATCTGCAAACAAGCTCCAATTTGTGCAAACCAAGCTTCCTTGTCTTTCATAAACACTGCTAGCGGAGCCTGCTAGCTTTAAAGCTAGGCGCCAACGTGTTCGTACCCTAAGAAATTATTTTCCTACACAATTCACGCTATATTCACGTTGCTTTGAAACGATTAATCGAAGATGGTTCGTTTGTTGTTTATTACTCGCACATTTGCATGTAATTTCTATTCCATATTTTTTTTCTGTCCCAAGATCATTTAGAATAGTGAATATTATTCATGCTTGTTTCCTGTATTTCTTAAAATAATGTTATGTGGCATGTTAGTTTTTATTTGTCGTTATTTATGTAAAAATGATGCGCCAAAAAATAAAAAAATAATAATTTCGTACTCACTCCACATCCTATATATTCACATTTGTTTTTCAGTGATTTATTAAAGAATGTACCGGTATTTAAAAGACTAATAATTTAGAAACAAGTTACACAAATTATCTTTGTGCAAAAAGAGAATGCTCCCTGGACCAAATTGTCGTATTTTGCAGTGGTCGTCAGTACTCGCTGAAATGGGTAATAAAGTAATATAATTATGTTGTACGTAGTATTTAGAAACATGTTACATAAATCATCCTTGTGCCAAAACGAGAATGCTCCCTGGACCAAATTATCGTATTTTGCAGTGGTCGTCAGTACTCGCTGAAATGGGTAATAATATAATTATGTTGTACATAGCAAGCGGGGTATCAATGATCCGACGTGTACCACATGATGTAAAAAGTGGGGTATCGGGGCTCCAAGCCCCGATGATGATCCGACGTGGAGCACGATGTGAAAAGCGGGGTATCGGGGCTGCAAGCCCCGATGATGATCCGACATGTAGCACATGATGAAAAAAAAGCGGGGTGTCGGGCACTGAAAAGTGCCTTTTCGAAAGCATGGTGAGGGTGATGTGTACATACTTGCTAATAATCCCTTTTTATTTATCGTTATTTACGTAAAAATGATGCGCCAAAAATAATAATTTCGTACTCACTCCACTTGCTATATTCACATTTGTTTTTCAGTGATTTATTAATGAATGTACCGGTATTGAAAAGACTAATTTAAAAACATGATACATAAATCATCGTGCATATCAAGCTTTCAGGTATAACTCCCTGTAAAGTTGATTTGATTTGATTATTTGATTATTCAAATGAACTTTACAGGGAGTTATACCTGAAAGCTTGATTTGCAAAATACACGTCACTGTTCGTTAACAGAAAGCCACAATTTAAGTTACACGGAGTTAGTGTGCACTCAATGTTGGTTGCTTGACGGTTGTCAGCCCACTTTGAGGTCTGTGGATGTAGAGGAAAAATTGGATCGGTGTCTGGTAGAGTTCCCGGGTAGCTCAGTTGGTAGAGTGTTGGTATGTTAAACCAAAGGTCCCGGGTTCGACGCCCGGCCCCGGAACAATTTTTCACTCGAAATTATATAAATCATCCTTGTGCCAAAAGAGAATGCTCCCTGGACCACATTATCGTATTTTGCAGTGGTCGTCAGTACTCGTTGAAATGGGTATTAATATAATATAATTATGTTGTACGTAGCTAGATCGATTATTCAATTCATAGGATATTTTATGAGGTTGTCATGACTGAGATATCTATTATCAATTGCTTTTATTTCTCACAAGGCCTTCACTGACGGGTATATAAGGACCGGCGCACTTAAAGGTGGAGATCGGGGTTTGGGATGGCCACAAGCAACAAGTTATACTAAGTATGTTTAGTGTAAAACTGGCCTATGTCTCTAAAGTGGGCGGGATATAAGTAACATTCACCTTATTATTATGTTTATGTTGCTATCCCTTTGCTTCATGTCTTTCAAATTGTTAAAAGTTGAGTAATATATGTTTTCAGTTGATATTAATTATGCCAGCCCTGTCAGATTCTTTATGTAGATGAGAAACATCTGATGGGGATTCCGATATTAGACTCTTTTTCGTTCCCACGATATGTACTAATTGTCCCTACTGATTCTTCTTTATATTGTAATCTACCAGTAATGTATTCGCCATCATCCGGACAGTCTTTTATCATAAATAAAGAAAACAAGGAAGAAAATAACGCCAAGTCTCACGTGGAGTTCCTGCCACCGACCAAGTTCGAAGCCACCATAGCCCAGACTATATAGCTCTCCTCCCCGGTACGTTTACAGTGGACTTCTAACCACTGACCAAGTTCGAAGCCATAGCCAAGAACTATGAAATCTACGATATAGCTCTCCTCCCCGGTTCATTTACAGTGGAGTACTATCCACAGCCTGGCTAAAATATAACATGTAACAATTCGTTTATATAGTAACATTAGGATATTTCGTACCATGCGCAAGAGGTAAAAATTGCACAAATGTTGCAAATTTTGTACTACATATACAGTATATTTCTTTCATACGGTTACGTATCTCATATTTTTCTATATGAAATAAGATCGATTTAACTATGAAGTAACCCATAAATTTTGGTGGCAGAAAATTGCATTTATAAAAAATCTTTTATATAGTGAAGTTAGGATATCCGGACTATGCGCAAGAGGTAAAAATTATACGAATGTTGTAAATTTTGTATTATATATACAATATATTTCCTGCATACGGTTACGAAGCTAATATTTTTCTATATTAAATGAGATTGATTTAACTTGATCTAACCCATAAAATTTGGTGGCTTTCGCAAGACACATAAGTGAATCGAATGCCTGCGTGGTCTGTTGGTGAGCGTGCTGGCTTACAGATCTGGAGGTCCCCGGTTCGATTCCCGGGCTCGGCTATCGTTGAATTTTTCTTGAAGAAAATAAAATTACCTGGGTGTCTACAGTCTGGAAATTTGTGTGATTATGAGTGTGCCAGGGTAATATTAATTAACCAATCATTAAAAATATAAAATACATCATGACTGTCGCTGGGCAGTAACCTGAACACACGTTTCAGCGTCACATTATTGACAATAACTCCATCTGTTAGCAAAACCATAAAGCATCTAGTAGGTGCTATAGAGTTACCAAAAACGAGAAAAAACCTAAGTGAACTACCGTGCCATAAGTAGATAGTATTAGTAAGCAACAGCAACATGAAAGATGAGTCATCTTAAGCAAATACTGTGTGTATGTACGACTCCCTGACCTGGATCAAGTAGCATTTTGTACGACGGCAGAGCCTACCTGCTGACAAGGAAACATTGTGATGGGGGCAGATAAAAGAGTTAAATTTTTTAAAAAGAAGTGCTTATACAAATTTTGGCCTCTCGACTGCAATTTCGAGGGCCGTAAAAAAAAAGTTCGTTCGAGACCGTTAACAGAAAGAAAACATAATGTAACCGGAAAAAATTATTGAAACATTATTATAGGTAATTTAGGTTTAATCAACCGTTAACCCGAGAAGTTCCTTCGTCCCGGATTTCACGTTTTTCACCCCGTCCTAGACTAAACGCCATATTGTGACTTTCAGGTAATACAATTTACTTATATTTGGATTTTCTCAAACGGACACGTGGAAGACGCAACAGCAGTCAGCAAAAGATTATGTTTGGCAGTTTCATTGACATTGTAGATCAGTGATTAGTAATAATAAGGGTTCAAAGATCACAGAGAAAATGTGAAACTTCTACATTAATTGATTCATATTTAATCTATGTTGTCAAACGGTATAAAAAACGCAGTACACTTTAAATTACAACACTATATAAAAGAACACACGACGCGTTGTTCCCTTTATGTTCCTGCATGTTATTGTCATGGATGGTACTCAATATTCTAAATAATTGGATATAATTTATTGTTTCTATCTGTATAACACAGCCGTGGCGAAAACGTCATCGTGCGCCGAGCCACTGTGTAACTTGCAATGTGCATAGCACCTATGGAGGGAGGCGACCACCCGAAGGGGAAGTGAAGCTGTCTGACTTATTAACGGATTTCATTTTTCTTACGTCATGCACTTAAATATAGTTTTATACAGTATAAGGTTACAAACTATTTTTTAGTACGTGTAACGAAGAAATAAATGAACAAAAAAACATAAGATAGCCTACATTATCACAACTTACTAATTGTCTTCAGAATGTGTCTACGACAGAGCTTCAAAATCAGGAATTATGCCATACTGCCTGTCGTAGTTGATCACGAAGGTATTTGTCTGTCAGTCGTGATCTAAATTTGGTTTTTACTATTTTCATTGTTGAAAATAATTTTTCACAAACGTAAGTTGTAGCGAACATGGCTTCAACAGAGGAAGCGAAAGAAAAAAGCTTCGGATATTTCTTTTTTGGCAAAGGTTTCAAAAGTTCAACATTTGTCAAGTCCTCACATCTAGCTTTCATTTAACAGCGCATTGTAAATCTGGGAGTTTAAATTGAAGATCTAACCGCATTATTCGTACATGTGCTGAAAAAGGATCGACGTACAGAGATGATAATAATAATAATAATAATAATAATAACAACAACACTTCACCTTTTAATGTTTCGTCAGTAACGTGTAGTATAATGCCGTTTTATATTATACAGGGACATCACTTTATTTTTACCAAATTTTTAACATTAACCTGGCTATACTCGGAAACACTGTTGCCCCCTTCCATTACAGGAGTTTGATGTTGCTAGTGCAATATGTAAACAAATCATTTTACTAAGTATAGGAGGAGAGAAAAGTAGTGTGGCCATTTATGTTGTAGGGGAATACGATATTACGATTTTCAGTTTGTTGATCACTTTTATGGAATTTACCAAAATACAGTAGAGTAGTAACATTTTTTTTTCAAAAAGTCAACTTTTCAGGCGGCTATGTTGGTTATGTAATATCTACTTTATTTAGCGTATTAATTATTGATGTTAACATCAATATAGAGAGTGCATTTAAATTGAGGGGGTCATAAGTAAAGGGATGTAAGTGCACTTACAGTAAGTTACTTTTGAGAAAATGGGGTTTAAATATTTAAACTTTCGTAAAATTGGTGAAATTTTTATTTCAATTTCAATGTGTGATGAGATTAAAATATCCCTTTGCCACTAAAATTTTAGATACTTTAGCTTACACTGGATGCACTTAACTCATGTTATTACAAATGTCACTAGCATTCCTTTGCTCTTAGCCACCTCAATTCAAAATAAGCTAATCTGAATTTTGAAACAAGTTGCTGAAAATGGTTGCCGTTCATTACAATGCAGGCTTCAATTCTTTACGCATATTATTAAAAACATTTTGAAGCATATTCTCTGAAATTGAATTTATCGTTTCTCGAATATAATTTTTAGTACGATATTATTAATATAGGTTCTTTCTTCTATACAAAACGCAACCATATTTCTGAAACACACTATACACTGCAGTGTTTACTTCACTGCTTGAAGACTTTGAATGCAACAGCGGCCGTAAGTTTGTGTGTCTGACGGGAGCAAGGACATTAGTGAAGGGGTGGCAGTGAAGTACATTCAGAAATGCAGGTACAATAAAAATGCAAGTAAAAATAAAATGATGTCCCTTTACAACCGTTTCCTCGTAATACTTGTGAACAAATCATATATTTAATATTCTTATCATATTGGCAGCAAAAAAAAAAAAAAAAAAAAATGCGTCCTTCCATCCTCCTTGAAATTTTAGTTTTTGCAGAGGTACAGTATACCAGTACGCCACTCGCAAGTCAGAGACAAATAAGCAAATGGAACGGAGTTTGATTCCAGTGAGTGAGAGGGTGGGGTTTGGAAAAGGCAGGAAGTAAGAGAAATGCACAGCTATCATTGCGAGCCACAATGGGCTCGTGAGTCATATTTTCGCCACGGCTGGTATAATACAAATATGAATTACATGAATATGATTTTGATTGCAAACCAATTCTGTTAATATAAACAAAGATGAGAGAGAGGAAACAAAGAGAACGCCTGAATTATAATTTTTGTATTAGTCTAAGAAAAAAGTGGGGTTGTCTGGTCTAAATGAGGATACTCAGCGAACCGTAGTATAGTCAGATTGTGGATGGCGAATGCGTCTGGCTCAGGGATGTAGCTAAATGAGGAGAAATCGTGCCTGACGTATTGCTACTCTCCTTACGGTAACGTCACGCAGATGTACAGTACACTTAGCGGCAAAAAGAATGGGCCGGCCGACAATTTCTAAGTTCCAGAGACATACATTGCGCATGCTCGTCTCGTCAACGCCTTAGTTCACCAGGTAACACACAATTAAACCATTTAAATTTGCTGTATTTTGTTTAAGAGGCTAAAATATGTAATAAAATCGAATGGCGGGTTGATTCTAGATACACCAGGGCCCTTGAAGAGTGAAATAATAATAAAATTGATAAATACAAAATTGACTGGAGCGAATATGAACAGGAAAGCCATGTATTATGCCGAACTGATATAAACAGAGGCAGTAGCGTAAGTTGTTACAGCATTGGTATATTGCAGAAGCGGCGAAAATGCGACTCACGAGCACATTGTGGCTCGCAAAGATAGCTGTGTATTTCTACCTCCCACAACCCCCACTCTCTCACTCACTGGAGTCAAACTCCGTTCCATTTGTATTTGCCTCTGATCTGCGAGTGGCGTATCGTCGCAATGTCTCTCTCCAATACATGTAGGCCTACTGTACATCTACAAAAACGAAAGTTTCAAGTAGGATGGGAGGACGCATTTTTTTGCTGCCAATATGGTGAGAATATTAAATGTATAATTTGTTAGCAAGTATTACAAGGAAAACGGTTGTATAACATAAAACGGAATTATACTATATGTCACCCACATCATGAAACATTGAAAGGTAATTATTATTATTATTATTATTATTATTATTATTATTATTATTATTATTATTATTATTAACCTATTACTATTATTACTATTGTTATTATTGTTATCGGAATAATTATCAGTCTTTATTTGCGGATGAATAGTCATACTCTTATTTCGTTAACAGGTATAGACCGAGCAAATAGACTGCTGGAATTGAAAGAAAGAAATTAACCCCAGACTACTAGTAATACACAAAGCATGGCACAGAGAAGGAACCACGCTAGTTATTTGGTAGCTTGGGAAATTGCGAAGAGTTGTAAGGCATTTCAGGAAGGGGAATTTCTAAAGACCTGTATGATTAAAATTGCTCAAGTTTTGTGTCCGCAGGAGGTTCCTAATGTGGCCTATGTTTTCTTGTACATTTCTCTTTTCGTTGTACGTACGAAACATTAGTTTCTAGCCTTGTACTGTATAAAATTATATTTTAAATGCTGGACGTAAGAAAATGAAAATCCGTTACTGAGTCAGACAGTTGCTTCACTTCTCCTTCGGGTGTCCGCCTCCCTCCATAGGTGCTATGCACGTTGCAGGTTACACAGTGGCTAGGCGCACGAACTCTTCTTCGCCACGGCTGGTATATTGAATACGTTATTACAAGTATCTCAAGGTTCGAATCTCCCCCAATCTTCTTTTTTTTTATTACAAATTTTCCATCATATGTGTCTCGCAAAGCTATAATTATGTGGCGATATCTCTTAGAATATGCCCAAACTCTAATAAATAATAAACCTCCCTCTCTCTTTCAAGCAATACTGCTTTCTGTTAATATAACGTTCTGTCTCGTCATTACGCTTGAAGATGGCACAGAAACAATAACTCATTGCCCTGGTTCCGACATGACTTCGATTGGAGAAATGTCATTTTCTCCGACCAGGTAATTGTCTCCAGTAACATTCTGTGTATGCTACCCTCCGACAGGACTTTTGATTGGAGAAATGACAATTTCTCCGACGAGGTAATTGTCTCCAATAGCAATGATAGTACTGCTCTAGTTTATTGTATGAATGACCACCGATACGCTTCGCGTGAGGGTCGTGTGTTGGGGGTGGATGTCATACGATGGGGCAGGACTTCTGGAACGCATCCACGGTCTGTTTACGGCAGAAGTCTACGAACACATTTTGGCAAATTTAATGATCCCTTCCGCCCGAAAACGATATCCAGAAGGAACAGTTTTCTTCCAGCAGGATAATCATCTGATACACACCGCCAACCGGATTCAAAGATGGTTTACGAGGAGGGTGATGTCGACTCAGTCGACTGGCCTCCAAATTCACCAGATATGAATCCGTTTCAAAATTTGTGGGCTGCAGTCAAAAGGATCCTACGCTCTAATTGGGCAGAACCACCCGTTCGGACACCTGAGGAATTATGGGACAGAGTTCTAGATGCAAGGAAGAAGATGGCCAAGAATTTAGACCTGTTTCATAATCTTGTGGACGCCATGTCGCGCATAATGAGGGCAGATGTTGACGCAGGTGGTTTGTGGACGAGATGCTACTCCCCACCACAGCCTTGTTTTGTTAATATATTAACAAATTGTTTGGTTTTGTTAATTCAATTATTTATTTGTGTTTGATATGCGTCGGTTTTTTTAGGATGTGAAACAAGTATTTTTGTTTATACAGACCAGGTCTCACCTATTAATAGCCCACAGGTGATGGGCAATAATATTTTTACAAGGCAGGCATAACGAAGTTTGTTAACAAATGCCATTTCATATTTAAACTAATAAATTTAGTAAAGATTAAAATAAAAAAACAAATAATTTTACCGTACCAGGAGGCGAACTCACAACCTCTTGCACGGATTTCCAGACTTCTTACCACTGGGCCACACACTGCTCATAAGGTTTATTACATTATAGACGGACGACTTTCAATGAAGAGACGCCACAGCAATGCCTTGCAGTGCGTTACGATTACACGAATGAACTGCGCGATAGAACTTAGCATTTCTATCGACCTAGAGTCGGCCCATTCTTTTTGCCGCTAAGTGTACATACTTGAGGAACCGCTGAGGGAGAGGTTGCGAAATTACTCAATTCCATCCCGCGCACCTAAATCGGTATGGAGAGGTAATGAGGGGAAATCACTTCGCCAGTCACATTTTTAAACCTATGGTCTAGCTCAGGGCCGGACATGAGAGCGGCTCAGTCTAGCCGGCCAGAGCTGCTCTCGCTCCGCAAGGCACTTCAATTCCAAGCCGGAGCAGAACGCTCACGCAGTGGCGGACTCGCATTACAGCTACCTTCCCTGCATTAATGTAACAAGAGCCACGGTTGTTCTAGTCATTCAGTCTGTCAGTACATAATAGTTCATCATCATCATCAACAATACGATTTGGGCCCATTGGCCCGTTTCGTCTCCATAGCAATATTAAAATTGGTCTTTCCAGCGTTTTCTAGGGCGTCCGATTCGTCTTCTCCCTTGGGGTTTATAATGGTGTAGTCGGTATGGAATGCGAGTTGGTTCCATCCTACATATATGTTCATGCCAT